>NC_134265.1:84290360-84615975 GCF_031893055.1 Leptodactylus fuscus | reverse complement strand
GGGCAGCCGCCCGGTCTGGGTACCTATTTAGGAAAGGCCGCATTGCCGCGACCCTCACCGGAGTCCTCCCTCTTGTCCACACCATCGCCCCCTTTACCCTTTCCTTTCCGAAAACACTTGTGGAGGCCGTGACTTCCCCCACACCCGGAGCACTCATGCTTAAAGCGACAAGTGGCCCCGAATTTGCACAAGCCCTCATTGAAGAGCCAGCAATAGCCCTTACGCTGTGTACCCGGGGATCCGGCCGCAGAGCCCGAACCACCGGCCCCCCCCCGAAAGGGCTGGCTAGCAGGAGCCGCCATCAAACGCATCCACAAGGAGATATCCTTGTGATCCCAGCGCAGGCTAGGACGAACCGCCTTCCGCTGGCGAAACTGCTCATCATAGCGGAGCCAAGCAACTCCACCATAGACCCGATGAGCCTCCCCTATGGCATCCATATACCCAAAAAGAGCGGAACAATGTTCCGACTCCTTTTCCCCAATCACACTCGCCAGAATAGCAAAAGCCTGCAGCCAGTTCAAGAACGTGCGGGGAATGAGGCGATACCGCCGTTTTTCCTCGTCGTCCTTTTTGGAACCACTAGGCTTAACCTTATCAAGGTTAAATTTGTCAAGAGGAAGCAGAGAAAAAATCTCCACGTATTCCCCTTTCCAAATGTTGTCACGCACGTCCTGTTTCAGATGGGCACCCAGAGGGCCCTCAAAACAGACATAAACCTCCCCTTTCGCCCTATCATCCAAGCGCACCAAATCAACTGCCTTCTCAGTCCCGGTTTCCCCTGACCCCGAGGGCACCGGCATGTCGACGCCACACCCAGCATCCGCGACGGCCGCCCCCAACGCAGGTACCGCGCCCGACTCAACCCCCAAAACAACAGGCCCACTACCAACCGGCGGCAAAACCCCGGCGTCAGGACCCAACCACACCCGCGCAGGACCAGCAGGCCCCGAGCGCTCCCCCACCAGCTGCTGCAACAACCCCACAATCCGCCCGAGCAAGGCCCCAGACTCCCCAGCACCCCCACTCGCGACAACGCCACCAGACACCACCTCCCCAGACTCTACACCCCTACCCCCACCCCGGGAAACCCCCCCAGCAGAAGAAGAGAAAGAAGACCCCACAAGCTCACCAGGCTGCCTCAAGGACGCTCCAAGATCAGCCGCCACAGGTCCGGAATCCTCAGGGGAAGCAGAGGCCGCAGGGGAACACTGGCCCTCCTCCAGGTCAGAGGACCGATCATCACCACGGGAGGGAGAAGGCAAGCCCGCATCCCTCCTGGAACGCCGACGCGCCGTCTTGGGCACAGCCCCCACTTCAGCCGGCCTCTTCCGGCCCAGGCCCGAACTCCCGCGTGTAGAAGGCCCGGCCACGCAGGGAACACAGGCCGCAGTAATCCCGGCGCTCTCGGACGCCGTCACAGGAAACGGGCCGGAAGCCCCACCCACTGGGTGGTCCCCGCCCGCAGACACTTCGCGCCGGGCACGCCTCCCCGCAGGCTCGCGAGAGGCCGCCGCACGGGTCCGGACAGATGAAGAGGAAGGTGGGGGAGGGATGGCCGACCCACCTTCCGGACGGCTGCGGCTGCTGAGCGGATTCCTCCCCGCCGACGGGCGAGCACCAGGGGAGCTGACCTGGGCGCCCGCGGCCGAAGGGTCCCTCCTGGGGCTCCGTGAATGCCGCCTAGCCGCCCGTCCCCTATCAGGCGAGTAGCGCTCCGGAGGCCGTGACCTCCGAGCGCGGGATGAAGAGGCCCGGGCAGGCGAGCCCGGACCAGGGGACCCCCGAACCTCCGCAAACAGGCCCTCCAGGGTCTGTTCTCCGTGGACGTCGGCTGCAGCACGCAGCAGAGCACGCAGGGCCTCCAGATCCGCCATGACATCCAGGTAAGTCCGTCCACTCTCTGTCGCCGTTACCTCTAGACTGACCTCAGCCTAACCCCCCCACTAACCTAAATAACCTCTGACTCCACCTCCATTTTTCCCGCTCTCACTCTTCAATGTTAACCCTCTCCGTTCCCTAATCCTCCCCCCTGTCATGGCGTCCCTATCCCCAAGTGTCTAGGGCCTTCTCTAAACAGCCACAAAACAGAGAAGACAGCAATGTCATCTACTTAGTAACAGGTGTCCCAAGGTAGAAGTGAGATATTAAACTTGCGATATGCCAAAAAATATCAAGTGAAGTCTTCTGTACCTGTCACCCGAGAAACTAGCATTCAATAAGTACAGTGAACGAGATACCACAATGGCATATGTAGGATATGTATATGTATGTATTTTATGAAGGGTGAGATAAATGTTTTGGGCAGATGTGCAACATTAAAAAATTAAACTGTGGATGTGAAAGAAACATCAGCAACTGGTTTACCCAATAAATCAAACAGTTTGGAATGGATATAAGTCATACAATGAGCCCACATAAGGAAATACAAACCTAAAAGAGCCCTTTGAATGAAGCATGAATGGAACACTACTTTAAAGGATATTTCCATCTCTAGTATCTTATTTCATCTTGTATTTTAAACGCACTGAAATGATTTATCCAATACATTGCTTTATGTATCTCTCTCTGCTAGATACTACTTATTATGTGTCCTCAGTGTGTACAGCTTATTGTCTAAGTTGCAGACATTTTCTCAGGTATCACCTCTCCCTCACTCAACATATTGCTTTTAGTTGCTGAGCCTTGATAAGGACAAGTAAAGATTCTTGATCTCAGTTATCAGTGTACGTAAATCCAGAGATAACTGTGCGGTTAAGAACAGGGACAGAGCTGAAAATAAGGACGTGAAGGGAAAGGAGAAACGAAGGCAGAAGAAACCCTCAGATAAAAAAAGAACAAAAAACAACACATGCATTATATGACAGTGCAGCGAGCTGCTGAGATGCCGAAACAATTAAACGCACGGTGCGAAGAACAACTTCAGTGCCAGGCCAGCTTGAGACTTGCCAAAACGCCGGAGCATGCTGATCATCAACACCAACAACACCCTCATTATATGATGTCACAGCGAGCTGCTGAGATGTTGCAACAATGCGGGGATAGCGCGAGGAACAAGTTCAGCGGCAGGCCAGATTGAGAGTTGTCGAAATGCCAGAACATGCGGACCATCAACGCCAACAACACACTCATTATATGGCGTCGCAGCGAGCTGCTGAGATGCCGGAACAATCACAGGCAGAGTGCGAGGAACGCATTCAGCTACAGGCCAGCTTGACAGCTGCCAAAACACCGGAGCAGGTGGAGTATCAACACCAACAACATGCTCATTATATGGCGTCCCAGTGAACTGCTGAGATGCCTGAAAAATCACAGCCACAGTGCGAGGAACAAGTTCAGCAGCAGGACAGCTTAAGAGCTGCTAAAATGCCAGAGCAGGCAAACCATCAACGGTAGCAATTTGCTGAATATAGGCGGATCATCCACTCCAACAACCCACAGACGAAGTCGCGGGCTGAGACTAGTAAAAAATAAAGAAAGATCTCCTGATTGTTTTCAGTAACAGAAGGACATTTGCTCTTATTTCTAGCCTGAATCTGAATTTACCTATAGTGTTAACTGATGTTTGCCCCTATCCGAGTGCCACCCACAACCCAACCGGGAACACCTACAAGCCTCTCAATTTTGTGGGTAAGCCTTCCCTTATGGGGATGGTCACACCCCTTCCTGCCTTCCTGCCTATTTCCTGGGAGTATCAGCAAACATCTCCCTCAACTAATTACGAAATGCATTTGGATCCTTACATGTTAATACCAATTCCTAATATGTTCCTAGATGTGATTGACTGATCACTATGTGTATACACACAAATGCTATGATGGATGGATGGATGGATGGATGGATGGATGGATAGATAGATAGATAGATAGATAGATAGATAGATAGATAGATAGATAGATAGATAGATAGATTTTTTTTTTCTCCAAAAAATCCGTAGGTAGCATTGGAATTACAGAATATTCTGATGGGTTGCATTATTGAATTTCTTGCCTCTGAAAGCAATTATATATTAAAATGTGAAAGACTGATGTCTGATGCTTAAAGCCAAATCATTGTAAGATTTTTATGTTACATCACTGCCGCTACAGAAGATGTGTTGAAGGAATTATAATTTAGATCATGTCAACATTTCAACAAATTACATTCACTGAACAAAGCAGCCTGCGATAACTGTACACTGTATATTTCAAAGCCAAAATCCTTAGAGAGGTTGTCCAAAAAAATGTAGGTACCATAGGTGCAGAAGATGTTATAAAATAAAAAACAGACATTATTCACAGTACCTGTCAATTCCACTGGCACTGTAGTGTTCATGCTTTGGTGGTCTGTATTTTCCTGGCATCCACATGACTGCTGTAACCAATGCCTCATATGGTGTATCTGCTGAGGCCAGTGACTGACTGCAGGGTCATGTGGATATATGGCAGGTAATAGCAAGGAAAATAAAGGCCAGTGGGGACTACCGAAGCTCCAGCACCGTAGCAATGAGGGACTTAAAAGGTAAGTGATGATTTCCTGCAGCCTTTTCAAATTGTTAATCTCCTAGGCAAACCCTTTAAGGTAGTGTCAAAGTAAGACAGACATGGTTTACCAAGTAATAGAACATTAGTACTGGTTAGAAATATATTTGTTCTTCATCCTGTCCTAATGGTTTTGATTATGAAGATATAACACTTACAGCCATATATCTCTTCTCAGGTCAAACTGTAGAAAGTATTTCTTTCATGTACACAATTCTCTATTCCATCTTTGAGGCTAAAGCAACTATGAAAGGGTTATTGCTATCTCGGCAAATCGCTCTATGTTATGCAGTTTCGGTAATTCCCAATTACCATTATGGGAGTTACAGAAACAGCATAGAACATCCTTGTGCGGCTGTTTCTGTTACTCCCATCCCAGAGGTCAGGAGATGAAGCGCTATATTCCCATCTTAACTATGGTTGGATGAGATGAGAATACCCATTTAAGGATGAATATGAAACAAATGGGCAGAAATAAGGAGATGTGGGCAGGAGGTCACTGGTTTGATACTCCAACACATTCATGTGGTTTGTCTCTATGTAGCTTTTATATATCCAAATGGAGTCTGTCACCAGAGCCCACGGTGTCAACCCAGCCCCATGTGAATCAGAGCCTACATTACCAGGATATCTCTGTTTTTGTTGTTATAAATAAGCTCATTGGAGCAATTTGGGCAATGCCAAAGAGATAAGCAGCAACGCCCTCACTGCCCCAAAGAGTTCCTTTGCATACTGACAAAAATTGTGAAACCTCAACAATCGGTACCAATTCACAAGGGGCAAACACAGTCTGATTCAGCTGACCCTAATCCATCTGTGGGGCTGACTAATATGCTGGAATCTGTTAATAGTTTCCCTTTAATGACTAAGGCCATGAATACCGTATCGGACCAATTTACAAATCCTCTAAACACAACTGTAAAAAACTTTGACACTGATCTCTGGTTCTAGATGTTGGCCTCAGATATACAAGATGGTAAATTGTGAATGCGTTTTAACAGCTATGTATTTCCTATCCATAAATAAGCCAATAATACAAGTAGTTAGGGGTCGTTTTCATTATACTACTAATTGGCCATTCAGGCCTTTTCTGGTCTAAGGGGATGATTGAAGTCAATGGGATGTATCTGCTGAATACAGTTAGAACAGATGCTTAACAGCTTAATGAATTATCTCTGAACCGGTTGGTTGTTAATATATTAACACTTCCAAGATGTTTTCTCCATTTTTCTGTACTTTATAAAATGAGTTCTTGTAGAGTGCTATAAAATACATTTAGGCTACTTGAAGCTGCTGTTTAGCACACACCATACATATAGCACAGATACAGAAAATGTGTTGCACAAATCAATTTGCTTGTATAATCTACCAATCCATGCTATTCATGAATTTCATATTATTTGGATAGTATGACAAGTGGAAATATAAATGCAAAGAATAAAAAAAAGATACCAGGATTGTAAAGAAAATAAATCTTGCCTATCTCCAAACCCCTGGACGGAATATTGCACTGCTGCCAATCAGACCCTATGTGAATAAATTAATATCTTTATAGTGTTGATGCCTTTTAACTATAGCTATGCTTTTGTATAAAATGTGCTTTAAGGCAGGAGACACATAGTGGGGGGATTTACTAGGCTTGCCACATGAGTTTTTGTCTCAGTACCAAATTTTTGGCACACAGCCATGCCAAATGCTCCATTTTGTAAAATTTTTGCCTCGCTCACCATTTTAGAGAAAAGTTGGTGGAACTTGGGCTTAAGGCTGGTGGGGATGTTTTAGACTCTAAGTCACAACATAAAACTGGTGTAAATTATTCCTGAAATTTAAGCCAGTCCATAGATTTCAATTCCGCCACACAGGACCTCTGTGTTATGCCACAATTATTATCGCCTTCCCGCTGTAGCCATTTTATTACTCGTTCCAAAAGCCATAACTTTTTTATTTTTCCATTCACAGGGCCTTAATTTTTGTAAGACAAATCATACTTCTCAATGGCATAATTCAATATTCCATAAAATAGGAAGCTGGAAATTTTTTTAGTATGGGATAAAATTAGAGTAAAACTGTCTTTGTGCAACTTTCTAATGGGCTTTGTTTTTACGGTGTTCACTGTCCAACCAAAGTGATATGTCACCTGTATTCTGTGGATCGGTACAATTATGGTAATACTAATTTTTTTTTTTTTTTTAACGTTGATTGTGAGCCCCACACAGGGCTCACAATGTACATTTTTTCCCTCTCAGTATGTCTTTGGAATATGGGATGGAAATCCATACAAACTCTTTGCAGATGTTTTTTTTGCCCTTGGCGGGATTTGAACACCAGAACTCCAGCACTGCAAGGCTACAGCGCTAACCACTGAGCCACCGTGTGGACCTGGTAATGCCAAATTTATATAGTATATTTTTATGTTGAACCTACTAAAATAATCCAAAACATTGCAACAAAATTTCTTGGAGTCGCCATATTCTGAAACTTGTAACTTTTATATTTTTTTGCACAGGGATGCATGAGGCATCTTTTTACCTAACAGAGCCTGTAATAGAACTAGGCTGATAACAAATCTATACAAAACAACCATGGCATGTAAGAAAATCACGACAATATTACAAAATGTATTTTCCTCTGTAAAGGTCCAAGTAACTAATTGACCCCAAACGTCACAATAGCGATACAACCAAAAACAAAAGAGAAGAAATGACTGGGGCACCAAGTATAATCAAAGTACAAAAAACTTTATTAAACAAAACATTTTTAAAAAAGTTGTACAAGGGAGGACGGCATACCAACAGACTGGAGGACCGACTCAGGTACATATAAAAGGAGTATATACATGGGTAAATATAAAGTGAATAATTAGATGTAGCAATAGTAATGCACAGCTCAGTGAAATCCAACAAATGTATAAAATGGTCAATAAATCCAAAAATGACGCAATTTGTGTACTGTGAACAACAGACAGAATAATATTGTGTATTAAAGAGCAAAGTGCCACAAATATATACATAAGAAGGTGTCACAAGAATGCCATCAGGTATGTGTCACTACATCACATATATAAGCAGCTAGTGTACATATATTGCAGGCCAATATGCATTTAGTAGCACAATAAAGTGCAGTATGACAGTGTAACTGGACCAGGACACATAATGACTAATATAAGTCTAATATAAATCAGTAGCAGTCAGGGAGTAGAAACATACCAATAACCCATTCCCCAGTCCAAAGCAGAACCCATGTTAGCAGTACACAAGGTAAAACATTACCAGGCAGAGTCGGAGCTCCACAAATCTAATAGCCTTCAATAGGCTCCTTGCTGTCATACTAATGGATCACATGGGAGTGAGATAAGGCCCGGTAATCCCTTAATATGAAAGATGGGAGAGTATTAAAGGATCCCAGGCTTATCATTAGCCTACTTGTATTATAGACTGTGCTGCCAAGAAAATGGCACATCAGTCATCAGTGGCTGAGGTTTAATGCCCACGATCAGTGTAGGCAATGATCGCAGGCATTGCTGCCGGTCTCAGCGGTATAAATTGCTGTGTGGTTGCTGCCAAATCTCTGCACAGACTATGCGGAGAGAAAGTAGTTTACAATCTACTTTCCTGTCCCCATGATTCGTGCGGGCAGCACACGGCAAGCACACGGACCCCATTATAGTCTATGGAGATCCGTGTGCTTTTACTGCACAGCGCCTGCAATTGCATTTGGTATTCCATTCGTGGGGGGTGTCCCCATGCGGACTCCTCCAGATGGAATACTAACGCAGATGTGAATGAGGGGTAACTCATCTCTGTCCAAAATCTGTTGGGGGTTGGGGGTGTCTGAACACCATGTAACACATTAGATGATCAGCTGATTTTGTTGTAATTGTTGCCTTTGGCCAACATTCATCTTATATGTTTGGGCAGCTATAAAATCATTAAATAAATGTTATCATCCAGTGCTTAGGTATATTTGCAAATAGTAGATTATAGGGGAAGCAGAAAATATCAGGCTATGTTCACATCTGTGCTGGGTGCCTGTCAGATTTGTCAACAGACAAAAAAGTGCTGCAAATCTCAGTTTTTCTTCTGGAGATTTAAGTTAAAAAAAAACTGGACACCCTACCCACACCTGATGGACCCCATTATAGTCAATGTGCTCCTTCAGGCTCCCTTTATGTCCGCTCTTTCCATGGACTGTTATGTCCATCTGTTTTTATTTTCATTTTTCTGTTTCTGCGATGGACCAGAAGAATGAACAAACTCCTTGTGCAAATGTGAACGTGGTGTCACTAAGCTACCGGGAAAAAGATTGGGAAACCTCCCTTTGTGCAAAAATAAAATGAAACCAATATAACACCATACGGTAATGCAAAGAAATCTAGTAGGCAAAGTAAGAGCGGTTTCACATCTGCGCCCATGTCCTTTTTAGCCAATCATGCCAGCTTCTGTCTTCTGTCCAGAGAAACAGTTTTTTTTAAGCCAGACACAAAGTCGAACATGCAGGACTTTGTGTCCGGTTAAAAAAAAATGGTTTCGCCGCAGAGAGACACAAAAGGATCAGGAGTGGTCACTTTGCAAACCCAATCACTTGAATAGGTTTAAAAACTGACTGCCAGGTTTACGTCTCCTGTCTGGTTTCTCGGGTAGAAGACGGAAACCCGCAAAGCGGAGACTGGGCGCAGGTGCGAACCCACCCTAAAAGTAAAGAGGCAACCATGATACAGTTTTGTGCCAAGGACAATTTTTAGCATAAGCTGATAAATGTATTTAATCAAAGTGAATCAATGTGATCAATCTGATTGGTGAAAATCTAAGATTGTCTGATGTGTGATAATTAGTTATCCTGTCAATTAATCTCTGACAGATATTATAGCTGCTTTCCAGATCTGACAGCAAACCTAATTGATATCAGTATAGAAGACTGGGCTGACTAGACAGGAGATTTATGGAGCTTTACAGACAGAACTAGAAGCCACCGTCCCGTCTATTATAGTGTATTTCTAATGGAACAACTATTCCAACAACCACTTCCACTGGTTAAGTCATTTTTCTAAAATTCTTTTGCTCCACAGTTTAATAACGCAGCAGACCTCAGCATCTGGCAGAATCACATGGAATTCCACAGTCTGAAGAAGAATAAGGGTGGGGTGCGCTGAACAAAGACACATTTCAGATGACAAAAAGGAAGCTATTAATGGATATATTACAGGGAAAGGAAGTTGGTGAAAAATTCTCTTTACTTTCTGTAAAATCTTTAACAAAAAAGGTTGGAATCCATTAACTCCTGGATTAAATCAATCAAACAAAGAAAAAGGCATTAAGAAAAAAAAATGTGCACGTATTACTGAAGATTTTCTGAATGTATAGTACAACGCTTAAGACAAAAGTCTTTAAATGTCTCTTCTAAAATATAATGCACATTTTATACGAATTAAAGGGACTCTATCAGCAAAATCATGCTGCTAGAGCCCCAAATATGCGTGAATAGCCTTTAAAAAGGCTATTCAGGCACCATAAATGTTATATTAAACTACCCCCCCCCCCCCCCGTTTTAAAATAAAACCCTAGAAAAAAATGTGATCTACTTACGTTTTGTGCACACTGGGCGGGCATTCAGGGTGCACTGTCTTCTTCATCCCCGCCTCTTCTTCCTCCGATGTCCTCCAGTCCTGTCCTCCTCCGGCGCTTGCGAGCGGACACTGATGTAAAAAAAATGGCCTGGGTGCCTGCGCAGTAGCCGTAGTAGCAGCCACATGCTACTGCGCAAGCGCCCAGGCCATTTTTTTATATCAGTGTCCGCTCGTGAGCGCCGGAGGAAGACAGGACCAGAGGCATCGGAGGAAGAAGAGGCATGGATGAAGATGAAGACCCTGAATGCCCGCCCACAGTGCACGATGCGTAAGTAGATAACATTCTTTTTTAGGGTTTTATTTTAAAATGGGGGGGGGGGGGGTAGTTTAATATAACATTTACGGTGCCTGAAAACATAGATTTAACTTCAGACAAAAACAAAACAAATTCCTGCTCATCTCAGTGACTAACTAAACAGTAATGTTAACCTAACTATATGTGTGGCTTACTTTCAGCCACACAAACAAAACAAGTGCAATATTGTCTCATTTGACTCAGGGTTACAGGACAGACCCATACACCTCCTTTCACCTCATGGAACTGCCCTGCAATGCAAGCGCTGCACCCTTTTTCAGACCCAGTAATGAGCTAAGGATCTACACCTGGGCTGAGGCCTACTCCAGATCCGCCCAGATACCACATATATGTCAGTAATCTGGGGCTGAAATATCTAGACTTCAGCCCTCTTCCAGTCACCTTCTCATAACCTATACAGAAACTGCCAGAATTTACTTAGGTATAATTGCCATTTTCCTATGTGGCCCTAGCCTAAAACGCCACTACATTATGAGACTCCTTACCAAAGGAGTGTATAATAGTACCATAGAGGTAGTAGACCTTAGAGGACCTGCTCATGGTGGTCTGATCGCATGAATTAAAGTGGGACTATGTGTGTACAAGATCGTTTTTCTTCAGATGTGAATTAGGGTTAAAAGAATTAGGCTGGCTTTACACAGTACTTGATTACTGAAGCACTGCGTGCAGTTTTTAGTTGCACATGTTACAATACATTTCACTTGTATGGTAATGGCCACTAAACCAGTTTCTTGGCATACAGGTGAAAAGCAGAGTAATATGTGATAGGCAATTAAAAACTGTATACAGTTCGCAGTAAACCCCCCCCCCCATAAAAAAAAAAAAAAAAAGTGCTGCATAAACACAACCTAGCGAATACGAGTCCTGTCAGGCTATCATACATGTACGCCATAAAATTTATTTGAATTCTGTGCTCAACATTTTGGAATAAAACTGCCAAAACTAAAAGCTTCACTTGAAAGTCTGCAACACATAAGAAGACAGACATCCGATTTGAATGAACTGGGCCATGTTTTCTTTTAGTCACACATCGTTGCTGTAGAGAACTGGAGAGTAGCTATGTGCTACAAATGCTACAAATTTGTCTTGTAGCCAGAGGTCATTTTCCGTTTCAGCATGTATTAGATGACCGTACAGCTGAATTCCACAGCAGTCTTCTATTAACTTGGCAGGTACACTTCACTTTCTTCTCCTCAGCTAAACCTGCTTCTTTGTCTAAGAAAGTAAAAGCAAACAATTGCTACTTAGGAAACATCCTTCGCTTTCCAGCTGATCCGATTTTTGGTGTTTGGCAGCAGCGAGGCAGCGGCTGCAAATTCTAAACACATGATGTCACTGACATACTGTACAACAAAGGTAATGCGAACATCTGAAAAAGTCTTCCTTGTCGGCGATGAAGTGCACAGCCCTTATAAGATATTTCATAAGTATCAGCAGGATCAAAGTGAACAGTCTGAAGAATTGAATCTTTATACACCAAAGACAACAAAAGTCCGGGCTTTCAAAACCTTGAAAATGCTGTGATTTTGACAGTTTTACTGTCCCTGCAAAGTAGATGGGATAATATTTCTGACCCTTAGTTATGGTTTAAATAATGATGGGAATAATATAGTATTATAGATGTAATTCATTCTGCCATTCATGTGACATAATGATTATTTATTTCACATACATCAAATGCCTACATAGGATTAATAGTGTTTACTGCAAGTTATGGTATTCCATTATGGTAATTACTTGGAAAATTAATTTAACATATATACATATTGTATACGTAAATGTGTATGTGTGTGTGTGCGAATTTTAGCTACTTTTAATTTT
Source organism: Leptodactylus fuscus (assembly GCF_031893055.1). Lineage (NCBI taxonomy): Eukaryota > Metazoa > Chordata > Amphibia > Anura > Leptodactylidae > Leptodactylus > Leptodactylus fuscus. Next base: position 84,603,695 of record NC_134265.1, on the reverse strand, counting down.
TTTTTTTTTTTTGCATAGAAACAAGAGTATGATGCCTAGGTCACTTTTACATGGTCAGTAACTGTTTAATATTTGGCATCCTTACGCTAGGTTCACACTAGCGTTCAATCTCCGTTTTCAGGTTTCCGTCTTCTGCATGCAGAAGACAGAAACCTTTCATGCCGAGTCTGGCCGTGAGCGCTGGTGAACATTTTATGCACTCTGTGGCGAAACTGTTTTTTTTAAAACTGGACACAGAGTACTGCATGTCCGACTCTGTGTCCGATTTTTTTAAAAAATGGTTTCGCGGCGTAGCACATAAAACGCTCTCCGGCGCTCATGGATGGAGACTTTTCAAGCCCATTCAAATGAATGGGCTTGAAACATGTCGGCAGGTATTAGTCTCCTGCCCCTGTTTTGTGCAGGAAACGGAAACCTGCAGAACGGAGTATGGGCACAGATGTGAACGAGCCCTTAGTAGTATCTCAGAGGGGATACAAATCTCTCCACTATACATTTTCTCTGTATCTTACTTTTGATTTAGATCTGATATAAAATATGACTTCCTGTCAATTGGGATAAATGACAACTGAGATGATCAATAAAATTCCAGATATGAAGGTCATAGAAAATGAAAAATAAACATTGATCATTGCAATGAATGGACTGTAGATATTACATGGATATGTGCAGAGAATGATCACAAATCTGAGGCCATGTAAATCATGCAGGAGTAGGATCTGGGTCTTGCTATGCCATGACCCACCCCAGAAAGTCAGAAAGCCATTATTAATGTCCTTTGCTTTCATCCATCATAGGATGAGAGCAATGGACATTAATGGTAGTAGAGTGACTGATGTAGATGGAGCCGCCCTCTGTCTGGGGTCCATCTGCATTCACTCTCATATAAAGAACATGACAGATGCTTCCGTTCCATCATGTTGATTACTTTTCTGATGAAAGACAGGTTTCATACATCACTCTACTATCCTTCATGTCCCTTGCTTTCATCCATACTTTTACTTAGTTAAAAATGGTATGTAGGTGGGTAAACTCCTGCCAGGTAGGCTAGGAGTATAAAAAAGACCTACTGTATAAATATGTTATACCTCCATCTTTTCACGCCAGCACACAACTTAAGGCAGGTTGTCTAACCAAGAACCCACTAAATCAGCTTGAATGGGAGTCTTTGGGGGGCACTGAAGGTAAATCTAGTTTTAAACATGTCACTGAACGCTGGTGACCTCCATATTTATTCCGCCCGCTGTGCTGGATTAATCTCCCACTGGAACTCCTGCTGGAAAGAGTTACTATGTTACACACAGTGCTGAGCAAAGAAAATATACCCAGATCTTCTCCATGTATTAACTGTCCTTCATAGTGACTGCCGCAGAGACCTTAAAGGCTTCCCTGAATCTCATTTGCTGTATTATGATTTTGTTGAGTGGCTATTAATTATACAGCAGAAGAACAGAAAGGATAATTCAAAGACAAAGTGTGCTTAAAATCTGGCAGCGCCTGACATTATACAACACAGCCCGAGACGCCATTAACACTTCTGCTGCTAAGCAGGATGGCAGGAACGCTGAAGGTGATAAGGAAGAGGCTGATTCTTAATAGCTAATAATATTAATAATCCAGAAAAATAGCAAAAAAAAAAGTGCATTAAATGGTTTTAAGTATGTTGCATAATATATAAATATATATGTCTCAAAACGGAAACACATTTTGGGAGTTCCATCTCTAGTGGTGAGTGAGGAGCAGAATGTGGATTGTGGAGCACGTTTGCTACAACAAAGGGCCAGAGAGATTGATAAATTCCCCCCATTACATGCTCTATATAAATGACATACATAGAACAAATAATGGAGGGCCATGTGCTGTCTATGTGTACAACAGACCTTACCAGGACCCATAGTAGTACACACTGAAATTCCCATATGCATTACTTCCATATTGAAGTGGACAAGGATTTGAAGCTGACTGGAAACTAGAGATGAGCGAACAGTAAAATGTTCGATATTCGATATTTGTTTCGAGTAGCCCCTCAATATTCGACTACTCGAATCGAATATCGAATCCTATTATAGTCTATGGGGGGAAAATGCTCGTTTCAGGGGTAGGCAACGTTTGATCAAATTATACTTACCAAGTCCACGAGTGAGGGTCGGGCTGGATCCTCCGAGAAGTCTTCTCCGTGCAGCGTCCCCACGGCATCTTCCGGCTCTGAATTCACTGTGCCAGGCATCGGACCTGGGCAGAGCCGACTGCGCATGTCCGCACTACAAGAAAATGTAGTGCGGGCATGCACAGTCGGCTCTGCCGAGGCCCGATGCCTGGCAGAGTGATTTCAGAGCCGGAAGACGCCGCGGGGAAGCTGCACAGAGAAGACTTCTAAAGGTAGGGGAAGAACCAGCATTGATTGGCCGACTGTATAGCATTCGGCCAATCAATGCTGGTTCTGCATCAAACTTTTACATTCAAATAGCGAGTGGTACTCGATCGAGTACGAGTATTTCGAATACCATAATATTCGATCGAATACCTACTCGATTGAATACTACTCGCTCATCTCTACTGGAGACAACTGTCTCTCATGACCTCTTGGTCCATCCCCTATATGAAAATATAGTCTGAACACACATCTGAAAAGCAATCTGCTTGTTGCAGCTGAAGCTTGGCTTTTCATACAGCTGTCTGCATAAGGCTTACCAGGTTGTATGGTTAGAAGCCTGGTTTATATACAGTAGAATCACAGTATGTGTTAGGCCTGGTTCACATCTGCATTCGGTATTCTGTTCGGACTGTCACTTGGGGAACCCCAAGTGGAAATCTATATGCATTAAAAAGCAGTTAGCTAAGAAACCACACGGACCTCATAGACTATAACGGGATCCGTGTGGTTTCCGCATGGAACATGTGGAGAAAAAAGTGCTGCTTGCTTACTTTCTGCATAATTCATGTGGATACGGAGCATAAACCATATGGGCCGCATTATAGTTCATGGGGTCCGTGTGGTTTCTTAGCTAACCGCTTTTTATGTTTACGTTCAGGGGGTTCCCAAGCGGTGTCCTGAACGGAATACCGAATGCAAATGTGAACCGGGCCTTATAGTACAGTATATTTATATAATAGCTTATGTGATGAACATTTTATGTAAGTTATATAATAGGATCTTTGTTACTTGCTATCAGTAAAGATATGCTGAGAAACAGACTGCTAAATCTTCTCAGAAAATGTCTCCACCCATGACTATATCCTTGTCTGAAGAATCTACTGTTTTGGAAAACTTCTTTATTAGTTTTTCTGTGTTAGGAGATTTTAGATTCTTGATTTAATTGTTACTTAGGAGTACAGAGATGTATATTACTGTACTATGATAGCTCTTAAAGAGGACCTTTCACCACCTCCACCATCTCTGCCTATTTATATCTATCAAAAGGAGCAGCTCCAATGATTTCGATGCAGTTGGAATATTTTCTCTAGCATCCCCCATTACTGAGAAATCGGTGCCATTAGTTTAAGAATCCAATATTCTAATTAGGATCTCACTAACATAATGGGTACTGAGACTAACTGCATTGATTCCTCAGGAATGGTGTGGGCTAGAGAACTTGCAGGTGCACTAGAATCAGTGGAGCTACGTCTTTCAAAGAGTGGAGTTGGTGGAAAGTCCTCTTTAAGTAATCTTTAAATGTGACGTTATCTTGCTAAGTAATGACCCAGCAGATTCTAAACAGAACCGCCCTATGCACCTAGTACACATTGCAGTAGTCATTCACCAAGCATACAACAGTATGGAAGCACACATTTTTTGCGTAAATCTTGACTTTGTTGTTTTCCCCACCCTCAACATTTCTAAAAAAAAAAAGGGGTATTGTGATGATGGGTAAGGGGCAGGTTCATTAACCCCACCATATTTGATTATTAAGTATGGTGTAGATGAGGCTGGTAATCCCTCCATGCATGCAATTCAGCGCCATTGTCATATATGAAGTGCACCCTGTGCTGGTGATGAGGTTATGAAGACTAGCAATGATAACACCAGTCTTTATAAATCTTTATAAAAGTGGAGCTCTTCTCTCTGCTCCTGCAGTGTACACTACATTTACTGTGTGCATCATGCAATATATCCACAGTCTCCAATTATTTCAGTGGATGGTATACCTCAGGATTTTTTTTTCTACCATATTGAATAGTCCATCAGACGGCGCTATTCCATACAGGCGTATTAAGTATGTCATATATGCTTTTTGTTGACATGGGTTCCAATGGGTGACAGATGTCACCATAGCTTAAGCACCATAAGCTTTCCCAGTGCATGCATTAAACAGGTGACCATTGGCACTGCTTTAAGATTCTGTACGGAATGTGAAGGTCCTCGCAAAAAAATCACACTATATCTTACTATGATGTCTGAACATGAAATATGACATAAACATCAGTATACAGGAATACCATACTGTTGAATATGGCACAAGCCAGCAGTGTGTCACATAGCTTGCTCATGACAACACAGCCAGATCATGCACAGCAGGAGAAACCCCTTCCCCCCCAGACCTCAAAAAGCAAAGCTCCAGGTAGGTAGCTGGAGCAAAAACTGAATATACACATCTTTTTTAATGCAAAAATGAGCAGCATCATTGGAATTATTTACAAGGCTTACACCTTCGCTACTTTACAGACCTTTGTTGATTTCCTCCGGAAAGGTCATTTATTGTGGAAATAAAATGCAGCGAAGCAAGAAAATTGCATCTATTTTAGTTTGCCTTGCAAAAATAAGCTCATACACTGAATAGATTTTCTTTTTTCCAATGGTTGTTGATTCTTTATTCAGAGTTAAATGCACATGTTTTGTAGATATGCTCAGCTAAAATCACCGACCACAATCCATTTGCTGCTATTGTCATCCAAATGCCTCTTGCTTTTCCCTTATTTATATATTAAGTTACTCATGGAAGTAACAAGAATGATATTAATACAGACCTCATGTATTATATGTCTGAATCAGATGAAACATACAAGAACTGTCCAATATAAAAGTCCAATAAAAATATATCAGAGAATAGTTCTCAATCTGTCAATTACACAGCCCTCCCAAACATCAGCCGATACGGCAGCAATGGTAGTCAATCAGCTGAAATACATGGGGGAAGCTATAGACATCCACTCATTGTATGATCACAGCTAGTGTACATGTGTACTAAAGACCATCAATGTTCGATCAGTCGGGGTCTATTAATCCCCGACAAGCAGCAAAATCAAAGGGCCACAAAATAGATACAAATCACTTTGTACTTTGTACTGCAGCTCTGTCCTATAATATAATCAATCAATTTGCCAGGTAGGAAGCATTTTGGTAACATGAATATCACTAACTATATTGCAAAAATTGTAGCTTTGAAAACAAATATTTTACATTGCTTTATTAGGAGTAACAAAAAATTGTGTTCATTCCATGAAGTTAAGTCAAAGTGAAAGTGACATGTGTATCTATGGAAAAACAGATAGCAAGCAAAATGATCCCTTTATGGGAGCAGATGTGAAATCAGTTTTTTCATTTTTATGCCAACAATGTGACTTCAACATTGTGGTATAGTGGAATATGATGGACTAGGCAACAAGACATGTTTACATGGGTGGTGGCAGTGGTGGTAGCTGAGGCAACATGAGTGGTTGTGTGGCATGGAATGAAATGATAGACCAGGCTACAGGACATGTCTAGCTGAGTGTTGGTAGCTGTTGCAACATGAGTGGCTGTGTAGCATAAAATATTATGATGGACCTGGCCACAGGACATGTCTGATTGAGAGGTGGCAGCTTTGGCAACATGAGTGGTAGTATGGCATGGGATAGTATGTTGGACTAGGCTGCAGGACATGTCTAGCTGAGTGGTGGCTGTATATTTAGACTGTATATTGGGTGATCAACAAAAAACTATTAAAAAACAAATATTTTTTCTGATTACCATACTTTGTCACACTCTTTATTTGTAGCCAACAAGAAACACTTAAATAACTGAGATTTTTTTCACATTGGCACAGGCTACACCAGATCTTTGCTGTTAAAATAGCAATTTGTATGTACTTAATGAAAAAAAAAAACAATTTGTACTAGCAGGACAGACTGATAGACAGGATTTTAGACTGATGAAACTGCTCTATTGCACAACAGACAGACACAATCAGATTAGTTGGTAATGAAAGGGTTAACTATCTTTTGTCCAATTCCTCATGTTCATGCACGTTATATAGTGTGTACGTCATCTGCAACGTAAGGTGTCCAACTACCACTGACAATTGGCTGAAAGGTTGTCAGGTGATGTCAGGTGGTGCCAGAATGTCACAGTGACTAAAAAGACATGTTTCTATTCTGTATTTTTCCTGCGCAATACATGTAACGCTCCACCATTCTAGTTCATATGAGATTTTTCAGTTTTGTTAAAAACCATGCAATTTGGAATATTCAGGTCGAACTCAGCTTGTGACAAATCGGTTTGCCCATCTCTAGCCATTTTTATAAAATGGGATAGTTTATGCTTCGTTTACTGGTTATTGTGATAAATTCTGTATAAATGCAAACTAAATAAGATTTGACTATTTAATTAAATGAATAAAAGCCTCTTTTTAATATAACAGAATTCTACAACTGGTTGAACATCGGCACCAATGTCATCTAATTGATGGGGATCTGATAGTAGAAGATATTATCATAGTTTAAAATACAAATTGCTCACATTAAAATTATAGGAGACAATTCATTAAACATAGCTTATGGCCCTAGGAAATATTTGAGCGGTAACTACTACATCATCAAACCATTTCTCATTCCACAGAACTACCCCTAAGACTAGTTACTTTTTTATGAGGTCAAAAAGGGCTCTGGGCATTTCATATAAATTTTGATCAAAGTCACAAAATGGATCCCTTCCGCCATCTGCATATAAATAAGATTAGAGAAGCACATTATCTCTAATATTCTGTGCAAGAGAATTATAATAAAAAGTCTGTCATTACAACTACATGTTCTCACTTTTGCTGCTTAGGTTTTGGTCTATTATGACATAACAATAAAGAAATATAATATAAAAGAAAAGAACTAAGACAATTATGAAAAAGGAACAAATAATTAAAATAATTGTAATCCATGTAATTTAATAGTCATACATTTATATATGACAAAAATGGATGGATTCAAGCAAGGCAGATAATAGAAAATAGGATAGCAGACTAAACAAGACTGGATGATGAATATCTGATCAGAATTGCAGAGAGACCTAACATGTTTTGATCTTCTTGTAAAAAAAAATCTTAGAATATTTGCTTTAAAGAAATCAAACTCTGTGTATATAATCTATTAGGACACCCCCCCCCCCCCCCACACACACACACACACACTCAGAGCCACAACTCTGGTAGACCCAGCCTGTGTACGTATTACATTTGCTTAACTGGTATTTAATACTACATGTATGGGTGACTGCTATAAGAAAAGCTCGCAACACTGAGCTGATGCTAGGACAACTTCCAATTTAACAAAGGGGTTGTCATCATGGGAGAATGTCTATACAACATGTAAGTTTTCATTCCTAAATATTGAAAAACTATGAAAGTTTAGTATAGATTTTTCTTTAATCCAGGGTGCACCAATTCCAGGTTGAACCTACCATATGATGCGAAGATGCTCTTAGGCCTCATTCACATCTGCATCAGTAATCTGTTTGTGGGTGTCTGCATGGAGACCCTCCCAACGAACTACTGAACGCATTGGCAAGCCATGTGTAGTGAAAGCACAAGGACTCCATAGACTATTATGGGGTCTGTGTGCTTTCCATATGGCCTCCAAACGAGTCATATGGATGGGAAAGTAGATTATGAAGTACTTTTCTGTCTGTATGTTCCGTGCAGAGACCGTGCAGAAAGCACACGGACCCCAATATAGTCTATGGGGTCCATGTGTTTTCACTGTGCTTCACTTGCCAAACCGTTCAATAGTCCATTTGGGGGGTCCCCATGCAGACTCCCCCGAACGGATTACCAATGCAGATGTGAACGAGACCTAGACACTTGGGATATTCCATTGGCACTATGAATATGAACATTGCAAAGAGCAGCATACTGGTGGAAAACAACAGCTAAAGTATAGATCTCATCTGAATACCCAAAAAGTAAAGCCAATAAAGGAGACAGAAGCAGCAGCGTAAAGTGTCCATTTTATAACCCATCACTACATTTAATCTCACACAAGAGCCTCTCAAGCAGGGAGGTTTGGATATTAAAAGTCTTTTGGGTCCAGCAGAACTAGTTATTTTTTAGAGAAAGGGCCCCTTCACACGGAGTAAACGCGCCGCGCATTGTGGCGCGTTTACGGCGCGTGTACGCCGCGTTTTTTACGGTGCGCGATTACGCCGCGTTAACGCCGCGTAAACGCGGCGTAATCGCGCACCGTAAAAAAACGCGGCGTACACGCGCCGTAAACGCGCCACAATGCGCGGCGCGTTTACTCCGTGTGAAGGGGCCCAAAGTGGATCTGACAACGGTATTCCTGTGGTCTTGCTGCAGAAGATTAGTATTGTAGAATATATGAGACCACCACCAAGTATAAACAATCTGCTGATCCTGCAGTGAGCACAGCGGTTAAAGAGGTTTTGCCCGGTTCTGGGTTATTTTGGCACTTATAATCTAACCTCGGGATAGATCATCAGTATCATAGCATTGGGATTCCTACTACCAATGTCCCCGCCATTCAGATGCTCCAGGCAGCTCTCAGTGCCAGAACCTATACAGGGGGAATGGAGCCAGAGGCAGAAGGCTTTGCCCACTGTATAGCAGCCATGTTAAAGTATTGTAGCTTTGCTCACATTCAAGTAAATACAAGCAGAGCTACAATATGCCATTTTGGAGCAGCTTCAATGCTTGTACAATGTGTAATACATAGTATTGCCGTTTTTTTGGATTCTTTCCCAATTTAGCTATAATAAAACTATAGCTTGCAAAAACGTCAAATTTACAACTTGGAATAAGGACCATATAAATCCAGATGTCTACAAGCATCATATTGGTTTCAGTTAATGATGTGTACTTAGGCTGAGTGACCTCACCATCCAATTTGTAGTAACCCGGAAAAAAAAAGAGAAAAATAACAAAAAGGTAAATGCAGGTACTTCTTTCCCATTACACTAATGTTATATCTCATGGGAGATGTGGGATTAGAAACAATAAAAAGCAGCAGGATAGCTAAGAAAAGAGGCGCTTTCACTGCCCAGGCAAAAAAAGAACCTGCGTGATGTTCTCCACTGGAATCCAAACGTTTCCAAACGTTATTGTCATCCTGTTTCCTAAAAGGAAAAAATAAAGGCAGACAAAAATGGTTGTGAATATGCAATCAGAACATATAAATTTAGAAGCAATTCTGACTGGAGTTCTCTAAATGAAAGTGCACAGCACATTATCAGTCAGACCATGCAAGGGGATTTAATGAAAATGGAAAAAGACAAATAGAAAAATCCCAGCTCTGAATCTTGCAGTAACTAAAACTTACAGCGGATCTGTCAACACAATACGCAGTGCTGACGATTTAAAGGGAGTCTGTCATCAGAACCCAGCATATCAATGCAGAACTGCTGAGAGATAGGTTAGGGTCATCTGAATCAAACAGTGTTGTCCATTTGTGAATTGGTGCCTGTGTTGCTGAGACATTCTCTTTCCGGGCAAAATATAAATGAGCTTTTTGGAGGAACAAGGGTGTTCTTGCTTACCGCTTTGGAGCATTGGTGACAACCCTGTAGATCCAAATAACTTATTGGCATATTGACAAAAACAGTGATATCTCAGCAACATATATATATATATATATATATATATATATATATATCCTTATGCACATTCCAGTCACATTAATGTGACCACCTGTCAAAATCCTCGAACCACGTACACTGTGAGCTTTATGACACGTTGCATTGTCCTGCTGGTAGATGCCATCATCCTGAGGAAAAACAATTCACATGTAGAGGTGAACATGGTCCACAAGGGTAGATACATACTTGTATACTTGTATGGGTGTTGATCCATTTTGCCTTCCACAATGATGAGTGCACCAAGATGGCTGATGACGAGTTCCTTCTGCGATTGGTTATTTAATGTTGACGTCAAAAGTAGGCGGTGGTCACATTAATATGACTGGACTGTGTATTACTGGGATAGGTTTACTGCACTATTAGCCAAAAAATACATAGGGGTGTCAGTCCATATTGAGAGATCTGGGAGAAGACAGCAGGAGAGCTCTATCCCTATCACCTATCTATCACCAGGTCCTCCGCAGTCACATGTTGGACACCAGTGACATCACTGATTCTATAGGTAGAAGAAATGGACCAGCCTCCAAGGGGACAAGCAAATAACCAGCGCTCACCCAAATAAAATGGATATATTCAGCACGACGCGTTCCAGGCTTTAGAGACCTTTCTCAAGTGCAATATCAATCTGATCTATTGCAGCCAATCTACATGAAGCTGGACAACGGCGCGAGGATCCCCGAGGAGGACGATGTAAGTGATGTCACCACATAGTCATATTATATTATGGAGATCCATCATTTATCTTTACATTCCTCTAGTGACATAATTGTAGACAAATCAGCCCAGGGACACCAGGAGCCACTTCTACGCGTTTCGCCTCGCAAGGCTTACCTCCTGAGGTCATTGTGTAACATTATTTATGTTTCAATATGTTTAGTTAGTATTAGTTTGGGCACATCTTGGCATTTTGATGTGAGTGTGCCAAGAGTCTGTACAGCTGCAAAAGCAATCTCCATAAGGAGACAAGGAATGTGAAACGCTTGCCAAGACACAACCACGATTTATCTAAAAACCAAATCAAACAGCATATTGATGCAGTTGGTAACCTGATTGGTAGATGCTATTTACCTCCAAGATCGCACTGCCATAAAGGGTCTATTCATCAATAGCTGCACAATTTTGAAGGTTAAAAAAACAGTTTTACCTACAAAACCACATGCCCATTGACAATCAGATTAAAAACTGTGAACAAACTATGAAGTGCTTTTTGTTGACCTGACTGTGGCGGTGTTATGGCTTCCTGGTGGTTACTCTGTGTGGCTTTACCCATATTCTCAGTTCAGATCTTACTGCTGCAGATTATTTTTACATATATTGGTGCAAACAGTGACTATGTAGCTAACATTAGTTACCTTAGTTCCATTTCTTGAATTTTATTGAGGATTCAGAAGGGGATTTAGTCAAACCTGTTGACCCTAAGATTCACCATACTGGCTATCTATAGTGTAGCATCGGTGTGCTTGATATACAGCACTTCCAATGGTACCAATAAAAACCATCATACTGTAACAGGTTCTATATGAGAATCAGGGACAGTAAGAAATCTGGAAAATGACAATTTGTAGTTGCTGAAAAAAAAAATTGACAATCAATATGGCCATGTAGAATAGAAGATGTAATGGACAAGTTCAATGGTTTACCCACATCTAAGCTATAGACACCTAAATTCCAATAAATCCATCATGGGACAACTTTTTGCATGTTTTGGATGATCAGCATTTCCAGACTGTACAATGGTGAATTAAAGGGCTTTTATAGTAAACATTAATCTTTCTATTGCATTTCTATCAGTCTAAATAGCCGCTAATGGGATAGTTAACCGGGGTCAAATACTTCTGATAATTATCCTAACGAAAATGAAGAGCTGGGAAGAGATGCTTGCTACACAGTAGTCTTCAGAACAGGAATGCATCATTATTAACATGGTGAAAGAAACAGCCCAGAAGAATTATTGTCCCAGAGACGTTCCTGCAAGATCCTTATTATTAAGAATGATGCTGGATAAGAACCCTATCAATTGAATGTTGGCACAGAACTATAGAGCGATCAGATAAAATATATTGTTAAGAGGGTTTGTAAGAAAAATTGGTGCCAGTAGACTGAGCACATCATTACTTAATAAGATGCCAGTGTGTATTGTTTTTCCGATGTGCAGCAAGCACGTATAACAGGCTGACATCCACTATCATGAGGTCACTTAAGTTTCAAGTTTAGCAGTATCAGTATTCTGTTCACCCTTACTATTCATTGAATTTGGTTAAGGAGTGTAAGTTGTCACAAAACAAATTCAATTCACTATCACCAATCCTTTGGTAGGTGTCAAGTCACATCGTGGTCACTGGGCGGCCACATATAGGCAGCTACTGTACAGCTTAGACATCTAATGTCCCAGTATAAAGAAATCGTATGTCTTGAGAAAAGCTGATCATCTCAAGCCACACATATCAGGATATGTTCTGCAAAAAGCAAAGGTAAGGATTCTAAACATTGTGTTGTATTATCATAATATGTAGATGCGCTTCGCAATGTTAATCAAGTTTTCCAGGAACTATTAAATATATTCATATAATGTCTACTGCTCTTTGCATTCTCAGTAATATTAAAGCTAAATTCATACCACACTTAGTCCACAAATTATATATACTTTTTCTATCCAAACTAGTACCTGTCTATTTGCAATTGAATTGTAACTGAGATACAGATTTAAACCTATGACATAGATTTGTATCTAAAGCAGAACAAAAACCTCACATTCTATTCAACTAATCTGAATGTGTACCAAAAATATGCCAAGCCTTTTAGAAGAGAACACCAGACTTGCCAAGATGTGTAACTAAGGCTGGCTGTTAGGGAATAGCCAGATGATAATTCCCCAGAAGCTGCTGGTGAACCCTGGAGGAAGGGGCACAAGGGACAGTGAGCCCTAAGCTGAAGCCCCTCACTTTCCCTTCCTATTGCCAGACCCTATCCTAGGTAATAGGCGACAACCACGAAGACAGTCCCTCCCTGAATACGTGAAACACAAAACGCAGACAAGACGAACAACAACAAAGGGAGGTCAGCTAGCCAGGGCTCGGTAACAGTAGAGAGATGCAGTGCCAAATCGGAGTCCAAAAGAATAATCAGTAGGGAAGCCAGAGGTCAAGGATTAGAATACAAGTAAATAAATGGCAAGTGAACCAGCAAGCAAGAGGCAATAACCGGCACCAGTGTGACTGTGAGCCAAGACTAAATAGGGGAGGAAGAACCCGCCCTGAACCTGAAAGGAAGGACAGCTGTCAATCACAAGCAAGACAAAATCAAACACTTAAAGAGGACCTTTCACCATTTTGCCCACAGGCAGATCTATATACTGCCGGAAAGCTGACAGTGCGCTGAGCTCAGGGCACTGTCGGCTTTCCCGATCTGTGCCCGGTGTGAAGAGCTTACGGTCCGGTACCGTAGCTCTTCTATGTTCAGAAGGGCGTTTCTGACAGTTAACCAGAGACGTCCTTCTTCACAGCACAGCCAATCGCGCTGTGCTGTGAGAGCCGGGAGGAACGCCCCCTCCATCTGCTCGCAGTACTCGTCCATAGACGAGCATTATCAGGGAGGGAGGGGGGGCGTTCCTCCCGGCTGCGATTGGCTGTGCTGTGAAGAAGGACGTCTCTGGCTGTCAGAAACGCCCTTCTGACCATAGAAGAGCTACGGTACCGGACCGTAAGCTCTTCACACTGGGCACAGATCGGGAAAGCCGACAGTGCCCTGAACTCAGCGCACTGTCAGCTTTCCGGCAGTATATAGAACTGCCTGTGGGCAAAATGGTGAAAGGTCCTCTTTAATGGACAGAGGCAACATTGGCAGAAGACGGGTGTGGTGCAAATGCAATCACAGAACTAGAGCTGAGTTCACACAGTGCGACTAAAAACTTTAAGCAGATTATCAAACTGCACACACCTCCTGCGCCGCAGGACGCGAGCAGAGGGTGGCTCAGAGGCCCGAACAGGCAGAGATGTTACACTGGCCTTACACGAACGTAAGTTAAATCCGCGAATGGTCTGCAATTGTGGGTTCTCAATTGCCTACCATTTACAGACACATTGTATTCAGTGCGGCCTCTTACACCACCGGATATTTTATCTGTGGTGTGTCGTGCCATGACCGGGGTCCGCACTGAATACCGCAGGTACGCAAAGTCACGGACATCACGGCACAGACTGTCTTTTACATCTGCACTCTGCGGATGGAGACGAACGTCTGCAGAAGAGTGAAATTAGTGTTGTTGATCAGCAAATTGCGGACCGCAAAGACCAGCCTAACATGGTGCATTTTTTGCAGTATACATTTTGCTATGTAATGTCCATGCAATGAAACTGCTGAATGTCCTGTGACATATAAAGGCTATTTATTATGGAGCTAATTCAGATATGTTTTCTATTGAAAACCAACAAATCCTAATGGATCTCATTTATTTTAATGGAGTCTATTAATGCTGTCAAAATACTGGACAGTCTTTTGGGACCTTAACAGTAACCAATAGGGTCCTGGTGGATGGCGTCATCCCTGTTACCATCTTCCTCAGTCTGGGGTACTATACATACAGTACACCATCAGGAGCCCAATGGTCTGTGACTCTTAATTCTGTCTCAATTACAACTGTAGCTATACAAGTTGTTAAAGGAATAGAGAATATTCTCCATTCTCGAGTGAAATGGAAACAGGAAAGCCTGTCTCCCAAACCACACTTTCCTTCCAGCCCCCCTCACGTCTTGAACATTGCATCTCACAGTCCATCTATACACCTCCTGAAATTTAACCACTGAGCTACCAATAAGTGATACATAAAGCAGAGAATGTTATCTAGCAAAATGTGTAGGTATGTAATAAGGTCTATATGCAGTTGTGTATACAGACTACAGGTTGTGCTTATATGATGGTAGTGCAGAGTCACATACAGCAAGGGGAGGTAGCCCTGTCTGAGAACTATACATAAACCCCTCAACCACTATACATGGATCGGGTCTTCGCTGTTACAATCCCCTTGTTTCTTCTAAAGAACAGCCACCAAAAAGCAGAGCAGATGGATGAAGTTCAGATGGTGGAAAATGAAGAGGAATTTCAGGAACTTCAGATTCCTCTTCATTTTCCATCTCCGCCGTTTATCCCCCTGGTTCTCCACAGTGGAAATATGAAGAAGATGAATGAGCTTAAGCAGTGGGTGTCTTGTTCTACTATACATCTGAATCAGCTGCGGAATTTGCGGCAAGATTATTTATTATTTCAGCATCTTGCTTAAATTTCCTCCACCCATTGATTTAAATCCTCTAAATCAGTCATGGATTTTGCAGTGTGAACACGCCCTAACTGTGTCTAGTAGGGCTTAAGAGCCAGGTATGCAATATGTAAAACATAAGAGTCAAGAAGTCAAAACATGAAAGGTCCAAGTCTTATATCAGCAAACAAGAATAGTGAGGACAGTCAGGGGTCAAAACATAATGGCAATAAAAGCAGAATTCAGGTGAGCACTATGCTCTGCTCACATGCTACCCCACATCTATGCCAATGCCACTTACAAAAAAAATTTTTTAAGCCAAAGCCAAGAGTGACTACCAAAAAAGCTGCATTTCCACAATGTGGGGCCTCAGTCTTAGGCCCCAGTTACGGAAGCACAGCTTTTTTTTTGTTGTAGATTTTGTTGCGGTTTTTTTTAGCCAAAGCCAGGAGTGGTTTGAGCAGAAGGGAGAAGTATAAGAACTTCCTATTTATTTCTCATTCCTATTGTAGCTGTTCCTAGGTTTGGCGCAAAAACCCCCCAGCAAAATCTGCAAATAAAGAAGCTGCATTTGCGCAATGTGTGGCCTCAGCCTTAGGTTAAGTTCACACAGAGATTTTTGGTCAGGATTTTGAGGCCATATCTGCCTCAAAATCCTGACCAAAAAGACGGCTCCTATTGAAATCAATGGGAGCTGGTCAGGTCTTTTTTCCCAGAAAAAGAAGCGAGATGCTCATTCTTCAGGTCCATTTGCCTTGTGATTCGGCCTGAAGACACTCCCTCCTCCTGACTAGGCCCATTCACTGGGCCTAATCCGGAGCGGAGTGCAGTGCACCGGCATTCAGTTGCGGTTACCTGGCCTCCGCCTCAGGTTCCGGTCCAAAAAACTCCATGTGAACTTACCCTTAGTGAGGTTTTATTGACTGTAAATGAGATTAGACTCTAGATTGTAATGTAGCACTAAGTCATTTCACGGAACACCACAGTAAACAACATGGTCAACTGCATTTACTACATGAGGGGTTGCCACTGCTTAGAGGTTTTTTTCCCCAGTTTTTGTAAACTGCACAAAAGCAGAGGTCATGAAAGTCAAGCTCATATTTTGGTCTTTGCTGTGCTGTGGTTGTTTTGATGCAAATTTTTTTAGTGAAAAATGCTCAAAACAGCATTGTGCAAATACAGCTTAAGGCCATAGCTTGCCCTATCCCTTCATCTATGTCTATGCACCACCACACTCTTCTTCAGGTGCTTTCAATGATTTAAAAAAAATTAATTCTCACAGATCAAAAGGCTAGGTTATTTTTCTGAATGGATTTCCGACATCATGTTCTGTCTAGAACAAAACATGAGCTAATTTATCAAAAGCACCCGTCGATGTTGCTTGCAGCTTCTCTTCCATTTTTATTTTGATATAGAGGAGCATCTCTGTTCACAAGTAAGAAGGCATTAAAATTATAATAAATAACAGGCACAAAAGGAAGCCTTAGCTTGCCCATGTTCCTAGCCCCTGCAGCTGTCAACAAGAAGCAATGTTCTACTAAGTTCCGACAGCTAGGTAAACTCAATATATCTTTTAAATGGGAAAAATATGAAGTTGGAATCATAAGTTAAAAAAGCCTGCAGTAAATTAAAGAAGAAACAATAAACGTATTGTGGTAGGCACTGACAGCCATGGATCACAAAACCATACAGTAGATATATCAACTCGAGAAGAGTACTTATATTTCATTCTAGTACTGTAGAGACAAAGACCACCCTTCACATATCCCATTTTTTTCCCTACTCTTCAAAAGAAAACATAAGGTGTAAAGAAATGCTGCTATGGCTCTGCTATCACATTCGATGCAGAATCTCTGTTGGAGACTCCGTTGCAACGTCTGTCTGAAATCAGCCAATGATGGAAAAGTCCTGCACTCACTTTTAATTGTAACGATGGACACCCGATGGACCCCATTATAGTCAATGGGGTCCATTGGGCTCAAAAAACTCTATTTTAGCAGTCTGCCTATCTGTTTTTCTGGTCCTCTGAAAAATTAACCAGAACAATGTAGAAAAGTCGTTAATGTGAACTTGCCTGAAATGGTAAGAAATGCACTGAAAATGTTATATCATAAGCCAGAGTATCACAGGACAGTGGGAAGTCTGCCAAAAAAGATATAGAAAATGGGAGGGGAAAAGTGAGATGGAGAAGAAGCAAAAGAGGAGGAGAGAAGGCAAGAGGGGACTGCATGAAAGAAAGAAAGTCATTAGAGATGAGCGAGTAATATTCAATCGAATACCTCGCCGCCATAGGACACCCCCCTTAACCCCCCGCTTAACCCCTTGGTGCTTGGCCGCTTACACGCATTCCTATGGCGGCGAGGTATTTGATGGAATACTACTCGCTCATCTCTAAAAGTCATGTGACTTTACCGATTTTTGACTTGTGTATGATACCATGTTCCATCAAACATTTTAATGAAGGATACAGACATAGCAATTTGTCTATAAAAGGAGGTTATTCAACCCAATCCTACCAAATTTGGTCAGTCTGCACCAAGGGTGGGAAATATACTAACAGATAACAGTCACTAGAAGTAATGCTAATGGCCAAAAATGTACCATGTCTGAGACCACACCTTAAACCAATACATCTGATCAGTTGTAGCACCGTTCTTGTAGTGTGGATAGGCATTTTATGGCCATAAGAGGAGCACGTTCTTGAAGGCACTGAGCAATGTCTTATAGAAATAAGCTACTGCTTATAATGTTCCATACTTATTTTAACCCTTCTCTGTGTTTCTTAATATTTCAGCTCCGATGAGATCTTTCGTTCAGTTTTTTTGCTCTAGAAAGCCACAATAGCCTGGGAACATAAGGAGAACTCAGGCTCAGCGCCACCCAAAACCCATTATTAGGGAGATACTTAATGTAATTGTTAACTGACATTTTCACATCAATTTACAGATATGGGAATGCTTTAGAAGAAAAAAAAAGAAAGAATAAGTGACGGTATAGAAACCCGCAGACACTGTACATAATAGAGCACACTGCTGAGAAATAAAATCAGCGTATGAGCAGCCATTAACCCTTTCCACTGCCAAGCCATGCTGACAGATGGCACAATGTATTCATATTCTTGCTTCAGGTTAGGGTTAAGTTCATGTCCAAATGTTTTGTTGCCAGCAGATATGCTTCATATGCACTCCAGCTCTCAGCAGGTTGCAACAAAAACAATTTCAAACAATTTTCTGTACCCTAATATGACTCAGTCAGTCAATTACCTTTCCTACCTCCTCCAGTAACGCAACAAAGTACATGAAACTGAGCATTTTGTGTCAGGAACAAATCAATACAAAGACAAAAGAAGCCGTTTTCTTTGTAACATTCATGTGATCAGATCAAAATAAAACCTCCTTTATAGAGTGATAAATGACCGTATATATTGATAGGTAGGCAACAAGGGGAAGTCATGAATTCTAAGTGTACTGCTTGTATTTTCCTGCACATTGTCAATCTGTCATTTTCCCACTTGGATGCACAGCATGCATCATAGAGATGAGCGAACACTATTCGAAACAGACGTTTTGAATAGCACGCTCCCATAGAAATGAATGGACGTAGCCGGCACGCGGGGGGTTAAGCGGCCGGCCGCCGGCACAGTCTGCGTGCTGGTCATTTCCATTCATTTCTATGGGAGCGTGCTATTCGAAACGGCTGTTTCGAATAGTGTTCGCTCATCTCTAATCGTAACTAAACAAGAAAGCAACTGCAGTCACATATGAAAATTCTCCAAGCCTTTTAGTTCCTGTTTGACTGCAAACATTGTTTTGTTAAAGGAATTTTATTTTCTGTAGTCACTTATGCCCTATCTGTTACATAGGGGATAAGTGATTGCTGGTGGTCCGGCCTGTTTAGAAGAACAGGATTTGTAAGTTCCCCAGTGTGCCCCATGTAATTGGAGCTGTATTGTGCATATTAGGACATGCTCTATTCACATGACGCACGCAGGGGAACTTCAGTACCCTCATGTTTGTGATCGCTTGAGTTCCCAGCAGTTGGACCGACAGCAAACAGGTATTTAGTCTATATCCTTTGGATAAGTGGTAAGTGTCATAGGTGGAAAGACCCCTTTAGGTGTCTTGATCATTGCCAATGTAAAAAAAATGTAAATGCCAGTCTGTCTGTCTGTCTATCTATCTATCTATTTATCTATCTGGTTTCTTATACTTCAAAAATCAGTAAATATATCAGCAAGACACTGGCAAATGTTTTGCATCAACAATGATCAAGGCACGTTTGCTTGTGAAAAACCATACCTTTTCCTCTAGATCTAAATCCACTTTGCTCTCAGAGACTTCTGCATTTCACAGCAGGGTACTATTGTATAATGTGTGGCCTTCTATCAGCTCGTGTAGGCAGACAGATTGGTGCTTCGGTGCTTCTAGGTTTTGGCAAAAAGGTTACATTAAAGTGACATATTTATTTTTAGCACATACATCTGCTCAAACTGTGCAGTAAAAGGTAGAATATAAGCCATGGCCGTTCTCCGTGGTCTTAAAACAAAACCATTTTACAATATTAAATAAAATACAAAGTATAATCATCAGAGGAAAGCATTACACTACAAGATGTATCACTGACATTTCCAAATGACGTTTATACCTATGCCGTACATGTAACAATGCCGTGCATTCAGGCTGCCTTTCCTAAAACCTTCAGGTTATTTACTTACATGCAGGAAAGCAAGATTACCTTTCCAGCTCTGGGAAAAATATATATTAATCTTTCTTCTAAGTGTAATAGTGTTCTAGAACCGGATCGAGTATGACACACAGAATTTTAAAGGTAAAATTTTTAAGAATATCTCTAAATGAAATCCAAATGATCCAGTATTCCGGCTGCTGACAGTGGTGCACAGGAATCACATACCCATCAGCCCAAAAGCAGTCACCACCAATATAGTGACCAAACATCAAGAACTTCTCGGGAGCAGAATACAGAAAAACAAAAATAGCATCAACAACTACTGAGCAAGAAGCAGATGGGTCCATACCCACAAGACTGGCAGTTCCCAGTAATGGCTGTGATAAACAAGCCTTAGATAATACTGAAACAGTTAATGGCAAAGACACTGCAATCTGGTGCAAAAAACGGCTTACAACAGCTGCCAAACTAAAAAAGACAAAATATGTGGAGTTACAATGTGTTTACTGTTTAGAAGACCAAGTGCAGGCACGAGACAAAAAATTGTGACTTTTCCATTCCATGTATGCCAGAAAATTGATTTACAAAGCATGAATTTCCCCCATTTTTTTAAATATATGGCATGATGTGTAGAGATTGCAGCAACCTTAAGAGGCCATAAAGTCACCCAGTGGCAGAATGAGAAGACTGCAGCAGCATGAGGAGGCCATACAGTGACTCAGTGGCAGAGTGAGATGACTGCGGCAGCGTGAGGAGGCCACAGAGTGGCAAGGTAATATAATTTGGAAGTAGCAAGAGTCTTAGGAGGTCATACAAGCACCCAGTGGCAGAGTGTGGAGGAAGCAGCAGTGTGAGGAGGCCATACAGTGACCCAGTGGCAGAGTGCGGAGGTGGCAGCAGCATGAGGAGGCCATACAGTGACCCAGTGGCAGAGTGAGATGACTGCGGCAGCGTGAGGAGGCCACAGAGTGGCAAGGTAATATAATTTGGAAGTAGCAAGAGTCTTAGGAGGTCATACAAGCACCCAGTGGCAGAGTTTGGAGGAAGCAGCAGTGTGAGTAGTCTATACAGTGACCCAGTGGCAGAGTGTGGAGGTTTAGACAATCAATTGAAGGCATCTTATATTCAAGATTCACTGTCCACAGTCTTATCTCTTTGCCCTTTCCTCTGCCCTTTCAGGGGAAGGGTACCATGCTCCAGTCCCTGCTCATAGGGTGTATGCACTGGTCCTTTAAAAACTGTGATACCTGTTGCACCTCTTGACCCACTTGGGTCAGCTGTCACTATCACTGGGACTACTTTGAGAAGGAGAGACCTGGTAAATCCCTACAGTGAAGCCTCAATACCTGTTCGAGGTTTAGTGTGTGATAGGAGGGTATCACTTAGACAGTGCCCTCATGATTAGCCCAAACCCAAATTGGTTTGGTAAATTGGTTCATCCACATTGAGCCATTACACTCACAAGACACCTTTTACAGAAAGTCTATAGAAAGTCAAAGTCAGATGTCAAAGCAATAAAGTACAAACAGCTACAAACATCTAAGGAGATATGCATGAAGAATCTAAACACTATCCTAATCTAGAATTACCTTCTTAGTCCGGGGCCCCATGTAGCATGATTGTTGCTATTTGGCAGTTTCTACAAAGTGGATGGGATTCTGGCCAACTTTGACTGAAAATATAAGGGTATGTATGTTTCTAAAGAACTCAAATGTAGTAGAAAAGTAGATAAGTTTTTAAGAAATCCTATCTATACACTGCAGAAATTGACATGTGGTTCAAATTTTTAATTTGTAGCATGAGGGCAAACCAAAGGGTGACGATTGTGGCAAACCCACAACATTTCAGTAAAAACCCCCACAAAACTCTAAAGATCTGCTGCTTAAGTTTATTTATATACATGCTGGAAAAAAAGATTTCCTTTCCAGCGCTGGTAGAAATCCGTATTGATTTCTTGAACGGACACACTGAACTCAAGTAGTGTGGAAAAAATGCGGACGTGCAGTGTAAAAACATTTGTAGATTGAATTTTTGCTGTTTTTCTGCATTGTATGGATGGGATTCACTAGAATCCAATCCCACTATGCAGGGACTGCAAAACGCTATATGTTAAGTAAGCCAACTCAAAGGTATAAGTATAGACTAGACAGTCCAATGATACGCCAGGTTTATCATCCAGCATTCAGTCACTCGGATACATTTTCAGTATATTCTATTAGTAAATCTGGGCTACCGTGTTTGCCACTGCAGATTTTTTTCAGCAATGTGTGGATGAAATTTCTTTATTTCTCCTCCACTTTGTTGGGAATGTAAAACGCTGTGTTCTTCCTGCAAGCGTATCCGCAGGCACAAGTTTCAACATCAAGAAGATTTTATGATGTATTCTCCAGTAAAGGAAAGAGAAAGGTGAAAATATACATCTCTTCTTTCTGAAAATACATACAGAGGATGACTCAAGACAAGGACTAGACCCAGACCTTGCTGAAGAACCTGGATACTTAGATCTTAAACGTTTAAGTTATGCATTTACATACAGAAAACAGACATGTAGAATTCAATTGAATTAGAAGATCACTATACTAAAAATATATATTTTTAAATAAGTAACTATTTGGGGGATTTTATTAAGACGTTTGTTTTATAACTCAGTCTTAATAATAATAGGTACATTTAAATAAGATGTGCCAGATTTGTTTTGAGGCAGTATGGGACATGTGCCAACAGTGCCATGAGAACAATGCATTATAATGTATGCCAGTTTCTTGCATACATAGTAAATTCATCTACCACTATCCCCTTCCCCACTGATCTGCAATGGATGACTTTTTCTAAGATCATTGGAGGCATGTCAATGAAGAATGGGTCATCGCTATTAATAAGGGTGAACGCTATTGATAAGGTCTGCTTGATCACTTTGCCGCGTGGCCCTGAGCACATCTTACTGTGGCTGCCACACGACACCTTCCGACCCAGGAAAGAGGATCTAGCGACCCACCTTGTAGCAGCTGCAAAACTTTTAATTCCCATGCATTGGAAGGACACATCACCTCCAACATTTACACACTAGGTTATTAAAGTCTCTGAAATCTGTAGACTAGAACACAACGTCTAGATCAGTGTATCTCAAGACTTGGTCCCCCGGTTAGCGGCAAGAAATTCTATCTTAGTTGACCACCTACTCTCCAATAGGTGAATATTAACTTGGCCCTTCAATCTACCATTCTACCACTCTTCCATTGACACTGCCCCACAGACACTATCCCCCATCTACACTCATTATCGTGTTTTGAGACACGTCCATTAGCCTCCCTTTGTTCTGATGGACTTGGACAATCCCTATGCATTTGATCTGATTTACCAATTGTGACTGTATTCTCTCCCCCTTGTTCCCCATTTCCGTTCCCCCACCCTTCCTCTTCCCCAGTTCCTCTTTCCCCCCAACCCCCGCCCCCCACTTATGGCTTATCAGTTGTTTTTATGTCTTTGTAATTGCGTTGTAAAATACAAAAAGTGCATTGTACTGTGTATATTGGGTAGCTGACTTTATTGATCATTATGTACTCTGTACTTCTCAATAAAAACAGTTTTCAAACAAACAAAAATAGGTCATAAATCAGTAAGTCCTCGAAAACCCCTTTTAACCTGGCTGAGTGAAATCGCACATTCCAGAGAAGTGATTCAACTAAAGAAAGATGTTAGAGAAATGGGAATGTAGATGTTTTATTAACCAGTGACCCTGCAAAATAGAATAAGTACTATTTGTGTGAAGGTGACAGTAACTAAATGTTATATGTTTATGACGCCTTTCCAAATGCGCAGGTTTCTTCTTATCATATTACAGCAGACCTTCATTTTTTATTAGAACCTGAACAACTAAAAAGACTGTCTCACTCCGAGGTCATTTACAGCACTTGGAGAAAACATTTCTTAAAAGTCAAGCGCCCCTTTGAAGAAACAACATACAGACACTTAATCTATTTTTTTCAGTCTGACTTGAGTCAAGCTACTGATGTTAAGTACCAAACTTAAAATGTTCTGTCTGATAGTGGAGAGGTTTTTCTTTTCTTTGGTGTGTTTCTCGCTCTTTACAAGATATATGCTATCAAGGCAAGAATCATATATGCTTCCTCATGCCTCTCCAGAATTGTACACAATGAACATGTCACTCCCACTCGTATTACATTTTCGTAAATGTCAGGTATTGAAATGTAAGAGCGTTAAAGCATTCTTATGTTCTGAAAAGAAAAATCCGAATATGTTCATAGCTAGAACATTTAACAAAATCAAATAGTCTATACCTTGGACTTTATTAGACCCAAACAGACTTCAAAGACTACCAGCCAAAGGGTGATTTTCAGACTCTTTCTTGGAGGACATTTTGTAGATGTCCCTTATTTGTCTAGACTTATGAAAGTATACTTATGGGTAAGGATATTGTTATGGAATTGCCTGTTGAGCAATTCCCCAGTGGCTGCTGCTGAAACCAGGGAGGAAGGGGAAGACAGAGACTAAGCTTGACCCAACTCCTGTTCCTACCTACTTGCCTCAGCTGCCCTAGGCGGTAGTGGGGCAACTTTGTGACAGTCCCTTCTCTGGGTAAGTGTTACACACAACAGGACAAGACAAAACAACACAGAAGCAGAGTCAGCAAGCCGAGGTCAAACCACTGAGACAAACAGTACCAAATCACAATCCAAAAGTGTACTAACAAGGAAAGCCAAAGGTTAGAAGTCAGTAATACAATAGAATGGCAAGAGAACAGCTTAGCAAGGAAAGTCACAATAGCCAGCATACCTGTATGGTCTGGTGACCTGTTTATAGGAAGTTCAGAGTCCTCCCCAGACTTGATTGGCAGATAGGTTGTTAGTTGTATAAGGTAAGGCTAAGATTAACTATTAAAGAACCAGAGGAAAACTATGGTGAATGATTTGGTGAAAAATCAATTACAGAGATGAGGGAATAGGGCAGTGTTCAGACAGAACAACAAGAACCAAAAGCGAGGAATCATAACTGACATGCCTCCTGCGCCGCAGCATGCAGGCGATGGGTGGCACAGAGACCCCAACAGGCAGAGACATTACAGAAATCTTTCCATTTGATTCACTGTGTGTTAGTTCAATGAGATTCATTGGGGGTCATTTTATTTGTGAGTTATCTTTTCAATGTTAAAGTGCTACAGAACATGTTGGTGCTATACAGCATAAGGACATGTTCAGAAAGAACTTCAGGAATCTAAGGCAGAGTTTGGAATCTGATTTTGAAGTGCTTTCTGAAAAACTGCTTCACAATCAGCATCAAAATCTGCTCCAAAATCTGCCTGTCATTTAATTGAATGGGAGAACTCATCTGAAGAACACATCTTTTTTTTCTGCTGGATGAAATAATGAGCTAGAAGAAAAATATCTGCCCTCCTTCCATTGAAATGAATGAGAAACAGATTTTGAACAGAATTTTGAGCTGGTTTTGTGTACCAATTTCCTTTGTGTGAACAGACCCTAAATGTTGTTGTTGTTGTTATTATTATTATTATTATATAGAGTTTGGCATTAAAGGAATTCTACCATTAAAAAACTTTTTTTTCTAGGTAACACGTCGGAATAGCCTTTAGAAAGGCTATTCGTCTCCTAACTTTGGAAGTGATCTCCGCCGCACCGTTCGTTCGAAATACCGGTTTGTACCGGTATGCTAATTAGTTCGCCGAACAGAGCGTACTGCGCAGGCGTCCGACGTCAAGCCGAAGAAGGAAGGGGAGGATGCAGAATAAGACAGAGGTGGCGCTGGAGTTGTTTTTTGAGCAGCAATGGGAACAGCCCCATCGCGTCTCCTGTGCTGGGAGACGCCCCCATCGCTGCAAGAGAACTAATTAGCATACCAGTACAAACCGGTATTTCGAACGAACAGAGCAGAAGAGATCACTTCCAAAGGTAGGAGACGAATAGCCTTTCTAAAGGCTATTCTGATGTGTTACCTAGAAAAAAAAGTTTTTATAATGGTAGAATCCCTTTAATGTGAATGGAAACATTCTTGGTGAAGGTTCACAACACTACACTTCAGGATGCTTGTTCACTTGCCTTTCCACCTTCTTTGTAGAAGACAAAAGACAAGTTCCTTCTTATTCTGGTATGACAGCCATAACATTAAAGAGGGGAGCCTTGAGCAAAATTACACTGGTAATATTTTTAGAGGTTGGGAACAACTTTAACCTCAAACCTCATTCTCCATGAGCATCATAGTAGCCACAATAGTACCATGGTATCTACACCCTTGAATTTATAATATGATGGATCCTAAATTATTCTACTATGTTACAAAGTGTGGTACCTACATAAAGTTATGCTGGTCATACAAATTAAATCAATTTTCAAGAAACCCATTGATTTTGGTGTATTTTTTGTCATGTTTCTTATCAATGGAAGTTCCTCCTTAATGTAACGCATTATTAAAGGGTTATAACAATTGACTTTTATGATATCACAAACCATATATATTGTGACAGTTGTACTGGTGAAGATGAAAACACCATTAATTTTGAGTACAAAGGATTCTAGTTCTGGTAGACTCGTGGTAGTAGTAGATGTAGAAAAGAATTTCCAGAATTCCATTAATTTCACAGAGAATTGACCATGATCATAGGTCCATGACCATCCAATAAAAACGGGGAAGGTGTCTGAGCTCTGTGATGATTTTGATACTTAACTGTACTGGCCTGTCTCCTGTGTTAGGTGATACGTAGGTAGAATCAGAAGTAGAAGGTGGTGTCTGTTGTATAGTGGTAATGGCAGAGCACTACTTCCATACCCTTGAATAGGAGACGAGTTGCACTACTCAATACCGACCGCTATACAATGAACACCTTCTGCTTCACACTGCATCCACCGTATCTTGTCTGGAGAATGACTGCTACATCTGAAGTGATAGACTCCTGACAACCCATTTATTTATAAGAAAACTCTCTTTCCTTCATCCACAAGCAGCATTTTTCTGAAATCTTACAAGTTTCCTTTAAAATTGTATCTGGCCCAAAATCTCATATAAACAGAATGTTAGTAAACAGTCATATGCGCCAGTGAAATGAACGTGACGTCAGTTACTCTAAAGCAATATGTTTACATTAAGCAGCCAAAAATGATGTTTAGGACTTTTTATCTCATTTCTAATCTTGCTTTTTCCTAATAATGACATATTTTGATTCCTGTTACCGGTAACTAGAAATATATACTGCAAACCCGATATCTTGCCGCATCCTTAATTACAAAAGCTTTGCCTCTCATCTTAAAATAAATGACGTTTTAATGTTTCTGTCCTTCAGATCACTTCAGTTTTAATGTAAAACAGATGCTAAGCATTGTTCTCTCTGCATCAACTCCATATTTTGCAACGATCCATATGCTCGTTTTACCATAAAATATCAATTTATATTTAGACACACTTAATGTAGATAGAGAAAGGGCTAGATCTGGTTACTTACTGACGTTCAAGATGGATCAATAAAGGTATTTTTAAAGGAAAAATATAATTTTATTACAGAGACAATAAAGCTGACCAGTATCTGAAATCCTTTACCACATTTCATTATCTAGAAAGACAAATGTTAAATAGAACCGCTCAGTGATCCTGACATGTCTGTTACTAGTAAATACTGTAAGTGTATTCTGCATAATAAAAAAAATTAGAGAATTTTTTTAAAAAAATTATTCGCCACTGTGCCGTTCCTCTTAGAAATATCTAAGTAAATTGACATGTGGATGTTTACAATGGGGGCGTGTCCCTAAACACTCTCATACAGTCCAATCAGTGCTGACATTGTCTGACTGTACAGGGACATGGCCATTTAATAAGTGAATTGGTAACACCCATTTGTCAATATGTGTATACAACTCCAGGAGGAGTAACAGAAGCACAGCAAAGAATTATAAGAAAAGAGTTTGCTGAATTGTCATTTCATAGAGACTTTTCAATGGGGCTCTATGTTTTTACCAATACAATATAACATAATATAATAATTAAGTCCTAGAAGCTACCACAATGTATACCAATGATGGAAGCAATGTAATGATGTCATATATATGCCTATGCAGGAGCCTTTAATAAAAAACAAAATACAGCATACACATTCAATGTTGGCATAAATATGGCTCAGATGAGGCCTATGCTGACCATGACAGCTTGACAACTGAATGGTACTTCTGCTTACCCCCGAGTGGCTCCTTATGGGCTGCTCAGTTGTCATTGCGAGCTGAGGCCTTGTATGCAGGCCGACACAGGACACTGGGCTAGCAGAGCACAACGACTGGCCAAAACACGTCATCTACCAATGTATTCAGCATTGTAGCAGATCACACTGTTACTTAGTAGCAGTGATCTCTTTTTTTACTGACAATGTCTATTATATTTTCAAAAAAAAAAAAACAAAAAAAAAAACCTTGATAATGTTCAGTAGTTGATACCTTTTTAATGGCTAACTAATAATGATGACAGATTACAACGTTTCGGAACTTTAGGCTCCTTTCTCAAGTAAATTTAAAAACTATTTCTGAAGGATGCAGCAGCTTTGAATGCGTATGAATTCACATCGCCATACAATTAGAGAACGAAGAATGGACCTTCCTGTGTCAAAACATTTCTGCAATGAGGATCATTTCACCGATCACATTAAAATTTTGGTTTTAAGAGGGAAGTTTAAATCAAGGAAAGCGCGACGGATTTATGAGTATAAACTTATCACCCTGCTTCAAACACTGGAGAAGGGGTTAAATCTGTCACATGTGTTTATAGCATCTTACAGAAATCACTGACCTGAGACCATGAGAACTGATAAGGACCTGTAAGTGTTTACATTGTTTCTACCAATTACTAACAGCCCTCTATCCCACTTGCTCCTAGAATTCTATCCCTATGTGCCCTTTTGTACATAAATATGCATCCTTCAGAAATGGTTTTTAAATTTACTTGAGAAAGGAGCCGAGAGTTCCAAATCGTTGTAATCTGTCATCATTATTAGTAAGCCATTAGAGATGAGCAAACAGTGTTCTATTGAACACATGTTCGATCGGATATCAGGCTGTTCGATGTGTTCGATTCGAATCGAACATCACGTGGCAAACTCCAAAAAAATTTGATTCCCCTCCCACCTTCCCTGGCGCTTTTTTTGCACCAATAACAGCGCAGGGGAGGTCGGACAGGAACTACGACAGGGGCATTGAAAAAAATCGGCCAATCAGCACTGGCTCTGCCGGAGGAGGCGGAGTCTAAGGTCGGACCTGAATGGAGACTGGTGTGGAGCGATCTTAGACTCCGCCTCCTCCAGCAGAGCTAGCGCTGATTGGTCGAATTTCGTACTCTGGCCAATCAGCGCTGTCCAATGCATTCCTATGGGAAAAAGTTAGCTTGCGAAAATCGCAAGCTGACAGGGATTTCCATGAAATAAAGTGACTTTTATGCCCCCAGACATGCTTCCCCTGCTGTCCCAGTGTCATTCCAGGGTGTTGGTATCATTTCCTGGGGTATCATAGTGGACTTGGTGACCCTCCAGACACGGATTTGGGTTTCCCCCTTAACGAGTATATGTTCCCCATAGACTATAATGGGGTTCGAAACCCGTTCGAACACTCGAACAGTGAGCGGCTGTTCGAATCGAATTTCGAACCTCGAACATTTTAGTGTTCGCTCATCTCTATTAGCCATTAAAAAGGTATCAACTAATGAAGACTATCAAGTTTTTTGGGTTTTTTTTATATTTGCTACCCACTGGCTAACACAGTATGAGAACAAACATTTTCCTTATTATATTTTCTATAGTGATTTGTACTTTTTAATCAAATTTTACCTCACCATACACAAACCTAGAAAGAAACTAGAAGGCCAAGAGTTAAAATAATATTCTTTTAAGAGAGTCTGCGGACCTAGAGCCCTGACTATCAGTCTTATTTAGTGTTCCTTCTCTTTCCCTAGCTTATTTTCAATAAGAGCTTGAAGTGCTACTTAACATATAAAGTTGCTTTATCCCTCACATATCACATTGGCATTTAATGAAAACTTCCCAAAAGCCGCAACAATTCTTCAGCTTGATCATCCAGTCTGATCATTTTTTGCACTCCTCAGATATAAGCCTGCAGTCTATGGATCCCTGTTGTATATTAGCTTTTCTAGCTGATATAATCCTAGAACCGAAGTAAACTTCCAGAGAAGCAAATGATTTCCCCAAGCTCTATGACCTAAAAATGATCGTACATTTCATTCAGAAGAAAGAATGAAATAAGCATAACATGATTAATTTATCCTCCATTGACTGTAATAAATTTATAGCAAAGAGATTTCACCTGAGCTACACATCTGAGGGTGCTGTGGGAACAACACAGTGTCTGGCATAAGTCAGCAGTCTGCATAGAAGGAAGCGAGTATTGCTTATGTCATAAAAGAAGTCACCAGAACTCAGCAGATCAACCCTGCACATGGATAGATTAGGGTCACAGTTTTGCACCAATTCACAAGGGAAAACACCATTTGATTTAGGGGACCGTAAAGGGATTCTATCATTAGAATACCCTTTTTAACTAAATACGTTCTTACCTTTATTATTCTGATCCGCACCGCAGTTCCTGAGAAATTTCTTCTTTCCTCCAAATGTAAATGAGTTTTCTCACAGTACTGGGGGCATCCCCTGTACTGTGTGACAACTCTGTAACGATACCTCTGTCTTCTTCTCCAGACCGCCTCTTCTCTCGCGGTCCCATCGCGTCTTCATCCAAAAGCGCCAACTGCACATGTCTGTTGGCCATTTTCCTGTAGCTTTTCCCGTTCTGCTACACGAAAATGGAGGACTGCGCATGTCCATCAGCCATTTTCCCTCGGCCTCTCCAGTTGAGCTACAGGAAAATGGCCAACGGACATACGCAGTTAGCACTTTTGGATGAAGAACCTGATGGGAGCATGAGAGAAGAGGCAGACCGGAGAAGAAGGCGAAGGCCTTGCTGGAAAGACAGTATAGTGCTGTTTGAGCGCAGAGGAACGCCCCCAGTGTTGTCTGAAAACTCATTTACATAAGGAAGAAAGAAGATATTTCTCAGGAACGGCGACGCAGATCAGAATAATAAAGGTAAGAGAAGTTAAAAAGTTAAAAAGAGTTAAGTTAAAAAGATTTAGTTAAAAGGGGTATTCTAATGATAGAATCTGTTTAACCTATTTATCTTCAGCAAGCAGGCACTTTTCTTTCCACAAGTTTCGTGCGGAAACCGAGCAGAAACCACGCAGACCCCATTCTAGTCTATAGGGTCTGCGGATTTCTTTAGGTAACCGCTTTTTAATGCGTATAGGCTTCCATTCGGGGGGTCCCCAAACAGATTCCCTGAACATAAACCTGAACGCAGATGTGAACCGGGCCTTATCTGAAAAGAAATATTCCTTTACTTCTATTTGTACTAAAATGAATCATCCTTGTTATTGCGAAGAGGCAGACATATTAGATATGTATATAGCTATATAGACAGACAGATACATACATGGATAGAGAGATATAGAGATATAGATAGATAGATAGATAGATAGATAGATAGATAGATAGATAGATAGGAGATAGATAGATAGATAGATAGATAGATAGATGCTACACTTTTTCGGAGACTCCCCTCCTCCATCATCAAGATCTAAGTGTGAGGCAATAACACAAATGGAAAGTGCGGCGTGCCTCCCGCCCTCAGTATAGTGTAATGAGGAGGTTAATACGGGAAGAGTAACCAGCTGATGGACAGGTCGGCATTTTCCATATGTTCTCACTCACAAAGAGATGGAGCGTTTAATTAAACATTTGAAACCGAATCTTGTACAGGCTGTAATTAAATGTCCTCGTTGTGATGACTTTGGGTCTTTGCGCTCCACAAGATCCTCTCCTGTATAACTGTGTGCAGCTGGGACTGTTTACTATGGGAGGACGCTCAAACACAAGAACTGTTGCCAGAGGCAAATATAGACAATTTTCCGTCCACACTTATTACCACAAAGTTGTTAGAAAAACTTTGTGAATTTTGCCATGAAGATTATGTTAAAGCAAGAAACAGTGAGGATGAATTACACTTCATGGTACATTTTATTAACTCTAACTTCACAGCAGCCAGTGTCCATTTTACCTTGTTGGAGGGAGAGGAAGAGCACAGCTTGTCAATGCATTTTCTCGGAAATGAAAATTACAGCAGATAAAGGAAGCCATTAGTCAACAGAGCAAAATGGATGCCAGCGAGGAAAGTCAAATAATTATCTGGAAATTTTGCTTGAATTTGTCAAGAGCAATTTACTAATGGCGTTCCTGTTGTACTTCACACGGGGTCATGCTCAGAGTCTCACTGTATTGGCTGCAATTCATGTGGATGAAGAAAGAAAAGAAACAGAGCTGAGCAGCTGCACAGTCCAGACCGACAACGTATCCAAAAGCAAAATCTACTGTATTTCCTAAAACAATGTTGTTCCCAACATTAGAAAAAAACAAACTTTGCATTCATAGAAGAGTCAATCTGTATTTACTTTGGTACTCTTGAGAATTTGGACGAAAATGACTAGAAATAGACAATGCACTCCATAATATCTAGAAAAGTTGTAACGTTGTCTGGAAATGCCTTCACTAAATGCTCTAAGGAGTCAAGATTTCAGAAATTCACCAGCTATATTAGCTCATATATTCTGATGCGGAACATCTAAGGCATTCGTAACACCTTTTAGAAGAAGGTTCAGAGTAACTATCCTGTGCCAAAAAACGTATGCAGTATAGGGCACACGGGGAAGAAAAGATAGGATGAGTCAGCTGTGCTCATAAAAGCCCTGCTCTCTCCATTATAGTCTACTAGATTTAAAGGGGTTATGCTACAAAAAAGTGTTTATCCTCTATCTATTACACAGAGGATAAATACCTGGTTAGTGGAGGTCTGACCAATGAGACCACCACCAATCCCGAGTATTCCCCCTACACTGTGCATTCAGCCTGACCACAGTCAGGTTGAATGTAGGTGTGTGAATTGGTGGACATGGCACCCACTCACTACTACGGTTCATCTGTTTGACAAATGACACCCCTATATTCATCCTGGCTGCCTTCATAACAGGCATAAATTTCAATGTCATTAAGTCGACCCAAAATGTTCCAAATTTACTAAAGGAATATGCAGTATATTTATCCATTATCCATAAGATAGATGATAAATAGCTGATCAATAGGGTTCTGACCACTGAGACCCCCACTGATCCTGAAAGTGGGGTTATTTTACACCCATTGTGAATACACCCTGACTGTAGCCAGGCAGAATGTAGACTTGCCCCTGCTCGACTTTATGCACGTAAATGAAGATAGCTGAAGTACACCTTATAAATAGAGGATAAATATGTTTCATTGCATAACCCCTTTAAGAAGTGTGCATTTCTTACAGAAAGAAGTTACAGAAACTAGTTGCAGGAGGAAGTTACAAAACATCCATCCTAGCAGATGTTAGCTATTCTTGACCCCTCTCCTCACGTCCCTAGTGGCCCCACGCTATTTGCTGAATTGTAGTATGTTCAAGAGGTTAATATATAGTAAAATTTCCACCAAAGGCTAAAATGACCGTCTATCTTACATAAATGAGTCTCTGTAATCACGGGATTGTTAGATTCTTTGTAGATAAATTACAGTGCATAACATAAAAAGCAAATAACCTCCCGCACAACCCAAATCTGTTCCATTCTTCCTTTGAATCTTTAGTCTGCAATACAAAGCTCACTCCCAGCACCAGAAGGTCCCACATTATCGACACTATGCAGTTTTTAAGCAATGAAGCATTTAATAGGTAAAACTATATGCGGCTGAAAAGTATAATACTTTGGTCATTATGCTAACTAATAACACTTACCAACGACCTCTCCGATACTTCAATAAAGTAACCAGTGCTAACATTCAATATACACTGCAGATTCACTCTATACACTTCATTACATTTAATAATGACGATCCATTTCATATCTGTGGAGACTGGTGGGAGTAGCGCAAATGTGTTAAGCATTTACTTCTAATATTCAATCTGAGTACTTGAAGCTTCTGCACTGAAGAAGACTCCTTGTTTCTACTTCTCCTATATGTATGCTGCCTAAGGGGGAGTTCACACGGAGTAACGTGCCGCGTGATGTGGCACGTATACGCCATGTCAACTCCCCCTAACAGGGACATAACAAGTAAGCACGTGGCCCCATAGCAAAACATGTAACAGGGCCCCACTCTACCACGACCAACATATGCAGCAAATTCAAAACTTGAAAAATGTCTGATTATTTTCGTCTTTGCACATAGGGATAATACACATAGTAATTTTACAGTACACATAACATACATTTATGTCACAGTACAGAAATAACGCACACAGTGATGTAACAGTACCGAAATAATGCAGACAGTGGAGCAACACGGTGGCTCAGTGGTTAGTACTGCAGCCTTGCAGCACTGGAGTCCTGGGTTTGAATCCCATCAGGAACAACATCTTCAAGGAGTTTGTATGTTCTCCCTGTGTTTGTGTGGATTTCCTCCCATTAGACAATGACATAGTGATAGGAAAAAAAAAGTACATTGTGATCCCTATATGGGACTCACAATCTATATTAAAAAAAAAAAAAAAAAAAAAAGAGAAAAAAAAAAGAAATAATGCACACAGTGATGTCAAATTACAGATGTAATGCACACAGTGATGTCACAGTACAGAGAAAATACACACAGTGATGTCACAATACAAAAAAATTATGCATACAGTGATGTCACTGTACATGAATAATGCATATATGATGTTAAAGCACAGGAATAATGCACATAGTGATGTCGCAATACAGATAAAACATACAATGGTGTCACAGTATAAACTTAATATACACAGTTATCTGAAAGTATGGGGATGATGACCACCATGTAATGGCCATTATAACATCATGGCACAGGAATAATGCACATAGTGATGTTGCAGTACAGATAATGGAAACGGTGATTTCACTGTATAAAGATAATATACACAGTGATGTCACAGTAGATGACATCATCAACAGATGATGACATCATGGCACAGGGATAATGCACACAAATAGATCACAGTGTACACTGTGACAAATATTAAGAAAGTAATTATAATGATGTCACATGCAGAAGTTATGCTGTACCAGTAAAGTAATGGAGGCCCATTCAGGTTTCATATTCTCTTCTATCATCCATAGTTATCACTAACTGCACCCTCGGTCCTAATTGTTGGGCCTCATATCAGCTACAATGCTACCCAGGTAGATACGTCCATGTTCACTGCTTAAAACAATAGAAATGCACAGGTGTAGCAGAATTTAGTTTTACAAAGCACAGTATTATATACATCAGATCAATATAAGACAAATTAAATATGGTTACGTTACATTACACAAGGGTCTGAATTAAAGCAGATATGTGGGGGTCCGAGAGCCAGAACCCCCACAGCAAAGCTCCAGGAATTATTTATTCACCAGGAGTCATATGATATGTAGTAGTGTGTATAAGTCCTGAAGCGCTGTCACACTAAAGACTAAGGAGAGATCATCAATACTAGAAAGATGGATAACCCCTATAGGTGGTCATAGTGTCCTATGATGAATGAAACCTTATAATATGATCTGCGGGAGCCACAAGGCTGAATCGGTCATTTAATATACCATGATAGACTATATGACTGCAGATAAATGCTTCAAGCTATCTAACAGGTTTATCAATATACACAAAAAAGTGTTAAGTGACAGATTCATCTCTGCTGCGTCTCTGTCTAGTAGCAATTTTACAGTTAAGTAACAGCCTGTCGGCCTACAAAAGTGAGAACTGCTCAGCAAAAATTGATCCACAAACCTACTGAGAATTCCTTACACCTATAAATTAGTAAAGAAAAATAGAGTTCTCTAGCACAAGGAAGAACCCCAAGGCTGAATAAAAACCCAATGTGAACTAGTATTTAGTCATTTATCAGCGTAGGCTAAAATTTCCAGGAACATATTAAGGGCATTTAAAGGTGCTTTTCAGCCCAGAAACCTGACTGCAGAAATACCTGATAGGAGCGTATTAAAATCTTACTTATCCCTTCATTATTCCCCACGGGCCAGTCCTTAAAACGGATGGATCACCGATCTTTTGATTTATTTATTATAATGAGATAGTGGAAGATATCACTTTTTTGTAATTTTGTTTTTCTAATAGTAGATTTCTTTTATTCTATGTTCTGTACATGATTATAGGAGCTGCCATTTCAATTGAGTTTCTCCTAAATTCTTTTCACAGAATTTAGTGATAATCTTTACAGCATAGTCATGGTCATAGGCATCAAAATTCTGGGGCCAACTCATTGAAGACCATAACAGTGTTTTCTAGACATATTCTGTGCGTGTGTGTGGCGAAATAAATAAAATGTGACATAATCTATTGTAAGTACAGGATGTAATGATAAGTAGTACGTAGCGTTATCTGTAGAGGCGTTAACTTTTATTGCAATCCTGACTGTCTGGGTCACGATATAAATTAGAGGATTGCTGAAAAGAAACTCCCTACAGAATTGGCAAGTGGTTTAGTAGCCAAAAGGGCAGGGCTGGTTAATGGCGGGACCACTGCCTGCACCATATTCATCAACATTTATTTTAGTCTCACTGAAGACTGATCAGAGAGAGCTCTCTCCAGCGACGCCTCCATCTTCAGCTGCAACCATGCCTCTTCTGTCTTCAGTCTCGGTCCAACCTCTGACGCCTGCGCAGTACGCTCCAGTATTGAACTACAAGAGCAAGAGCGGCCTCCCAAAAATGGCCGTCGTCCGGCGGCCATTTATGGGAGGCTGCTCTTGCTCTTGTAGCTCAATACAGGAGCGTACTGCGGCCGGCGGCCATTTTTGGGAAGCCTTA
The DNA here is from genome assembly GCF_031893055.1 of Leptodactylus fuscus. Classification (NCBI taxonomy): domain Eukaryota; kingdom Metazoa; phylum Chordata; class Amphibia; order Anura; family Leptodactylidae; genus Leptodactylus; species Leptodactylus fuscus. Next base: position 84,567,030 of record NC_134265.1, on the reverse strand, counting down.
GTACGCTCTTGTACTGAACTACAAGAGCAAGAGTGGCCTCCCAAAAATGGCTATTCCGACGTCTAAAGCAAAAACAAAAAGCGATTTAGTGGTAGAATTCCTTTAATGTGAAATATGTTCTATTGTATGTTAATTCTGCAAACATTAGAGAATACAAAATTGATTCCAATATAAAACTCTATATAGATTGTCATTGTACCTTATAGGACAGTAGACAATTATACAACAATACTTTTGGCCCATTTGTAGCCATTTGGTCTACCAGTGAATCTTTTTGGTCCAGATAAAATAAACAGTGTCAAAGTAAAAGATCATCAATTAACTTAATGATAAACCTGTCAGACCAAAGACCATTTGCTTCTATAAAGCATACAGAAAAGCCCTGTTCGGAGTCATTCATGGTCCATTGCATCAGTTCAGCATAAGTCAGAAATTAAGACAAGTGAACCCAACTCTGAATTTTACTTGCATTACATTAGCTTACAAATCCTCCCTTTTTGTTTTTATAGTTATCCCTGGCTTAACCCAGACTCACATCATTCAGACTGGCACCATGCCAGTTTACGTTAAAAGAGCCAAGAATAGCTGGAAAAATATCGAAGTCACAGAACAGCCTCGCTGTGCTACCAAGCAAAATCAGTAAGTAACAGCACATCACACAACATCACACACATCTCTCCCAGGTGACCCTGTCTGAACTCATGAGCGACAGCCTCTCAAAGTCACCTCTAAAAGTATTGCCATCTCCAAGCTCCATCCTTTAGAAAGATGAGAAATAAACCAAGCTGTCCCTTGCAGCTCTTATGATATATCTTGTCTTGGTCTTATTTTATTAGTGGTAACAGACTGCCATGGAAGACAGACTGACACAAAATGAGAGAGGTTAAAAGTGATGGTTTTAGAGCATCACTGTGTGCCATTTTTACAGCAGAGTCGGGATAACAAAGTTGTCTCCTGTCCACCGCTAATTGAGGCCATCCACGCTGACCTCTGTCACTTTTATAGCATTACAGAATTGCCATGATCAAAAACAATGTGGTCATTTCACAACAGCTATCTTGCTGGAGTTCTGCTACGGGAACAAACAACAAACGAAACACTGTTTTGTATCAAGGAAGAACAAAAATATAATCAATATAATCACAAAGAAAATATTCTGCTGCCCAGTCCTCCAGATAAAGCCAGCGTGGGCATGTGCACAGTCACGCTCATTGTAAACTCTGCTGCTATCACTATACGCTGACATCATACCGGGAATAAGGACTGATAAAATAATACAAAATGTTACAAATCTCAGTGGAAAATGATTTGCGAGTAGAACTGTCTTCTGATGAACTTCATGAGCTTAAAGGGACCATGCCCCAAGCATACACAACTGCTACCACCACATTATAGTGACAACCAGCGTACCTCTGTTATGTATGGAACGTTTGCAGATTTGGAGAAAACAACTTTAAAGTCTTACAATGAGGCTGCTGGTGCACTGGGGGCGGGCCTTTAACCCTGGGAGCAATGCTGCTGTTGCTTAGTAGTGCAATGATGACAGTTGAATATGCTTGGAGAAGGTGGTAGCCTCCAGTGTAGCTGGATCTTGTTATTATGTGAGAAATTGGGTCTGGGGCAGGATCTGCATTCAAACTCTGGATAGAAAGGTTGTCTCAATATATAGCACCTTGGTGTGCTTCAACATTTTAAGACATACTTTAGGAAAAAAAAAAAATAGTCCAAAGCCAAGTAATCAAATAAATTACATCAAAAACACCAAAAGTTCATGACCATATGCTATGCTGTCAATTAACCAAGCAGTTTCAGTACCCCTTAGACATATGGTATGTACCCCATGGAATACATATACCACAGGTTGAGAACCTAGACACTAGTACGTAGTAGTTTGTTTCTATGTATACTTACTACATTCCTGAAAACCACCCTCTTGTTTACATCTGCAATGTCTAAAAGGGATGAGCATAGATGGATTGATCATTGCATTTGTAGTGTATAGTAACCTAAAGCATAATGTTGTTTTGTTATTAGATGCCTATGGTGAATTACATAATATTAAAGGGAGTTTCTTGGATACTATTGATCACCTATTCTCAGGTTAGTCTAAAATATCAGATTTGTGGGTGCCAACACCCATCACTTCCACCAGTCAGCTGTTCAAAGTGCCAATGGTGCTCAGGTGAGTGACGCCTCAGCTTCACAGACATTGGAAAGTAATAGGTCCGCACTCTTCTAGGGATGCTTGTGAAAGTATTTATTGTGCCCAGACAAATATACTGTATATGGTGCATGATACATAAGTAGTAATTGCAACTGTAGTTCCTGATGCTTCGGCCTAGCCCAAGCCTTTATCAAAGCTGATATTGGTCACTATTTAAGCACCGGGAACCCCTTTTAAATGAAGATGGCTTTATGCCTTTTACGTGCCGCACTAACTCAGTTAATAATGGAGATTAAATGTAAAAAAAAATTAAACTTTTTTATGATCTGTTACTTTCTTAGAACTAAAAACAGTGAGCGAGAGCGATGTAAATGGTTGTAACCAATTATAACCAATCCTCTGACGCATGTGCTATATGGTAGTAATGCTTAAACAATATAGAACACTGTATATGCAAATGCGAATATTCAAATGAGAACTTATCATTCGCGCCCAACACCCCATAAACCCTTGTACTTAGATGCTTATGTGCCATATCAACGCAACTTTGTGCCCAGTGTCCTGAGAGCTTTACGACCTTCCAGACATCCATGGCCCATTGCTCTTTATTTTATTCTTTCAATACTGCAAAGCCTAAATCATTCCTATGAAATCTCAATGTGACCTGAAGGTAAAGTCACTTATACATTCATTTTTGCTAGTGCTTTATAATTTTTGTTTCCTTGTCGATGACTGCTGACAGTCACATCACTTTTCTTCCTTTAGCTTGTACCTGTCATTCTGATTAAACGCACCCTAAAAGAATATGTCTTTTGAGCTACTAAAAAGAAGACGTCATTTCATTTTCCACGTCTTTTCTTTTATAACAAGAAATATAGATGTGTCCTTCCTGACCCATCCTCTAGACAGGACAAGTCCATATATGTGTATCACAGGGTAAGTAGCTTCTATAAAAACAATAAGATTACATGATATAATGTCACAAAGTGATGTGCTACTTATCCTTTCTCTGTCTATGTATTACTCCTCGGTGGGGAAAGGTGAATTATGGCCTGTAAAGGCATTTGTTAGCATGTTTTTATATTATGCTGAATTATTTTCATTACAAACCAGGTACCTTAACTAATCTGCAAAATGGTAAGCTGCGGGCATCAAGTAAGACTGTGTTCACATTTTTTGCATGCACTGTCAGGAATCTCTGTTGTAGATTCCATTACATTTATAGATACAATAGACCTTCATGCAAAAACCACAATACAGATGTGAACAGAGCCTTACTCAGTAAGTTCCTTGGGTTTGTCTGACCTCAAGAAATTGCTGGTAAAGATGACGCAAGCAGCATCTGGACATCAACTAGCTGGCCATGTAATTCTATATCTGACCAAAGTTGTTGTAGAGACCGGTATGGTCACCTCCTATATTATACATAGAGACCTCCAGAGAAATCAAGTGACTCAGCAGTAGGATCAGTGTTTGGTCTGCATACATCTCTTTTTATGTTTCCTTATTGAGATTTATTATGTCTATAGGTGTTTTGTTTGACATTTTACTACTTTTGAGACATTTGCACTTTATTCTTAAAGAGGACCTTTCACCAATTTGGGCACAGGCAGTTCTATATACTGCTGGAAAGCTGACAGGGTGCTGAATTCAGTGCACTGTCGGCTTTCCCGATCTGTGCCCCGGGTAAAGAGCTATCGGTCCCGGTACCGTGGCGCTTTACAGTCAGAAGGGCGTTCCTGACCGTCAGTCAGGAACGTCCTTCTCCACAGAAGAGTCTATCGTGCTGTACAGTGTGAGTGGGGAGGAACACTCTCTCCCTCTGCTCACAGTGCTCGTCCATAGACGAGTATTATCAGGAGGGGAGGGGGCATTCCTCCCCGCACATTGTACAACACGTTAAGCGCTGCTATGGAGAAGGACATACCTGACAGACTGTCAGGAACGCCCTTCTGACTGTAAAGAGCTACGGTACCGGGACCGATAGCTCTTTACCCCGGGGCACAGATCCAGCAGTATATAGAACTGCCTGTGCCCAAATCGGTGAAAGGTCCTCTTTAATTTGCTGAATTTCTGAGCCTGATCTACAACAAATAGAGTCTATGGGCATTTGCATTCCTCACGGGTTCTGTCCATGTTTTTTCAACTGATTCATTACAATAAAGATTAAGGACATTTTTATATGAGGGATGTTCTGAAGTCTGTTCTTTATAGGTACTATTTATACCCAGAGCTGGAAGCACATATCATTTACACACCACTGCATTTTACAGGAAGATATCCCATCCCTAATACTGGATCATTGAGCATGTGGCCATAGCCATGTTATTTCTGGTCTCAATAAATATATTTTAATTGTGACATATAGGAATAATTCTCTTAGACTATAGAGTGTTCAAATAAGAGCGCAGTCGCACAGTCAAACCATTACGGTTTTGGAAATCACAGCATGTCAATTATACCTACAGAAACACCAGCGGTTTCCCTATAGGTATAATTGAAGTAGAACTTTGTGTCCAAAGCACTGTGGGAAGAACAATAATGCATTGTCACCGTGGTTTTCCCACAGCGTTTTTTTTGCTACAGATGCCACACGGGGCCTTAACCTTAAAGGGGAATACGCAGCACAATAAATGCATGGGCTGCAATGTCTATACAACAGCACAGACTTTTTGCAGGTCTCTGGAGCATAACTTTCCACATAAACACTGCATGTGTGTAATTCTATACATTGCAGGTGTCCAACTCCATGTTTGGGGCTCAGTTAGTAAGTTTACTCCTTGACTTCCTCAACCCAGAGACCCTTTGCAGAAAGGGTAAAAAGACACAATGCTATTTTATTATATTAGCAGAACCCTTTTTTAAACTTTGCTTATAGGTTTATATGTTAATAGAATCAGCAGACAATGGAAGCCAGACCTGCATATATATTGATGTATGAATTGTCTGTGCCTATGAACGCACATGTCTAGGCACTGGAAATGTCTGGGCTGCTTTATTCTGCCAAATAAATGTAGAATTGCTTGCTAGACACATATATTGATTAAACCATTCAGGACAGCCAGGAGAAGAAGCCGCATGTCATTTACATGTCTGATCTGTCACTTGTAATCTTTTAATTACTTGCTATCCATTGTCCACATCTGTTGCACAGATAACTCTGTTTACGCCTCCAGCCACACACAGATTGTCACTGAAACTCCTAAAGTACACCTAGTACATCCAAAATCCAGACATGTGTATATTGCAGCTGCAAAGAAGACGGGAAATAAATTCTGTCTGATGAATTACGCAAAAAAGACCTCTTCAATTTGCAATAATGAATATGGTTGTGATATTCAGTAGAGTCTGTTGTCTTTTCTTCACACTTTCTGTATCCCCTCCCTTGCTGAACACACTGTGGTATCACAATACTTATGTAGATCAGATAATATGCACCTGCTTGTAGAGATTCAGCATTATCTGTGTGTTTACAATGGAGAGATAATAGACTCAGCTTTATCAGCAAACTGCAGTTAGCTGAAATGATTGTCCTGTCCTATCTCACGGGTCCATGGTTATGGAAACTCTGTGTAAACAATGGGAGGAAAAAGTTCACATAGCAGGCAAACAAAGCAGCATTTCTAAAGCAATATATTTAGGAAAAGTCTACAATTTACAAAAGCTACCAGTATAAGATAGGATCCTTGAGATGGGACAACCTCTTTAAAGTGACAGTTCATAGTGGAAGATCTCTTCTTAATAAAAGTGACTACGGTAGTGTACCGATAACCTTAAATTATAATCTGTGCAGAAATCTGCCACTAAATTCTCACTTTTCTTGCAATACCACCAGTAGCATTACATAGTCCTCGGTGAAAGCAATGAGCTTCAGAGGGAGAGATGAGAGTCCTAATACAGTATGTTAAAATTGCTTTTCTGAACTAGATATTCTCTTTAAAGACAACAGGGCTGATTTCTTAAAATTGGAATGTAGTAAACCTGTATTCATGTGTCATGCCATAGTGATATGTGTGAAAACTATTTAAAGGCTAATGCCTAATTTTGGCTCATCTTGGGTAGACCATGCATGCATACATGGGGAATGTCTCCTTCAGTAAGAAGGGGGATAGGAGTGCAGAGAAGACTAGACAGGTGCTGGTAGTGGGAGATTCAATTATTAGGGGAACAGATAGGGCAATCTGTCACAAAGACCAAGATCATCGTACTGTGTATTGCCTTCCTGGCGCTCGAGTTCGACACATCGCGGATCGGGTTGACAGATTACTGGGTGGGGCTGGTGTGAATCCAGCTGTCATGGTGCACGTTGGCACAAATGATAAAGTTAGCGGTAGGTGGAAGGTCCTTAAAAATGATTTCAGGGATTTAGGGAGCAAGTTGAAGGCAAGGACCTCCAGGGTAGTAATCTCAGAAATACTGCCTGTTCCACGAGCCACACAGGAAAGGCAGCGGGAGATTAGGGAGGTAAACAAGTGGCTCAAGAGTTGGTGTACGAAGGAGGGGTTTGGGTTCCCGGAGAACTGGGCTGACTTTGCTGTGGGCTACAGGTTCTATGCTAGGGATGGGCTGCATCTCAATGGGGAGGGTGAAGCTGTGCTGGGGGGGGGAGATTTCTAGACGGTTGGAGGAGTGTTTAAACTAGGTACTGGGGGGAGGGTAACAGATGTAGAGGGCAAGATAGTGTAGAAATGGAAAGAGGGCTAGATACTGTAACTGGGGGTGGAGCGGGGGGTGGGGTTAGAGCAGTCAGTAGGCAGTGGAAGAGTAGGGAAGATAAATCTATGAAATGTATGTATACGAATGCCCGAAGCCTCACTAACAAGATGGAGGAACTAGAAGTGATGAAGCTGGAAGAAAATTATGACATGGTGGGGGTAAGTGAGACATGGCTGGACTCTAGCTATGACTGGGCTGTAAATATACAAGGGTACAGTATGTTTAGAAAGGAGTGTACAAATAAGAAAGGGGAGGGGTTTGCTTATACGTAAAATCCGGCATTAAGCCAGTCCTGTGTGAGGACATCTGGGAGGAAAATGAATATGTGGAGTCCTTATGGGTGGAAATTACAGGAGGAGCAAAAAATAATAAAATACTGATAGGGGTTTGTTATAAATCTCCATATATAATGGAAGAAGCTGAAAATATACTAATAAAATAAATAGATGAGGCCGCAAAGCAGAATAAAGTCATTATTATGGGGGATTTCAACTACCCTGATATCAACTGGGAGGCAGAAACCTGCAGATCCAACAAAGGGAACAGGTTCTTGTCAGTAATAAAAGACAATTACCTATCGCAACTAGTGCAGGACCCAACAAGAGGCGAGGCACTTTTAGACCTAATTTTAACAAGTGAACCTGACACACTGTCAAAAGTGGAGGTTGGGGGACATCTGGGTAATAGTGACCATAACATAATAAGTTTTCTTGTACACATTAAGAAGATGTTCATTAGAGGGGGTACTAAACACTAAACTTCAGGAAGGCCAATTTTAACCAGCTGAGAGAGGAGCTTAGCAGCATAAACTGTGACAATGCCCTCAAAGTGACAGGAACACAAACTAAATGGGACATCTTCAAAAATATACTAAATAAGAGCACTAGAAAACACATACCCTATGGGAATAAGTGGGCCAGAAATAATAGAAAACCAATATGGCTAACTAAAACGCTACAGAATGCAATGAGGGATAAAAAGGAAGCAATTAAAGTACTAAAACAAGAGAGTAGCGACACAGCATTAAAAAACTATAAGGAGAAAAATAAATTGTGCAAAAGACAAATAAAAGAGGCGAAGATTGAGGCTGAGAGAAAAATTGCCAAGGAAAGTAAAAGTAATCCAAAATTATTCTTCAATTACATAAATAATAAGAGAATAAAAACTGACAATGTGAGCACTCTCAAAAATAATCTGGGTGTAATGGTGGAGGAGGATGAGGAAAAAGCACAAGTATTAAATGCCTTCTTCTCTACAGTGTTTACACAAGAAAATCCATTGGCCAGCAACATGATTAGGGGTAATGTAAACTCTCAATTAAATGTCACCTGCTTAACCCAGGAAGAAGTGCAGCGCCGCCTGCAAAACACTAAAATAGAGAAATCGCCCGGTCCAGATGGAATACACCCCCGAGTTCTGAGGGAATTAAGCATGGTCATAGATAGACCCTTGTATCTAATATTTAAGGATTCAGTAATTACTGAGTCTGTTCCACAGGATTGGCGAATAGCAAATGTGGTGCCAATTTTCAAAATGGAGTGTAAAAGTGAACCTGGAAACTATAGGCCAGTAAGTTTAACTTCTGTTGTGGGCTTTCTAAGAGATGCTATCCTGGAGTATCTCAATGTAAATAATCTTATAACACCCAATCAGCATGGGTTTATGAGGAATCGGTCCTGTCAGACTAATCTGATCAGCTTCTATGAGGAGGTCAGTTCAACACTGGACATGGGTAATGCAGTAGACGTGGTGTACCTGGACTTTTCAAAGGCTTTTGATACTGTTCCACATAAATGATTGGTATGCAAAATGAGAATGTTGGGACTGGGGGAAAACATATGCATTTGGGTTAGCAACTGGCTCACTGATAGGAAACAGAGGGTACTTGTTAATGGTAAATATTCAGACTGGGCCACAGTCACCAGTGGGGTGCCGCAGGGGTCAGTATTAGGTCCTCTCTTGTTTAATATCTTTATTAATGGTAGAGGGTTTACAAAGCAGGGTGTCCATATTTGCAGATGATACTAAACTTTGTAGGGTAATCAATAATGAGGAGGATAGTAGAATATTACAGGGGGATCTAAGGAAGCTGGAAGCATGGGCGGAGACTTGGCAAATGAAGTTTAATGTTGACAAATGTAAAGTAATGCACTTTGGGCGACGTAATAAAATGTATGACTATGTACTAAATAGTAAATTACTGGGTAAGACTGTCAATGAAAAAGACTTAGGGATTTTGGTGGACAGCAAGCTTACCTTTAATGACCAGTGTCAGGCAGCTGCTGCCAAGGCAAATACAATTATGGGATGCATCAAAAGAGGTCTAGATTCTCATGACAAGGACATAATTATGCCTCTATACAAATCACTGGTACGGCCACACTTAGAATATTGTGCGCAATTTTGGGCCCCGATATACAAGAAAGACATAAGTGAACTTGAAAAAGTGCAAAGATGGGCATCCGAAATGATTAGGGGAAAGGGTGGACAGGGGTTATTCAGTTTAGAGAAAAGACATCTATGGGGAGATCTAATAACAATGTACAAATACATGAAGAGACAATACAAAGAACTTCCTAAGGATCTTTTTACTCTTAGGCCAGTGACAGTGACAAGAGGACATCCTCTACGTCTGGAGGAGAGAAGGTTTCACCAGAAACATAGAAGGGGATTCTTCATAGTAAGAACAAAGAGGCTCTGGAACTCTCTGCCCCAGAAAGTGGTGATGGTGGATTCATTAAACAAGTTCAAAGTGGGCCTGGATGCCTTTCTTGAAGAGAAAAATTTAACAGGTTATTGTCTCTAGATTTTAAAGACACGTTGATCCAGGGTTTTATACTGACTACCAGATTTGGAGTCAGGAAGGAATTTTTTCCCCTGAAACAGGGCAATTGGCATGAGCCTCATGGGGTTTTTTTTGCCTTCCCCTGGATCAACACTGTAGGGATTGTAGGGTTATAGGTTGGACTTGATGGACTAATGTCTTTATCCAACCTCATCTACTATGTAACTATGTATATCTCTTTTTTTGGTACAAATATAACAATAAAATTGTGACTTTTGTTGTATACACCGTAAAATATATAAATGACCCCATGTACATCCGTTTCAGTATTTAATATTATTAATATTTGGATTCCATAGAATATTACCATTTTGGACAATCTTATCTTAGATTTTGCACTGGACCATTCTTCTATTCGTTCCAGAAATCTATGAATAACTTGACAGTTGAGGTTGTGTCAGACAGTGTAGGGATATAGGCTGGTAGGAGACACCGATTCCAGAAAATGGCCTTAGCTGATAGACTAGTTTTGGACCTTGTTTAAGGTTTGCCCGTGCAATTGTTTTGTATATTTACTTGTGTTTTGTACATCTTATCTTACATCGTATCTTACATCAATATATGACTTACATTTTCCTGAATTTGATGCTAGTGACTTATTGCTTTCTGTCACTTTAATAGTATATTTGCTGCTGGGGATTTCCATTTTTCTGTTTTGTTGCAGGAAAAGAAAAATTGAAATCCCAAAGGGGACAGATACTGTTGGACCCCATTAACTACAATGCGGTCCACAGGGAATCCTCTTTTTTGATAGAATCTGTAACCGAGGTTCCTAACAGATACTCCAATGGAGATGCGAGAATAGCCTAAGGTGCTCCGCCAGTCTTTATCTCCTGGGTTCCAATGATAATTGGCTGAAGCGGTCACATGTAGAAGTGACACAACATCACTAGAGCTGGGTAGCAGGGAAGTAACAGCAGGAAAGCAACAGGGAATTGGATGTAATGAAATGAAATTCGCAGATCACATTGAGCCCTGAATTAAGTATTCATACAACACAGATCTTTAACAGTCCTAAGTCTATTTTCCATTTGTATGTGCTTATAGTTCAAGTAAGATGCTTTGTTTTGTAATGTTATCTGTATTGTATATTTCTGTGATAAGCAAACCAAAATGTTCTAACTAGGATGGCAACATGTTTTCATAAATGTGTTATCCAACTGCAATCTGCCATACTGCTAGAACATTCACATATCAAAGAAATAAAGGACATTGCCTTGTCATGCCGGGAGTGAAATTCACATTGTACAGATTGTTCCTTGTTTACTGATAGTTACCATTTCACAGCTTAGGGTTCGTTCACACTATCGTTCCTAATGTCCTTTGCTGTCTTCTGTCATGGGATGACAGCAACAGACATTAAACTGTCTCAGAGAATAGTCTCAGACTGATTCTGTGTCCATTTCCATTGACATTAATGTATCTATCAATAACGTAGCTATCTTCAATCATGTAAAGGAAAATAAAGTCTTGCATGCATTAGTGACATGCGGATGTCACCCATGTGCTGCCTGTGCACCAGCCGTGCTTCTGCGACCCCTTTCATTAAATGAATAGGAGCTAGGGTTAAGTGCTCGGGATCGGAAAAGATTGGATTCCGATCTTTTCCCGCGGGATCGCTCAACCCTAATAGGAGCCACAGAAGCAGGGCTGCAAATTCGGACAAGAATAAGTCCTGTTCTATATTTTGTGGCCCAGACTGTCGGCCCGCACACGTGACCATGTAATTCACGGTCATGTATATGGGCCCATAGAAATTAATGGGTCGGTATGTTCACCGGGAAAAACACGGATAAGCACACTGATCTTGCCCATGGTCATCTGCAAGAGGCCTAAGATGAGGCAAGTTAAGATGCATTCAAGAAGTGAGTTGAAGAAGTGAAGTAGTGGACACATTTTCTTTCTGAAAACTTGTGATGTGATGACCAATGAAGACAGATTCATGAGCCACTACATGAGTTACTGCTTCACTTTGAAACTCACAAAGCTTGTCTTGCAGAGAGCGTGAGTCCGTATGATGTCTTTTTCACTTTCTACACCCTTAGATCATTTTCACATGAACCCCAAGCAATGTGCAAAGTTCACTACAGTTCTGAACTTTAGTTGCCTATTTCAGTTAATTTATCCGTTTCAAATTCTCATTTTTAACCTTAACATTAGCACTTTTGGGATTTTTGCAGTCAATACCATAATACAATGGAAATCTGATGAACCACATGATAAGTCAACAAATGCATCATGGTCCTTGGAGCTGATTTCCTCATAGCTGTAATAGCTCTGCTATACACTATTCACAACGTAAAATAATAACTCTCTATTATTAATAATAACCCCTCTATTATTAATAACACCTATCAGAAAATTGCTTCCATTATCATTGGAATGGACAGCTGGTTTTCAATGTGCATAAAACATTTAGTGGTTTCTGACTTTTTACATTTTGATTCCTCATAATGATGTTCTGTGTCTCCCATATTGTCAGTAGAGTAACATTCATGTGGAACTTAAAAACTCCATAAAATCTTATCTTGCTTCCTTCATTTTGGTATGCCTAATTGGTTGCTTCTTTCGGAATTACAAATGACATTTCTGTTTATAAAATAACATCTAGAAATACATGAAATTGAAGAAACTGATTTTAGGTATATTTGAGCTCCCCGTTATTGCTTCGTAATTAACCTTTCTTTAGGAGATATTGTCTTTGGAGCACATTTATTGTGGGTGCTGTTTTATGCTATTGTCTGCAATATAGTACAGTAAATAAATCCAAGATAGAAAATCCAGCATCAATCCCATATATAAAACTTAACTTTTATTGTAAAATCCTCAGGACATCGCACATTCCATATAAAGTTCAATGCTAATAGCCCTTGATGACAGAAACGAAAAAGAAAGCGCTTGGCTGACGCGTTTCGGAGCTTATTACAGCCCCTTACTCAGGGGCACCATTAGCCGCCACGGATTGAGCGGGACAGTCCTACATTTCGGATGATATCCCGCTCTTCCACGTGACAGGCAGTGATTTCATCTCAATCTGTTTCCTTAGGGCACAGATAGAAGTTGAATGCTATAGTGTAGCCTTCGGCTGATAATGTCTGTAGCAGGGAAGCACAATGAGTGCAGAGTTTCAGACATTACAGTTGGTGACTGCAATGTGCAAGTAAGCATAATAAATGAATAAATAAAATGAATGAATGAATGAATGAATAAATAAATAAATAAAATGTCGAACGCTGGTTTTTTTTTTTTTTTTTTTTACATGTTTAGTCTATTTGCCATCTTGACCATTCATAGGTATATAGATCATTAGATGGATTACAAATACACATAGCAAAATAAATAGTGTGCGTAGTATAGTCTTTGGATATCATAAATAATATGCATCTAAAAAGTTAAGAAAAAATAGTGGGTGCTGTGTAACTGTTGGCCAACCGTAAGGAAATGATCAAGAAATCTCCTCTCTCCAAGGCCTAGGTGAAGAAAAAGTGAGATTTTAGCACTCACATGAGAGCTGAAACTTTACTACATAAGGTATCTGACTTGCCATTAATAAGATATTATAGGGAACTCTATTATCTGGAGATACATAGAAAGCTGAAGATCTCAAATATCTACAACAGAAGATTATAATAATCACCCCCACATAAAACCAGAGAGCAGACCACAGGTGTATACACTCACGGAAAAGGTCCCATATTATAAATGATATATGAGTTGTGCACCCAAGGCTTTCCTGTTATTTAAAGGAAATAACCACAGCTTATTGTTACTGTAAGACTGTCTTTTTGCATTGAAGAGTAATATATTAATTCACTGGGACTGCAGGACCATTTCTCAGTCTTTCTGCAATAGCTAGTGTGAGAGTCAAGGATGGAAGGGGGCAGCACTACAATTTCAGGACATATTAGCTGTATGAGTTGGAATACTTCAGGTGTATATGTTAAACATATCTGTCACGGGATGGTTAGAGTCTATACTATAGGCAATGTGTAATATATATTTCATGTGGAATGTATTCTCTAACCTGTTATATACATCAATGTGTAGTTGGCTGATTAGGGTCTAGTGTGTTAGCACATTGTATGCAAATCCCTCTAACTAGTGAGGACCAGTGAGGACAATGGGTGGAGATAATCTGATCAGTGTCTCCAAGAAGATGTTGGACGGTGCATTGTCCATAGTAGACAGGGAGTCTGCTCTCCTTGGTATAGGTGAGGGGGGAAGGATCTGTGACTCAGCCCTTCCCACCCACAGATAGAGGAAGTAACAGTTTAGTATATAGTTGTAGCTTGCAGTTAGTATGTGTTAGCCGGCCTGTGCACAGCTCTGCAGAGAGCCAGGACTTAGTTACAGGACCAAGGAACCAAAGTTATCATTGGATTGTGACTTCTGTGGACTTATTGTTATTACGGTTGATGTGACCGCCGCCGGCTACTAACTTTGTGGATTACAATAAATTGCTGTTGTCTCCCGACCTCTTGCGTCCGTGTTGATTCAAAAGACCATCCGGAGGAAGACGTATACCTTTGCTCCGTGACAACTGGTGGCAGCAGTGGGATTCGAACCCACGCCTCCGAAGAGACTGGAGAGATACGGGAGTGGCAGGTACAGACCCAAAAGAGCAGATGGGTTGTTTTGTATGAGGAGGAGTTGGCAGTGCTGGGGCTAGGAGCAACTGCAGAGCAAAGGAGTAGAGCATTACAGAGGGCTCAGGAAACGGAGAAGGAGGAACAGAGAATGGCGCATGAAAAGGAAAGAATGGCGCATGAAATGCGAATGGCTGAGATAACTACGCGGAATTATAATCAAACGTCGGCCCCCAGCCCAACAGTGAGAGAACCACCATATGTCTCCCATAAACACTTCAAGACCTTTGATGAAGCGGCTGGGGATGTTGATGGATATTTTCAGGACTTCGAACACCAGTGCCACCTGATGGAAGTCCCAGAGAAGGATTGGGTCCGGTATCTGGTGGGGCACCTACGAGATGGGGCTGCGGAAGCTCTCAGAGCCATGGACCCTAGTGATCAGCGGGACTATGAGGCCATTAAAAGAGCGGTGCAGAAGTATTATGCCGTCACTCCAGAGACCTACCGAGTTCAATTCCGCTCTTTGTCTTACAATGGGGGAAGCTCCTTCCACATGTTCGCCCACAAGTTGAAGCAAGCATGCAAGCGCTGGCTAGAAGGAGAGGAGGCTGTCACAGTCGATAAGATCCTCCAAGTCATACTTAAGGAACAGTTCTTTTCCCAGTGCCCCGCTGAGATCCGTGAGTGGGTGCTGGAACGGAACCCAGCCACAGTGGAGCAAGCTGCTTCCCTTGCAGATGAGGGCCTGACCATCAAGCCGCAGTGGAAGAGGTTGTTTGCAGAGGAGCGGAAAACTACCACAGTCCGCCAGACACCCTTCATCCAGCCACCCACCTTTCGTGCCCGGCCTCAGGATTACAATTCCCCCTCTACCCCTGCCCCAGCCCATCGGCCTCCAGCTATGAACAACCCTGTCCCTAGACAACGACCTACTGGAAGAATGCTAGAGCGCAGATGTTTTGGGTGCGGGCGGCCTGGACATTTGCAAGCTAGTTGCCCTGTTAACATGGGGGCACGGGCCACCGTGGCATCCCGGCCTATTCACTACCTGGGAACCACCCCTAGGACTGAAAGTTTGGCCCCATTTCCAGATGACTCCATGAATGACCCATCTGTTCCACCTCCAGGGGTCTATGGGATTCAGCCTTCCGCCACACATCCCGCAAACCTTCAGCGGAAGCACTTGCAGGAGGTCCTACTGGATGGCCGAACAGTTGTTGGATTCCGGGACTCGGGAGCTTTCCTAACGGTAGCGGACCCCCGAGTGGTTCGACCCGAGGCCCTAGAGGAGGGCCCTGGCCTTTCTATCGAGTTGGCAGGAGGTACTCGGAAACGTATTCCTAAAGCTACCGTGGAACTCGACTATGGTTATGGACCAAAACGATGCACAATTGGTGTGATGAGCGGGCTGCCGGCCGATGTTCTGTTAGGCAACGATGTTGGAAATCTACAGTGCCACTTTGTGGGAGCAGTGACCCGAAGCCAAGCTCAGAGAGACGCCAACATGGATCGACCGGATTTTTTGCCAGATGCCAGCCCTTCAACTCTACAACTTTACCATTCAGTACCGCCGAGGGAACCAACACCAGAACGCAGATGGGTTATCCCGGCAGGAGGACATATGAGCTATAGAGACTGATGTGCATTCCCCAATTTACCTGTGTAGGCCAATTGTGTCATGCACATGTTTTGAGAGGGGGAGGGGTTGTCACGGGATGGTTAGAGTCTATACTATAGGCAATGTGTAATATATATTTCATGTGGAATGTATTCTCTAACCTGTTATATACATCAATGTGTAGTTGGCTGATTAGGGTCTAGTGTGTTAGCACATTGTATGCAAATCCCTCTAACTAGTGAGGACCAGTGAGGACAATGGGTGGAGATAATCTGATCAGTGTCTCCAAGAAGATGTTGGACGGTGCATTGTCCATAGTAGACAGGGAGTCTGCTCTCCTTGGTATAGGTGAGGGGGGAAGGATCTGTGACTCAGCCCTTCCCACCCACAGATAGAGGAAGTAACAGTTTAGTATATAGTTGTAGCTTGCAGTTAGTATGTGTTAGCCGGCCTGTGCACAGCTCTGCAGAGAGCCAGGACTTAGTTACAGGACCAAGGAACCAAAGTTATCATTGGATTGTGACTTCTGTGGACTTATTGTTATTACGGTTGATGTGACCGCCGCCGGCTACTAACTTTGTGGATTACAATAAATTGCTGTTGTCTCCCGACCTCTTGCGTCCGTGTTGATTCAAAAGACCATCCGGAGGAAGACGTATACCTTTGCTCCGTGACAATATCCATAGGCCCTTATTCAATTGACAAAAAAATGAAGGGCTCAAGGTGGAAAACACAAGTATAACTTTTTTGTTACTGTATAAGAGAGCTTAGAATATTATGCTATTCTATACAGAAGCATGTAGTATAAAACATACTACATAGGATGCCTTTGTTTTAACTCTGAGGCCTATAGGCAAGCCAAGCCACTGTATATCTGTTCATAATGGAGGTAATTTCAAAGGTATACATCAGAAATCAAACTTGGGCTTATTACAATTGAAAAAAGATTAGGGACGATTTACTAATGCAGAAATATCTGAACTGACATAGTAATGCTTTTATACCTAGACCTGTAGCAATGATCAGAGGCATTATCTATGTCTAGAGGAGAGAAAGACGATTTTACCATCATCACTGAATGGAGCTCTTTACTATAAGAGAATAAGAACTATGGGACTCTCTGCCACAAGATGATGTGATGGTTCAATTCGTTCACGTCCATGAGGTTCCTGGATACCTTTCTTGAAATAGTTTTTCATTATTTCATAGATTTTCTTGGATTATTGCATTTAAAGTATGAAAATCGTTTTTCCCTCTAATATGCAACGTTAGAGAAGTTTTCACCTTCCTCTGTAAGATCACCTGTTAGACCTGTTTCTTTTTCAACCTTATAAGTTATGTAGTATCTAACACAGGGGTCTCAAACTCAACTCAGCATGTGGGCCGCAGAGCAAGATCCCAGCCAGTTGGCGGGCCACACCGCGGCAAATTTAGCTCCACCCACTTTTATGTTGACTCCGCCCATTCATTTTTCATGTGCCCCCACACTGTATAATCCTCCTACAGTCATCCGTAAACTATATGTCCCCCCTCCATCTTTCCCCCAGTTACATATACACCCTTCATCTGCCCCCAGATTCATGTCCCCCCATCTCTGCCCCCAGATTCATGTCCCCCCATCTCTGCCCCCAGATTCATGTCCCCCCATCTCTGCCCCCAGATTCATGTCCCCCCATCTCTGCCCCCAGATTCATGTCCCTCCATTTCTGCCCCCAGTTTCATGTCCCCCCCATCTCTTCCCCCAGATTCATGTCCCTCCATTTCTGCCCCAGTGTCATGCCGTTCTCCCCCCTCCCTTCATCTGCCCCCAGTGTCATGAGCCCCTCCATTCCACCTCAATGTTTAAAGAGGACCTTCCACCATTTTGCCCACAGGCAGTTCTATATACTGCCGGAAAGCTGACAGTGCGCTGAGTTCAGCACACTGTCGGCTTTCCCGATGTGGGCCCAGTGTGAAGAGCTTACGGTCTGGTACCGTAGCTTTTCTATGGTCAGAAGAGCGTCTCTGACACTCAGTCAGAGACGTCCTTCTTCACAGCACAGCCAATCGCGCTGTGCTGTGAGAGCCGGGAGGAACGCCCCCTCCCTCCCTGATAATGCTCGTCTATGGACGAGTACTGCGAGCAGACCTATTCAGCATCAACTATAGCTATTGACACATTACCAAAGGGCCATTCTTATCTATACTTGGTTGCATTACTTGTCACCCCACAAATTGACATGCTATAAAGGTAATTTTTGGAACAACCACTGTAAACTTCTTTATTTCAAGAGTATATTAATTATTTAAAAACAAACTTTTCAAATAGTATACAAAAAAGTATACAGAAGTAACAACATCAAAGTCATAAATACGAGATAATTCATGAATGCCCTAAACATTTGCTTCTAAATTGAGCTGCGCTTGAAGAACCTCAAGGACAAACGATCAATTTGGTGGAAAATGATAATTAATTATTTACTTCACTTTCTTTCCTTTCTGTAGTGGGATTTGAGCAAGCAAGGATAGTGTCACAGCCTACTATTGTACGTATCTACGCCTTGTAATAATGCGTGATATATGGTATATTAATAATGACTGAAGAAGGGTATAAACAATTGTACAATTTCCTTTTCACCCCAGCTACATTATTGTCATCATAAAGATTCCTATGAACTTGGTAATCCGAGGACATGGTCGATTTTGGTAAATATGTTCAATGGATGATAGTTCATCTTCTGAATGTAATTTCAACCTACCATAATCTGCACATTGTGTCACTAAATTTAACTAACTATTTAATAAAATATCAGGCTATAAAATATTAAAATTCTCTAGAAGAGCATTACGAAGAAGAGTTATTGAGAATTGGTCTTGCCTGGAGTACGTGCTGTCAGATATTTTATAATTCCCTGGAGAATTGCTCTGTTATAGGAAAAATCTTAAAAATAAAATAAGCCTCATATATATGTGAAATCCTCTCTGTATAAGAACAATCCCCATGTAAGTCTGCTGCTCAGCAGGTGGATCTCAACATGTTGATTCTGGACACTTCATTACATAAGAAGCATACAGACCTGGATTCGCTTAATGCTTATGAATTGACAGATTTCTACTTATCTTTCTATTTGCTTGCATTGTTCCCAAGTGCTCTTGTAGGCAGATTATTGCTTTCGAACCTCATGCTGCTTGTTGAAAATAATATATACAGTGCTAGAGCCATTGGGGTGTGCATATACATTGCATAGACAGCATGTGATGACAGATGCTTGGTTGTAGTTACTTGTATTGTAGTACTAAGCATGTGCTGCTGTACAATTTCTGTATGAACTACATGTAACTTTATATTCTATTCTCTCTCACTTCATACTATTTTCAATTTAGTCCAACCACTTGGAGCCCCAGCGTTCTGCAACTTATCCGTTATTCATAAGGTTGAAGGGGTAATCCAGGCCCGATTGAAAATAACACAAAGTAGTAAGGAATAGAAAAGTGATAACGGCACATGCTCAAGTGGACACTTCAGCCATAGCTGCTACATCTCTCTTAAAGGGGACCTTTCATCAGATCGGGCACAGGCAGTTCCATATACTGCTGGAAAGCTGACAGTGCGCTGAATTCAGTTCACTGTCGGCTTTCCCGATCTGTGCCCGGTGTAAAGCACTATCGGTCCTGGTACCGTAGGGCTTTACAGTCAGAAGGGCGTTTCTGACACTTAGCCAGGGAGCACCTATCACGCTGTACAGTGTGAGTGGGGAGGAACACCTCCTCCCTCTGCTCACAGTGCTCGCCCATAGACGAGTATTATCAGGAGTGGAGGGGGCGTTCCTCCCCGCTCACACTCTACACCGTGATAGGCGCTGCTGGGCAGAAGAGCGTCCCTGGCTAACTGTCAGAAACATCCTTCTGACACTAAAGTGCTACGGTACCGGGACCGATAGCGCTTTACACCGGGCACAGATCGGGAAAGCCGATCAGCTTTCCAGCAGTATATAAAACTGCATGTGCCCGATCTGATGAAAGGTCCTCTTTAAAGGGGTTTCCAAAAGTTTTGATTATCTGTCCTTAGGAAAGGACGTAAATGTCATAATTTGGACCCCTACAGATCAGCCACTGGATGTGGCAGCTCTGCTCAGGAGAGGGGCGTTTCCAGGTCACAGACCAATGGAGGCACCTGTTTGAAGCTAAGTGCTATTCAAGTGAATATGTCATCAATATTACAATCCCGGAAGTCATGGAGGTGTTAGTTTATTTCTGACTTACTTCCTACCAGTTTTTTCCTACTGTCCAGCTTTTTTCTACTACTTGTCTACTGTAGCAGTACACTCTGCCACCTCTAACCTCAGTCTATCTGATCACCTTGCCATTTGGTGTTATGCATTGGATTTATTTAGCTGTGGATAACAGAGACCCTGAGAACTGTGCAAGTTGGGTATTCTCTGAAGCAAAGTTGAGGTTCCTGTACAGGGGTTAAAGCAAACCTGTGAGGTGTTTTTTTTTTCCACCCTAAACTGACCCCAACATCAAGCAATGCCCTTTTCCTATGATGCCCCTCATTTAGATTTCTGCTTTTTAAAAACCAATGGATAAGCTATTAAAACCTTAGATTGACATATGCAAATTTACCGAAATTAGTCACAGGGGCCAGAGAGCAGCGTAATCTAGTATGCAGCCATTGCATTAAGGCTTGCCATGAATTAAAAGAATGGGCTGCACATGGGGGACGCCGGATGTCCCCGTGCGCCGCTCGTGCAAGTGCCGTGCTTCTAAATGAATAGGAGCAACGGAATCAGGGTCCACAAAATAGGACAGGAATAGCACCTGTTCTATATTTTGCGGCCCAGACTGTCAGCCTGCACACAGAACCTTGAAATTCGTGTTTATGGGCCTATAGAGAAGAATGGGTCAGTGTGCTATACACGGATAGCACACTGATCCACAACACAGTGGTCTGCAAGGGGCCTTAATCACACCCTGTGAGCTGTCAGGTAGGGAATCGGGCTGATGTCTGACAGTGAGGGACATGTCGATCACTCCACACAGAGTGTGATATAGCACAGTGACTGTGTGACTAGATGGAGCTGATATGCAAATGGCAATCTAAAGTTTTAAAAGCTTATAACTTGACTTTTCAGCAACAGAGATCTCGGTGAGAGACACCGTAGGAAAGACTGTTACTGGGGATCAGTTTAGGCTGGAAAAACACCTGACAAGTTCCATTTAAAGAGCGAGACTCTGCTCCTCATATTATCCTTAATCCAAGTCCTTTAGATGAGTCCGTATCTCACCAGATCTTGTGTCAAGGTGACTGCTTTGGTGCAGATTTTACAACATGATGATACTGAAATAACACTAGTTTGTCGCAAAGACCGCAGTCTATAAAATAGAGCAAAAACATATTGTACATTACACAGTGAAGATATGTTACTTAAAAGACATTCACACTTTTATTGCTAAACCATAGTAACCATTATCCTCCAACTGTGTGCTGACAAAAACCACAGGGTTCCCCAAGAGTGCGGTCTCTTCTATTACTGCCGGGCTCGATAATCTATGCATTTGCCATAGCGCTGCTAAACGATATCATGTCATTCCAGCTGTCATCTTATAGTTATCTCATGCTGTATCTAAAGACATCAAGTGACTCTAACTGCAGCCCATAAATCAGGCATCTAGATTTAGAGGTTGTCAGACAAAAAACATTGAATCTTTGTTTTTATCATAAGACTCACAATATAACTATATAAACCTCACTGACAAGTATACGAATACTGTGTATATACATTCATAATCTCAGTCTTCTGTGTAGTCAGGAGTCTCTGATCAGGTCAGTGACTTACAAGTCTATAACCCAACTGCATTTTTTTTTCCCTGGATTTGGATGATGATTTTGCACCTAAAATCCACACCAAAGAAGACATGTCCCTTCTTGTGCTGATTCTACATGGAAAAGTGTGCTAAAAAAAAGTGTCAAAATTAGAAATGATAAAGTATTTCTAGCTATAGCAACATAACATCATCATATCTGCCAGTCTAGATAACTATATAACTTTGTGCCCCGTTTATAGCTGAATTCGAGTGGACAAGCAAGCTTTGGGTCATATGGCCTACACCGCGGACACTCCTATTCATAGTCAATAGAGATGAGCGAACAGTAAAATGTTTGAGGTTCGATATTCGTTTCGAGTAGCCCCTCAATATTCAACTACTCAAATCGAATATCGAACCCTATTATAGTCTGTGGGGGGAAAATGCTTGTTTCAGGGGTAGGCAACGTTCGATCAAATTGTACTTACCAAGTCCACGAGTGAGGGGTCGGGCTGGATCCTCCGAGAAGTCTTCTCCTTGAAGCGTCCCCGCGGCGATATCCGGCTCTTCATTCACTCTGCCAGGCACTACAAGCGGACATGCGCAGTCGGCTCTGCCCAGGCCCGATGCCTGGAAGAGTGAATTCAGAGCCGGAAGACGCCGCGGGGAAGCTGCACGGAGAAGACTGCTAAAAGTAGGAGAAGAACCAGCATTGATTGGCCGACTGTATAGCATCCGGCCAATCAATGCTGGTTCTGCATCGAACTTTTACATTCGAACAGCGAGTGGTACTCGATCGAGTATGAGTATTTCGAATACCGTAGTATTTGATCGAATACCTACTCGATCGAGAACTACTTGCTCATCTCTAATAGTCATAGAAAAATCATATAGAACTGATCCATGACCTATACAATTCTACTATGCAGACAGGGAATAGCTGCAAAAGTATGTCAGCAAAATCTTATATACATGTACATATGAGAAACTAGAATATTCCATGTTCTATAAACAAACAGAGAAACCGATTTTAAGAAATGGAATACTCCTTTAAATTTCTTCTGTAAAATAGGACAATAAGTCACCTAGATAATTCACAGATGTAGCCTGGGTTCTTGCCAATAAAGGAAACTCTGATATATGTTTTTGTGTGGAAGCCAAAGTCAATGCCTATTAGTGAAGGTAAAACTGTTCAATCTACATTATTACCTCTGACTAAAGGTAAAAGAAATTACAGCATGAAGGTTAAATAGGTCATTGTGCCAAGAACTCGTGGTAGAGGATTTAAGAAAAAACATTAAAAACAGTTTAGTAGAAAATCTGATTATCATCGAAAAACCTTTATATGAAATAGACTAAGGCTGATAGAAAGGATTCGAGAATGAGATCATTTACACATCCAGGTTCTTATATTAGAAGATATTTGGTTGTTGGATGTCACTTTCAGCTTTCTATTGTTGTGTTTTTACATTCTCCTTATCCAGGATATGAAGATAAGATGCAAACCTCATTGTGAAAAGAGAAGACTTGTGACTTGTGTACCCAATAACCACCCGTAACTAGAAAAAAATGAGGGTTTGGGTTTAAGGAGTCAATGGAGTACAGTGACACGGGGTTCACACCAGCGCCCGATCTACCTTTTCAGGTTTCCATTTTCTACCGACAGAAGACAGAAACCTGTCAGACCATGTCCGGCCATGAGCGCCAGTGAGCGTTTTGTGCTCTCCACAGCGAAACCGTTTTTTTTTAACCAGACAGAAAGTCCTGCATGACTGAGTTTGTGTCCGGTTAAAAAAACGGTTTTGCCACGGAGAGCACAAAACGCTCACAGGCGCTCACGACCGTACAGTTTCCAAACCCATGCAAATGAATGGGTTTGAAAAATTACTGCAAGTTTCCGTCTCCTGTCCAGTTTCGGGGCCGGGGAGACCGGGGCGCAGATGTGAACGAGCCCTGAGGCTAAAATTTTAAAACTAAAGTGATCTAAAATTTTATAAAATAGCTGGAATGGCCTGAGTAGTGTTAGTCATAAGGATGAACAGATTGGTAAAGAGTTACAAAAGTACAGTTAGGGTATGTTCACACGGCGGAAAATGGATTCTGCGTGTGAGCATACTGCGCGGCTAGCTGCAGTATGCTGATGCAGTGCACCGATATCCCATGGTGGCATTCTTCTCCAAATTAGGCCCGAATGAATGGGCCTAATTGGAAGGGAGTTTTGTGCCACGGATGCAGCGGCTGAGTCAGCCACGGAATCCATAGTCAGAAGGGGCATGTCACTTCTTTTTTCCACTACTAGCTAGCGGAAAAAAGAAGTGAGTGTCTCCCATTGAAGTCAATGGGAACCATTTTTGGCAGAGGATTTTAAGACGGATTCCACGTCAAAATCTGCTGCCAAAAAACTCTGTGTGAACTAGCTCTAAATGTACCAGAATTTGATTGTCAGTTTCCCTGTAAAACTGGTGTATGTGCAGTGCATTACATTTATTATGTGTTTTAGATACTTTTTGTACCTCATTCTACAAAGGTAATCCAAAAAAAATGACAAGATTTGGTACCAGTACCAGTAAAGCATACCAGTCAAGTAATTTTTCCACCCCCAAAAAGACCACAACATGATCAGCACCAAGTAATGACCTTATGTGAGGTGTAATTGACATGTCCCTCACTGCCGGACATCAGCCTGACACCTAACTGTCGGCCTCATAGGGTGTGACTTAGCTCAATGACTGCATGACTAGATGAAGCTTCTCCACATCCACCGTAACTAGTTAAAGTAAATTAGTATTTGCCAATCTAAGGTTTTGAAAGATGAAATTTTCAGTAACCAAAATCTTAGTGAGGGGCACATAGTAAAGGTCTTAACTTGATGTGGTATGTGGGGTTAGCAGACAAGCAAAGATAATCCAGCACTTGGAATCCAGGGTAAATAGTAGGGTTAAAACTTCACCTTTATTTAAGAATGCATCATTCTTCCATTAAAAAAGTTTGCGTACAGGGGTCAAAACATTGCCTACGCGTTTCGAGGTTAAACAAACCTCATTTCCTTCCTTTTTTTTGGACTCATATAATTCTGAAGCTGTGAGTACAATTTTTCTGCATGTGGGGTTAGTTTAGGGTAGAAAAACCCTAGTAAATTTGCCCTATTATGTAAAAAAGTTGCTGTATTATGGGTACATTTGGGTGCCTTTAAACTGTGCATTCACACTGAGTAAACGCGCGTGTATTTTTGCAAAATACACGTGTAAAATACACGTGTAAAAATAAGACTCCCATTGACTTTAATGGCATTTTACTGGCGTATTTTTACACGTGTAAAAAAATATCATTGAAGTCAATGGGATAGCAAAATTTACAAGTGTAATTTTACTCTACAAAATAAGCTAGCGTTTACTGAGTGTGAACTTACTCAAATGGAATATCAAACGTATTGGATATTGAACTATTGACTCTACTTTAGTAAACTGTTCTGCATAAAGGTATTTGCTGTTATGAAGGGTTTGTAGTACAGACTTCACATAAATCCAATGACCCTTCCAAATTCTGAAAAGGACATTGTGTATCTCCTGTTTTCTAGCCTAATAAATAACATGGATTACTCTTTTAGTTATTTATACAATTTTGTGTCCCTTCTCACTATGTTCTATTCTTGTTTTGTTCCTATTTGGGCCTTGACTCTGCCACTTTATTCAGGATCTGCATATTTCTCACTGTAGTTATGTTTTATTTTTTAAAGTTTTTAGTAAAATAAGTCATAAAAAAGGCAACATGGTTTCTAAATTGTCTTGATAAATGTGATATAAAATAAGCACTGGCCATATGCAGTATGTCTTTCTGCATATCACTACATCTTTGCAGCAGTGACTATTCTTCACTATTAATGTAAGTATACAGCCCCGTATACTGGCAGTAGCATGCTCACTTACTGGCAGAATCCCAATTGGCTTTGAATGTCCACATGAGATCAGGCTCAGATAATCTCTAGCCTTTAGCAATAGTTTTTGTAGATTATGGGTAGATTCTGGCCAGTTTATACAGATGGATTATTAATCCAATGCAAACAAAGACAACCATTGGCTCATCTCAGACAAGTAATAACTAGAGATGAGCGAGTAGTGTTCGATTGAGTAGGTGTTCGATCGAATACTACGGTATCTGAAATACTCGTACTTGATCGAACACTACTAGCTGTTCGAAGTTTAAGGTTCGATGCAGAACCAGCGTTGATTGGCAGAATGCTATACATTCTGCCAGTCAACGCTGGTTCTTCTCTTACCTTTAGAAGTCTTCCCTGTGCAGCGTCCCCACGGCGTCTTCCGGCTGGAATTCACTCTGCCTAGGCATCTGGCCTAGGCAGAGCCGACTGCGCATACGTGGGCATGCCCTCGCATGCGCAGTCGGCTCTGCTCAGGCGTCGGGCCGGGCAGAGCCGACCGCGCATGCACAGTCGGCTCTGCCTAGGCCCTGGTGCCTAGGCAGAGTGAATTCCAGCCGGAAGATGCCGCGGGGGCGCTGCCCCGGGAGAAGACTTCAAGGGGAATCCAGCCCGACCGTCACTCATGGATTTTACCCCTGAAATGAGCATTTCCCCCTATAGACTATAATGGGGTTCGAAATCCATTCGAACAGCCGAACAGTGTGCGGCTGTTCAAATTGGATTTCGAACCTCAGACATTTTAGTGTTCGCTCATCTCTAGTAATAACTATATAGCAAATGATTTGGTAATTTCATCACATATATACAAAAATGTGAATGCTAGACTGACTATCTATATGAAACACCACAATACATACAAAAAACAAGCATCTAGAGAAACTATATACTAGGTACAGCGATTGCTACTACTAGTCATACACGGACAATTGCTCCATATGTGGCAGAGGGACCATTGGGCTCCCTTTAGTGTCTAGGACCCAGCAGCAACTGGTACCACTGCACCCCCTATAGTTAGGCCCTGAGATCATAAAATTTAAAATATGGACCTTCAGCTTTAGGCTCCATGGACTGAAAAACATTGCATGCTGTCAAACATGAACCTCACAGGTAAGTAAAAGTTAACATAAGACGCTCTACACAGCCTTATTGACTATCACTGATTTAATATTCAGGACCATTTCTACCAGTAATATAAGAGGCTGTTGGCCGAGTTTTGATTTCAAAGAGGTTTTCTCTCTGTTTTTCTTAACCAAAAGATGATGCAAAGTCAGCTATTTTTTTTACTTCTAGAATCTTGGTTTTGGTTAATGGGATCTTCAACTGAAACTTATTATTTTATGGTTATTATTAGTATGGTTATTGCAAAGGCCATTGATAGAGAAGAACGAGCCTGATATAAAGGGGATGGCTTAATAGACCCCCATGACATAGATGATTTTGCAGTGGCCTAGGCACAAACTATTATCTATAACATAGGACAATCTACCATTTAACCCTTCTTTTTCCATTGTATTCAACCAACTTCAACTTATTAATGAAAAATTGATTTTTATATTCCTACAAGGTCATCCACATTGTCTTGCTGAGAACTCGGATTTTTAGCATTAAACCAACAGATGGAGCGCAGACAAGGGCCAAGCTCTTCTCACTGTCAGCTTGACACTAAAAATTAACTTCCTGTTTTATAACGCTCTCTAGACAACTATAAGTAACATTCTTAGGAATGTGTCTTGCTCAGCATTACAGTTTTGCAACTTCTTTTTGTTTTGAACAGATTTACCAGATGGTATCATTGGGAGAACTCATTTGGGGTTTTCTTAATTCCTGACATAAAATAAGCTCTGATCATTAGGTAAAGAAAGTCTAATACAATGGACATGTGCTCTATAGGCTAGCTAGGAATACAGATGTAGCAGTACTGAATTTGCTTTTTAACTGGTTGATATATATCATAATGGGGTTTACCTAATGACAGACTCGACTCTTCTATAGTGGATTCCACTATGTCACCCATCTATTCTGTCCTTTGAAATAAAGTAAGTTGCAACAAAGCTAGAATGTAATCATATACTGTGACATTATAATGGTTATGCCATTGTGACATCCCCTTTCCACATTCCCTATTAAAATATATGAGGTCACTGACTGACTCGACATCACTATTTATTAAGCGTTTCCTCGAGTGTGGTGGGTCCAGGGGAAATGGACAGCCAAATCCTGGGTGGCTTCATTGTAAGAATGAGTTTGGCCAGATAGAGACAACCAATTTAAGGGTTTGGTAACCAACTCTTGACCTCTACCAATACTATATTCTGATACTTCTCTTAAGACCGTCCAGTGATTGGCTGCTGTAGTCACATGTCTCCATCAACAGGTCATTGCAGGATGATGAAGTAGAGCCAAAAAGGTGTACAGGTACATGCCTATAAAGCATAAGTGGTGAGGTCTTGTGAAGTAATGGATGAATTAGATTGATCATGGTGATTTCAGATCAATCTGTCTACAGATATATGCTTCCATTGCTGTCCCCTTAGCTGGCTAGTTCCAGATATATGTATCATGAGACCATAATTTTGTGATAAATCTTGACAAAGTGATATGCTACCTATGTGCTTATGAGCGTCCACCCAGTGAGGTGCTGTGAGTTTGGACCATCAAGGCTTTTGTTAGTAAGTGAATGTGATATTGTATTGAATTTCTTATCAGAGAAATTAGAATCCTTACCCAAATTGGAGATCAGTTAAGTGTGGATATCTATCTATCTATCTATCTATCTATCTATCTATCTATCTATCTGTCAGTTTAACCCCTTAGACATCTTTTGTTCTTAACACTACTCTAAATTTCAGAATAAATGATAATGAATTTATGCTCATTTCATTCAGAACTGCAGCTTAGCATTTTCCTTTTACTCATCTATTCTTCGTTCCCTGTTTCAGCATATTTTTCCCCTAATGATGATGACTTTGCCAGATAAGTGTGTCTCGCATTATAAGAAATGAGCAATAATCTTTCTTTTATGCGCACAGAGAGAAATTTCTATAATTCTAATCATAGCTGACAAATCAGTCTTCGTATTGCAGTCACCATATTACCTGAGACACAGTGTTATATGTCCTGATATATGTCCAGTAGACCCCTCAACTTACTTTTGAGTCTTCTGTGAATTTTCAACATTACCTATAAATGATTCATGGAAAACATTCCGGGTAGAATGGAGAACACTGTTGTACAGCGTCTGCAGACAGCTAAAAAAGGTCACTTTTTTTTAAGATAGGTGTCCTTCACAAAGATCTGCCATACACTACACTGAGTGGCTGGGTCACTGGCCTTTGGATCGAAAACAGAATTTTTTGTCTTACATTAACATTTGCATCCGCCGTGGGACCCATTTTATACTGAATCGGGAAAGGGAGAAAGTCCTCCTCTTATGGAGACACCAACTCAGATAGGAACAAAGCCTAAGCAGGTCAGTCACTAGTATTATTTATTTCTCTTACTTGTATAGCACCAACATATTTAGCAGTCCTTTATAGGCATATCTGACATATGCCAGGGCCCCTTCACATGGAGTTTCGCAGATGCGCGCGCAAAAAGACGCGCGTTATACGAAAAAGTCATTGAACTCAATGGCTAACTACATTTTACACGTGTATTTTTACACATGTAAAATGTACAGAATACACAGCACGTAGACAGAATACATTGAGCGTAAACTCCGTGTGAAGGGGCCCTCCATACGTTCACTGGACTGTTTCTAGTAAACCAGGACACTGCCCCACTTCTATGGAAGTCACACAGAATACAATGTGTTTCTATACAGTGTAATATACTGTATGCACACATCTCAAATTAACAATCTAAAGTGGTTGTCTCATAGTGTACAAAGTACCCTAACAGCAGTAAATGCAATAAAAACTCAACTTTAAAAACACTTGCTGCTGCTGCAGAACCGCTCTGCTGGTTCCTGCCAACCAGATCTTACTTGTCCTGCAGTGATGACATCACATACAACAATGTGACTGCTGCAGCCAATTACAGGCCACGGTGATCTTCAGCTGCCGCGGACACATGCATGTACAGTACATCATTGCAGCAGCAAATTTAAAAAGACCAGCAGGAACCAAAGCAACCACAAGAGGCAGGGAAATAAAGGAGTTATCCAAGAATCTTAGGAAACATAGAGGTGGCCAGGGTGCATATAATTCTAAAAAAAAAAAATCACACTCATCCATCCCTGGTGCTCCGTTGTACAATCCCATTCCTTTTTCCATTCTGTACTTCTCCAAACCAGAAGTAGAGACTTACTTGATTGGCCTCAGCAATTGCCAGTGATGGACTGATGACATCACTCCACGGATTGCTCGCCAGTGATCTCTGAGGTCACTAATTACCCTCATCGGTCATGTAAGCCTTTCCACTTCTAGCCTGGACACTCTGGGGCCAGGACTGTAATAGAGAACCAGGGATTTGTAAAACATTTTTATTCTTCTGCACTCACTCCTTTGATAACCCCATTAACATTATTTATTTGGGGTGGCTTTTTCAGCATTTTCTAATGTTAGGGTAGTCCTGTAAAATCCCAGACAACCCTTTTCAGGGGATATATAATATGATGCCTTTAATTTATTTTTATTGCAGAAAACGCACTCATTGTTAGCTCTTTGCCAAAGAACACGTAGAAAATCTTACAATTTCCTTGGGCTATCTTAAATTTATTGTCACTATTCACCACGCTATGGCAGATCCACTACACACTGTGACATATTATATTGAACAAATCAGTGAAGGAGCGGCTGAGACAGAACACACAGATCTTATCTCCATATTGCTGAAGTGAGGCTTTAAATCACGGTAATTGCCGAGCATCTGACGATACACAACCTTTTATTAGGCTCTCCACATGACCTCAGACTGGCTGTATTTATCGTCTACTACTAATATATTTGCTATCTCAAGCAGCAAAAATTAGATTATAACATCCAGTTCATGTAACTCTCCCAGGTCTCAGTTTGTGAGAGGTATAAATTCTATGGCGGGGGTGTCAAGATAAGAAAGCAGCATTTAACGTGGTAATTTTCAAGACGGATGTGGGTGTGCATTGTAAAATTAGTCATCTCTACAAGACAATGCAAAACCTCTAAATTATGAGGACAAAAAAAAAAAAAACTGTTTTATTGTATTATATATTATTTTATTCAATTTCATATTCACTTGATTCTGTGTCTTATAATGATTTCATGGAAGAAACCAACACCACCATTCATCTGAAAGGAATATAATGCCTGGCCTTATGCAGCAGAGAGCAGTGCTGGGAAATGTAACTATCAATACAGCTACAATATACAGTATATTTCATGCTGGCTATGGTTAAACTATGTGACAATTCCTATGGGTAATATAATGATTACATGTCACTAATCCGGCAACTGATGAGCCATAGTAAAGGAACTACAAAGAGTTGACGTTACTATGTATTATGGATTTGCCTGGTGAGCAATCCAACTAAACCTGAGCTGCAAATAGGCCTAGGCAAAGAAATAGAAGTAATACTGTCTTGGGAAATTCTGGAAATACTATAATACAATGTATGGATGAAAAATATGTTATGTTATACCCTAAAGAAATGTGATGGTAAACAGATATATTAATGTTGTCATATTGTACAAGGTAAGCACGTGTTCTGTTCCCGAATTGTAATTCATGGACATTTGGTAATAGAGTGTCTTATACACATATGTAGCTTGTTGTTGCCAAGTGAAGTGCGAATATTATCAGTCTTATACATTTATGTATGATGAATAAACTTATAGTGAATTCTGTACAACCCTTCTCACAAGAAATTACATACCTCTAGGCACACAAATGTAGCTGTCATGTAAAGTTGAACAATGTCCTATGAGCAAGAAAAGGCACGGCATAATACAAATCACTAACAACATGGTACCCAACATGTGCATATTTATAGGAAGGTTTATTAGATGTCAAAGCTACAATGGAGAAGCTTATCAAATACCTAACTTTTCCATGACTTTTCAGATTAACCTGCCATGAGAAATAACTATATTTATAACCATTATATAACTTGTAGTCTATAGTTTTTAGAAGTTATGTTCGCTCTCTTTTTCTCTATTGTCCTCACTGAGTTAAAGTGAGCAGAATCTACCATCTTCTCTATGCGCTTTGGTAAAACTTGTAACATCTAGTCTTCAGCCACTAACTGAATATCTGCCATAACCCGCTTCCCCACTCTATAGATTTCTATGGTTAGCTGTAATTTGATACTTCAGTGAGTTGACAGTCCATCTTGGTGACCAAGATGGATTCAGAAAAATTACAGAGAGAGTGAAGATTTTTGAAGAAGGGGAAGGAGCCGTATTTTTCTCTAAGGCTGGGTTCATACCTGTACCTGCTCTACGTTTGGGGTTTCCATCCCCGAACCTGCTTAAAACATGCAGAGAGAAAAATCCTGCAAACAGCACTTGTCTCTCCGTATTCTTCGCCCTTTTTGGGCAGAAACCAGGGGGACTCCATTATAGTCTGCGAGTTTCCATGGGTAACCACTTTTTTAAGCTGATTAGATTTCCATTTTGGGGTCCACTTGGGAAACCCAAACTCAGGTATGAGCCTAGCATACTATGTGTGTGCACATATATATATATATATATATATATATATATATATATACAGAGAGAGAGAGTGTGTTATAGCTGTTATATAGTGTCTTAAATCTGCTTGTACTATTATTCATTTAAGAAAAGTTTTTAGACAAATTAGAGACCATGTGTGAATATCCTGCTAAATCTAAATCCATTATTAGAAAAGCGCTGGACACCAACCTGAAAAAATCACTCCAATACAGCATCCAAAGCTGATAGAAACTTATACCGGCAGACTTAAAGCTGTTATCGGAACAAAGGCTAGCTCTAACAAGTACGAGTCTGAATACTTGCAAGCAATATTTTCCAGTTAAAAAAAAAATTGCTGAAAAAGACAAGTGGCCAAACCCAATGACATTAATTTTCAGTAGCACAATATCTTTAGATGATGGCAATACAGTCATAATGCAGTCATTATTTCAAGTGAATCAGTGTATGATTTAATAATTTGGCCTTGTAAGTGTGTGAATACGCCCCCACAGCAGCAGCAAGCTCCTTGTGATGTATTTCATTTACTTATGGTGAACTCCTACAATGACTGATTGTTTCACATGTTTTTTACCGGATACTTTATTAATACATACTGAATGTATTACATTGTACATTCAGTAACATTGTGTCCTTGTACGCCTTTATGAATGTTTTGGGATACAATAACTAAATGCATTTTATGGATGGCTGGTTGCACCACTGTCCAAATGCATGCAGTGAGTGTCAATAAGCATGTCTTCAGGACAGTTGTGTTCAAATATTGCTCTTGCTAGGAAACAGTGGCTGTCAGACAGAGATGGATTCAGGAGCAAGAAAAAACTACATGCAGATGCAAGCAGAGGCGTAATTTAAGATTCACATGCCCTAGTGCAAAACTGAGCTTTAGTCCCCGTGTGTAACTCCCATCCATAGCATTTACATTTGTCTTTCCTCCTCTATCTGAGCCCAAACTTGTTTACAAAGTGTCTATGTTGGTGCCCCCTCTTAAATCATGTTCCCTTTTGAGCCACAGCCCCCCTAACAGAATCCCTCCTTGACTAAATGTGGCTGACTACGAAGGGTTAATTTTCTCCTTTCAGGAAGAATATGCAAATGTGTTTCCCAGGGTGTAAATAGGAACTCCACACACCTACATGGCGGTCTCTCCCTAAGGAGTGACAATATCCCCTTAATCTGGTCTAGAAGTCTCTCACCTCTGATAAATCAGTTCTCCCTAGACTATGCTGGGGAGATCAAATCAGATCGAAACGGCCGTCCACAGTTGGGATGATACTGACTCGTCAAAATCACACATCATTGCAATTAAAGGTTTGTTGGGAAGTAGGGCATGATGTTCTAGGATGCTGCTTCCAATAGAGGGCAGCATACTGAAGCAGTGTTTCCTATTTACATCCTGGGAATCACATTTGGATATTCTTCCGATAAACCCCCACAGTGGAGCGAAAATGGCTTTATAAGACTCCACACACTTACATGGTGGTCTTTCCCTAAGGAGTGACAATATCCCCTTAATCGTTTCAGAAAGGCATTGTGCTAGGGGCCACACGGTGGCTCAGTGGTTAGCACTGCAGCCTTGCAGCGCTGGGGTCCTGGTGTTCAAATCCTGCCAAGGACAAAAAACCATCTGCAAGGAGTTTGTATGTTCTCCCCGTGTTTGCATGGATTTCCATCCCATATTCCAAAAAAGACATACTGATAGGGAAAAATGTACATTGTGAGCTCTATGTGGGGCTCACAATCTACATTTAAAAAAAAAAAAAAAAAAGAAAGGCATTGTGCCATAAATCTTCTGACTTTAGATTTTCAGAGGGCAAGGGTCATAAGCTTACAACCACACACTGTTAGCCATCAAAGAAGATCAGTGGGGACCCAGTAGTTGGATAGAAGATAAGTTGTATTTGGGCAACCCTTTAAGGAACTATGGGACATATTTATCAATACTTTGCACTGTCTAAAACTCTGAATCACGTTTGTAGTTTCGGATGTGCCAAAATTTTGGCATATTTTTCTGAACCGCCAAAAAATCTGTCTCCATTGCGTATGCACCAAAATTCTATCTCAATTGAATTTGCAACTAAGTTTACACCATTTTACACTGAGTACACTTTGCACATTAAAAATCTGCACCATAGTCATACTTTTCTGTCATCCTATTAATATTATAAATGTGAAAGTTTGTGGGTTTGTGAGTTTTGGATGTTCGGATGTTTGTTCCTCAATCACGGAAAAACCACTCCACCGATTTGGCTGAAATTTTCCACAAACATAGTTAATACACCCGATTGCGCAATAGGCTACTTTTTGTCACAATAACACACATACGTTTGTGCCAGGACCCCCACAAAACCCAAACTCACACCACCATCTCTGCAATCTCGCACACTTTGGACCATAGCAAGCCACAAAATTCATATTGCCCTCTACAGCCTCGCCCCTAACCCCACACAATCACATATACATATACTTTACCACTTTGCCCCTCACCTTAACGATACTCCAGGAGGCTCTCTTTAACGCTCCGGAGCAGCCATGTTTGCCGACCCCCACCGCTCTGACAATCCGCGACACCGCCCACCCATGTCAATACCCCTAGGACAGGGGTCTCAAACTCAACTCAGAATGTGGGCCGCAGAGCAAGATCCCAGCCAGTCGGCGGGCCGCACCGCGGCAAATTTAGCTCCACCCACTTTTATGTTGACTCCGCCCATTCATTTTTCATGTGCCCCCACACTGTATAATCCTCCTACAGTCACCCGTAAACTATATGTCCCCCCTCCATCTTTCCCCCAGTTACATATACACCCTTCATCTGCCCCCAGATTCATGTCCCCCCATCTCTGCCCCCAGATTCATGTCCCTCCATCTCTGCCCCCAGATTCATGTCCCTCCATCTCTGCCCCCAGATTCATTAAAGAAGAGAGCTTCACACAAATATGTGCCACCAAATAAAAGTGTTTTATTGGTAGAGCGTGACTTTTGGTAGTACTTTTCTACCTCCAAAGAATTCTCCTGCTGTGGAAACAGTTATTTCATTAATTCAAAAAGATCTTGAAATCTTTCGTAATAATATTGAAAAGGATAAACTCACTTGTACATCTAACCTTTCCCAAAACGATAGGATAGCATTGCAACAACTAACTAGAGATGACTCTCTAGTTATAAAACCTGCCGACAAAGGCGGCGCGATTGTTGTCATGGATAAATCTAATTACATTAAGGAGATCAAAAGACAGCTAGCTGATACTGATGTATATACCCCTTTACAACATAACCCCTTACCTAAAATTGTGACCCGTATTAATGGAGTTCTGGCCAAACATTTGGCTACAAATACCATTGATCAATACACCGCCAATTTTCTCAATAAACATGATCCAATAACTCCAGTCATCTATATTTTACCCAAAATTCATAAATGCCTGATCGATCCTCCTGGTCGTCCAATTGTGGCTTCCAGTGACTCGGTCCTCTCTCCACTCTCCATTTTTGTTGAAAAAATATTAACACCACACGTCAAAAACACTCGTTCTTTTTTACTCGACACATCTGCATTTTTACATCTTATCCACAGTATGGATACACCCCCACCAGATGCACTTCTTGTCACACTCGATGTGGTTAGTCTTTACACATCGATACAACATGACAAAGGCATACGGGCAAGCCGCATTCTGTTGGAATCTAATAACGTAGATTCAAAAATTGTTAATCTGTGCGTTGATTTATTAGAAATCATTCTCAATGAGAATTATTTTATGTTTCAAGACACTTTTTATGCACAGAAACGCGGGACCGCAATGGGTTCTAATGTGGCACCTCCCTATGCCAATGCCTACATGGCATTGTTTGAGGAATCATTCATATATACCAACATCCTATTCCGTGAACATGCTACCACTTGGAAAAGATATATAGATGACGTCTTCTGCGTCTGGACGGGTTCTATCACTACCCTTATGGAATTTGTTGATTATCTAAATAACATTTGGCCCGAGTTGAAATTTACACTCCATTATGACATCAGAAGTATCAGTTTCTTAGACACACTCATCACTAAATCAGAAACAGGTGAACTTAGGTCTGACATCTTCAGTAAAGAAACTGATCGCAACAGTATCCTACACTTTTCCAGCTGCCATCCGAAACCTACTAAAAATTCTCTTCCAAAATCTCAATTCCTTCGTGTAAAGAGAATAGTTCAGGATACTGCGACAAGGGAGCTGAGATACAAAGAAATGGAGAACAAATTCTCAACTCGAGGTTACCCCCAAAAAATTCTACAGAAAGCCTTGACTGAGGCCAAACAAGCTGTCCCAACGTCTTCTAGCCCCCGGCAGGAAGACAGGAGGATCACTTTTGTACATTCTTACCATCCTTTTAGCTACAAAATTCATAGCATTCTAAGAAGACACTGGCCCCTACTATCCAGAGCGTATCCCGAAATCCCCGAGTTTCAGAATAATTTTCGTGCCTGTTTTAAACGTCCCAAAAATCTGAGGGACAGGTTGGTTAAAGCTGACCTAGGATCAGAATTTAAGGAGCCTCGCCAAACCTTTCTTAGCAGCCAAAGACATGGTACCTTTCCATGTCTTGGCTGCCATCAATGTTCCAATATACTTAAAGGCGACAAAATTTACCACCCTCACTCTGGTCAGACTTTCCCCATCCATAATTTTTTCACTTGTAACACCAATTTTGTAGTATATCTTATCAAATGTCCGTGCGGTCTCGCATACGTTGGGGAGACCACCCAACGTGTGCGAGACCGCATCAAACAACACAAATCAAACATCCGTTGTCATAATCTACTTTTACCTATACCAGCACACTTTATTCAGGCAGGGCACAGTGTTTCCCAACTTAGATTTCAAGTTCTGGAACACGTGGAAAATCCACGTAGAGGCGGTAACAGGATCACTCTTCTCAAAAAACGTGAGGCTCACTGGATCCATAGATTGCAGACTATGGAGCCACGTGGCATGAACCGAGAATACGAAATTCATGCGTATTTGTAAACCAACGTTCTATCTACTTTGTTGATTATTTTTCATTATATTCATTGATTAACATGCCATGATTTAATTATACTTACCTGTATGTATTTTATTCCACAGGCTCGCTAGGTCTACCTCTAACTGACCCTACTGGGCCCGCCTTCAACAGTATCCTTGCCGAAACTTTGCACTTTTTCTTTAATTTTTCTCTTTATTTTTTCATTAATTAAATATTATTATTTTTTAATTTTTATTTTTCAGTTTTTCATTTTTTCATTGTGCATAAGATTCGTTTTTCTTTATTTTTTATGATCTTTTATATCTTTTATATTTTTCATATTTTATTTTTTATTATTTTTTATTTTTTATTTTTTTATTCTTTACTTTTTTTCGTTTTTGTCTAGTTGTAGTTTTAGTTGCATTCTCTTTCCTCTCTCTTTCCTTTTTTTTTGTTCCATTCTCTTTCTTTCTGTCTTCTTTTCACTCTTGTCACTCATGCCTTTTTCCTTTTATCATAATCTTGGTGTATCCCCTTGGATTATTATTTATTTTCTCTTACTCCTTTAGGATGTGTATTAGTTCACTTGTTATTACTACA
Organism: Leptodactylus fuscus; assembly: GCF_031893055.1. Taxonomy (NCBI): domain Eukaryota; kingdom Metazoa; phylum Chordata; class Amphibia; order Anura; family Leptodactylidae; genus Leptodactylus; species Leptodactylus fuscus. The sequence continues at coordinate 84,529,132 of NC_134265.1, read as the reverse complement.
TTTCGCTACTTACAATCACTTTATTCCTCCTCTTGTATATTACCGGACGAGCTGGGCGCACGCATGCGCCGTCCGTCCAGTCTCTCTGCCCCTTTTTTTACTAAGTTTCATTTTTTAGTCACTGCGCATGCGCGAGTCGGCTTTGACACGCGCACGCGCATTTCAACTACACCCGCACTTCCGGGTACACGCGCAGGCACTACGGATCACATATGATCCTGTGCTCTATTTATAGCAGGGGAGACGCCACGATTGTAGCGCTTTCCTGTGGGAGTTAACCCCTTTATTCTTGTGCGCATAGTGTCATTCACTTATTTTCATTTTCCCCATCTGGGGAGCGGGTTTCCGGATAGCGGCAGCAGAGGTAAGGACCCCTAGAGACGAGCTCTCATGGTGCATACATTCATGTTATTTTCTTGGTTCTAACTAGAACCTTATGGTACTCCTAGGAAACTGGACCCCTCTTGACCTGCTGGACTTTGTCTTTATTGATTTCTTGCATCATACATACAGGTATATGTGTATTCTTTGTTCATTGTTTCTTTACTCTTTGCTTTATTCTGGCCTCTGCTCCCTATACTATTTGATATGATATAATACTGTCATGGCTTATGCTGATTGATATGTATAGGAGTCCAGGATAGATGGTTGTCTTTATGTTCTAGTACCTTTTCTGGCATGTTCATCTACCCTAACTCAGTTTACTATATATTATGTCTCTCTTAGTTTCTCTTGTTGAAACCACCCGGAGTATAATTATAACAACATTCACATGGTTCTCCTATGTATATAAATGTCCATATGTAAATATTGGTGAAATTGTATATTGGAAGTGTGCTGGTGTTGTACATACTGATTTTGGATGTTACTATCTTTTTCATGTAGAGCTTGAAAAAGGCCTATTGTGGCCGAAAACGTTCGCTCCATCACGCTCTACCAATAAAACACTTTTATTTGGTGGCACATATTTGTGTGAAGCTCTCTTCTTTAATATTGAATACGGGGTGGGACCCTAGCTTCAAACACTGGGACATCGACTGTATCCCTGCGAAACTGAAGATGCCCCCAGATTCATGTCCCTCCATCTCTGCCCCCAGATTCATGTCCCCACATCTCTGCCCCCAGATTCATGTCCCCCCATCTCTGCCCCCAGATTCATGTCCCCACATCTCTGCCACCAGATTCATGTCCCCCATCTCTGCCCCCAGATTCATGTCCCCACATCTCTGCCACCAGATTCATGTCCCCCCATCTCTGCCCCCAGATTCATGTCCCCCCATCTCTGCCCCAGATTCATGTCCCCACATCTCTGCCCCAGATTCATGTCCCCCCTCCATCTCTGCCCCCAGATTCATGTCCCCCCATCTCTGCCCCAGATTCATGTCCCCCCCATCTCTGCCCCCAGATTCATGTCCCCCCATCTCTGCCTCAGATTCATGTCCCCACATCTCTGCCCCAGATTCATGTCCCCCCTCCATCTCTGCCCCCAGATTCATGTCCCCCCATCTCTGCCCCAGATTCATGTCCGCCCCATCTCTGCCCCCAGAATCATGTCCCCCATCTTTGCCCTCAGATTCATGTCCCCCCCATCTCTGTCCCCAGAATCATGTCCCCCATCTCTGCCCTCAGATTCATGTCCCCCCATCTCTGCCCCCAGAATCATGTCCCCCATCTCTGCCCTAAGATTCATGTCCCCCCATCTCTGCCCCCAGATTCATGTCCCCCATCTTGCTGACACACAGCCTGAACCTCCTATCATGCTCACACACAGCCTGCATCCCCTCCTATCATACTCACACACTGCTTGCATCCACGTCCCCCCCTCTTGCTTACACTTGCTGTCTCCTCCCTCCATCTTACCTTCCAGTCTCCACTCACTGCAGCCTTCTCTTCCTGTGTAACTTGGCACTGTACTGAGTAGCTCCGCCCACACCAGAGTCCGATCACATGGTCCCGACGTCATCACAGGTCCTTCACTCCACTAGGATCTTCCCTGCTGCAAAGGCAGCACGGCTTCTCAGCGGCTAAAGCCATCGGAAATATGTATTTTCCGATGGCTTTAGGCGACCCCTGTGCTTTGGTCGTTTGACCCCCGCCGGGGTCGCGACCCACAGGTTGAGAACCGCTGACGTAGGACCTGTCCTAAACTGTATTATGCTTCGTAGGATGCTTCTGCGGGCCGCACAAAACTGTATGCCGGGCCGCATGCGGCCCGTGGGCCGCGAGTTTGAGACCCCTGCCCTAGGAGGTCTAATAATGCAAAAAAAAAGTTTACAAAAAGTAAAAAAAATATAAAAAAATAAATAAAAAGGATTAAAAATTCAAATCACCCCCCTTTCCCTAGAACACATATAAAAGTAGTTAAATACTGTGAAACACATACATGTTAGGTATCCCCACGTCCGAAATTGCCCGCTCTACAAAGATATACAAATATTTTTCATGTTCGGTAAACGCTGTAGCGGGAAAAATGGTCAAAAGTGCCAAACCGCCATTTTTTCACTGTTTTGATTCTGATAAAAAAAAATTGAATAAAAAGTGATCAAAGCAATAACATTTCCCGAAAAATGGTAGAACTACAAAGTACACCCGGCCCCACAAAAAAAGACGCCCTATACACCCCCGTACACGCACGTATAAAAAAGTTACGGCTGTCAGAATATGGCGACTTTTCAAAAAATAATTTTTTAACACAGTTTAGGATTTTTTAAAGGGGTCAAAATGTAAATAAAACCATATAAATTTGGTATCCCCGGAGTCGTAACGAAACACAGAATACAGGGGACATGTCATTTTGGTTGCACAGTGAACGCCGTAAAAGCAAAGCCCGTAAGAAAGTCGCAGAAATGCATTTTTTCGTCAAATCCACCCCATTCAGAATTTTTTCCCTGCTTCCCAGTACATTATATAGAATAAATAATGGAGGCATCATGAAGAAAAACTTGTCCCAGGAAAAATTAAGACCTCATATGGCTCTGGGAGCGGAGAAATAAAAAAGTTATGGGGTTTGGAAGGAGGGGAGTCAAAAACGAAAATCAAAAAATGCCATCGGCGGGAAAGGGTTAACTTCAAATACTTCTGTCCCAAAGTCACTATGTAAAGTTTCTCACAACACCGTATAGCAGCTCAAATACAAAGTAACTTCAACACAAAAGTCTCACGTATTCTCTGAATTACAGCAAAAACAAGATGCAAACTTACATTTCATATCCCATCCCTTATACACAGTACGAAAACCTTACCCACGCCTGTATTTACCCACTTCTACAATCACCGCAGACGAAGTCGCGGGTACCAGCTAGTACATCATAAAGTTGAGCCAGTCATATTTTTTCTGTTCTTTCTGTGGCACAGTGTACAAATTTTGGCATAAATGTGGACAGAAACGCGTAGTCTCATTTTAGTCCAATTTTCTCTAGTCGTTCCTGAACACGTTTCTTAAAGGTACTTGTTTCAAATAGCGCTTTGATAAATGAAAAGCTGATTAAAAAACCGCAGCAAAGAAGAAAGAATTATATCCTGTGCAATAGGAGATGCCCAAACAGCTCTGACTGTATAATGTATGGATCAAAAACTGAACTTTTTATGCAAATATCCAAAGCTCTGGGCTTCAAACAACTGTGTTTTGATGTTTCCGAAAATAGGTGCCTAGCATCTATCCTTTTAATTTGCATCTGATATATCCTTTTCCACACAGACTCTTACATGAATACTAGAGCATGTTGTTTATTGGACACCTTTAATCAGTTTACAAATAAAATGACTTGACTTGGCCATAAAAACAACTTATTTGGCAAGCAAATCATCTTAAAAGTACGGATTGCTTAGATTTGTTGCATATAACACAGACTACTTTAGTAAGAAGAAATTACAGTTAATCCTATAGTAAGCAAAAAATTCTGTTCTCTAGATTACCTTGGAAATAAATCAGGAGATGATTAAGCAGATAACAAGCGTATTACATGCAGGCTGGCTTTTTAGCGGATAATATTTCCAGGAGAAAATCGCTGACATATAATCAACACATTTTTTTTTTCCTTTGTGATTTTCTACCCTCTACTTCTTTTCCTATGTGTTATACTGCCTGGAGACTTTATATATATAGGACAGCACAGTGGCTCAGTGGATAGCCTTGCAGCGCTTGAGTCTTGGGTTCAAATCCTGCCAAGGACAACATCTGCAAGGAGTTTGTATGTTCTCCCTGTGTTTGTGTGGGTTTCCTCCAACATTTCAAAGGCATACTGAAATGGAATATAAATTGTGAACCCTATATAGGACAGTAACTGTCATTGTCTCTAAAGCGCTCTATCAGCAAAATTATGCTGTATGAGCCCCACATATGCATGAATAGCCTTTAAAAAGGCTATTCAGGCACCGCTGATCTTGTTTTAACCCCCCCCCCATTTTAAAATAATACCCTAAAAACAATTATGCAAATGATACTTACCGTGCATGGTGGACGGTCATGCACTGTCTGACTCCCTCTTGTCCTAGCTCTTCCACGCCTTGATCTTCTGTTCTTCCAGAATGAAGAGGTAGGCGAGCGGTAAGGGGTACTTAGAACTACAACGAAAACGGCGCCAGAGGGAGCGCTACTGCACACACACGGGATTTGAACCAAACCCGCTGGAAGAACAGAAGATCAAGGCGGGGAAAAACGAGAACAGGAGGATGTCGCTGGAAGAAGAAAGAAGAGGAAGGCGTGACAGCAAGATAACGTCAGACAGTGCAGGACTGCAGCATAAGTATCATTTGAATAATCGTTTTTAGGGTATTATTTTAAAATGGGGGGCGAGGTTTAAAATAACATTAGCGGTGCTTGAATAGTCTTTCTAATGGCTATTCAGGCATATGTGGGGCTCATACAGCATAGTTTTGCTGATAATGCCCCTTTAACTAGAAAACATGTCAGATGAGATTTGTTGCCCTATTTGAAGGGCCTAGTGGGCCGTAGTAAAAAAGAGCTGTGGAAAAAACCACGGTGGCAACACATTGCGGTTTTTCCTGCAGCACTTTTCACAGAAAGTTTCTGCTTCCATTATACCTATAGGGAAACTGTTGGCGTTTCCGTAAGTATAATTATATGCTGCGATTTCCAAAACTGCAATGGCTTTGAAAACCACAGCATATTCGCTGCGTGTATTTTTCCGAAAGGTGTGGATGGGAGTTACTAAATTCCCATCTACCTTGCAGTGACTGTAAACCGCTACGTTTTTTCTCTGCATTGTTCCACGGTAGTAAACTATGATGTTTATGCCATGTGGGGCTCTGGCATGTGACACTGTCATAAACAGTGTAGGTGTATTAACACAGGATTTCTGAGTGAAAAGCAGAGTAAACCCTGACAGGAATCCTAGGAGAGACATCGAGAGTCCTGCTTACCCTGCCCATATAGGATTATTACCGAAAAACATCCAGTTTTCTTGATTTGCCTTAAGTGGTTGATTGTGGCCCTCACACAACCCTAAAAGGTGAGGCGCCATCTTGTCTCACTCTTTTACATTCTCATTTATAAATGATAGTGCACTATGCATTGTTTGGTGCTATTGTTTTACTAGCAACAAATTGAAGTAGTCTCAGCACGCCGGATGATACGTTTTCTTAAAACAATTTCCAAATTTTATTGTGGAGACATGCTCCAAGTTAAAAATATATATATATTGTTCTTGGAAAAGCAGTCGATGGATATGTCCTTGTGCAGACGGGACAGAAGGACGAGTAAGCCTACGCGTTTCAGGGATATGACCCCTTAGTCATGGCCAATGTCAATGCCATGACTAAGGGGTCATATCCCCGAAACGCGTAGGCTTACTCGTCCTTCTGTCCCGTCTGCACAAGGACATATCCATCGACTGCTTTTCCAAGAACAATATATATATATTTTTAACTTGGAGCATGTCTCCACAATAAAATTTGGAAATTTTTTTAAGAAAACGTATCATCCGGCGTGCTGAGACTACTTCAATTTGTTGCTTCTATTGTGTCTGTGCCGGACATGACGTCCCGGGCATCCGGATGACTACAAGCACCTACTACTCCTGCATTAACAGTAAGAGACATTTATCATTTTTGTAATACGGGCTGAGACAAATTTTTTTCTTCTTTGCAACTATTGTTTTACTGTTTTGCCCATATAGGATTATTGACAGTCTTCTTTGTACACATATTAATACAGGAAAAGCTGTCAATCACGGTGTACATGGGAATCAGGACTCTAAATGTTACTCCTGCTTTTTACTCCTGTTTAAAAGCACATAAACCTATATAGTACAATTGGCTTTTAACCCTTTATCATATGACAGGTTCACTTTAAAGGGCGTGTTAACTGATCACCTATGATTAGGTCATCAATTGAAGATCAATGGGGTCCGGCTATTTGAAGTGGCTGTTTCATTGGTCACATGTTCTTTTCACATCTCAGTCCTATTGAAGCAAATGAGCACAGCAGCGATACCAAGCATTGCTGTTGTATAAATGAACAGCACTATGCCTCTTCATACAGCTGATAGGTTGGGATCCCCAGTGTTGAAGCCTTACTGATCTTCAATTGATGTCCTAACCCATGAATCAAAATAGAGTGATCTGTCAGGGGATATAAGCTAAAGTGCTGTACTGCTTTCCCAGGCAAAAACAGCCTTGATGGTTCAATCTGGAAAAGGATTGTTTTGAAGAGACAACCCCTTTAGAGATATATAGGAAGTTATTCTTTCTTAAGACATATGCCCCATAAGATGCCATCAAAGGTAAAAACTTACAGTCATCATCTCGATTCTCAGTATTTGGCCAAAGATCATGTCACCATATTCTGAGTTAGAATAAATATAGTATATATTACAAATATTACAATATATCATAATGTGAATAACCCGAGAAAAACACAAAGTTTGATTTACCTTTCAACCACAGATATGGATTATATATGATTTACCTTTCAACCACAGATATGGATTATAGACAGACTGCAAAAGAGACAGTTGTCCTGGGGCCTATACTATGTGAGAATCTATAGCACCCATTTCCCACCAGCACATGACAGACAAGATATAGGTGTTTTATAACGTTATATGTGTACTTCCAACAATTTAAAGGTTTCAGTATATGCCAGAGCTCTCATTTTATTATATTCCCAAAGCTATCCATGAAGGATTTGGACACTTGGACTTATTTCCCTCCTTATTCGAGTCACCCACTCTATAATAAACTTCCACTACAGATGGGTCTATCCATGAAATATCATTACTAAAGCCTATTTGTGGATCCAGGTAGTCGAGGAGTCTATAACAAGTTCCAGAGAGCTATAATCAGAAACATAATATCAATGCTGTATTATAAGACACAGCTCTCATGACATTTAATCTTATCCTGTAGCTATGGAAGCCAGAATTCTGTTTGTCATGAAATGGCTAGAGCGATAAATGTATGGCTGTTTTGCCTTTTTCAGATTATCCTTCTGTGTAGGATGTGTAGGAACCACCAGGGAGGATATACAGTACTGCGCTGCTACTTTGATATTTTACCTAGGTGACTCCCCATAAATAGAGAAAAGTTTAATTGCATTTTAAAGTCTAATGAATAGAATCATAGAATCGCAACGCTATCGAAACCAGTCTGAAAATATATACAGAGGATTAGATAGAGATGCATTACAATAATTATTCTTCATCTGTGTAATTCATCATATTATGCAATGTTATCAGCAGTACTGTACTGAGACCTATCTAATCCGGAATTACAGAAGTGATGTATACAGGTACCTAGTATGTGAAAACCCCAGAGCGGGCTGCATACGTTTTATGGAGGGCCATATACATTCCCTTACAAGAAACCCCACATTATTTTATGTAGTGATATAATATAACAAGCCCCTTATGACCCATTTATAGTTTAATGGCTGCATGTATAATTCAGATTATTCCAATTTGCTCAGGTTTCAGTCAAATCCCTATAAGACGTTATTAGAGAAAGCAGCCTGACTGCATGAAGGTCCGCTGATATTAGGGAAAGTTTTTAATATCCGTTGAATAGCATATTGCAAATTACATGTAAAATTTTCCTAATAAAAAGTAGAGCCATCTTGATCTTTAGTTGCAGTTCGTGTAACAACAGTCCAGATTTCAGGGTTCAGACGTATAACTGTTTAGCATTTCTTACAAGTTCAATGTCTATGCAGAACATCTTCAGGAGACTTATATTGCGGAAGTGTGATCTTTATACCAAATGCTGTAAATACACAGTACTTTATGTAGGAAAGTGAATATAGGACATCATAGGATCTCAACAGAAATGTTAGACAGGTTTTCATGTTTCCAAAGCAACCAGCAGAACTGTGAGTGCAGCTCTGACTTAGAATACAGGCTATAAGTATCAGTACTAACACAATGTTAGTGTTAGAGATTGCTGGAGACTGCAGGCTCTTCACAATAGAGCAAACCTTAAGGGCCTGTAGAAGTGAATAGAGAACTTAGTAACAAGCATCTGCCACTAAATGTCTTTTTTCATATGTCTGGACCAATCTTGTTGAATGAGCTAATAAATATATTACTATACTTTTTTTCTTTTCTTTTTCTTTTTTTTTTTTTTTTGGTAGAGTTGGAAGGGACCTCGAGGGCCATCGGGTCCAACCCCCTGCGAGTGCAGGTCTTCCTAAATCATCCCAGCATATGTTTACTGTCCCAGCATATGTATACTGTGATCCTAAATAAAACCCTCATAAATGGAACTTGTGTATCAGAAGCAAAATGACTTGTACATACTGACAGCTACTTTACCTACCATGTTGCCTCCCATACAATGCAGGGCAACAGTGATTGGGATTGGTCAAAGCCCTGCATCTTTTAGACTTAGTGGGGGTAGTTAAATCAAGATTGGCAATTTCTAGAGATGAGTGAGTGGTATTCGATCGAATACAGTACTACGGTATTCAAAATACTCGTACTTGGTCGAATACCATGCAGTAAACTTAAAAGATGTTTACCGCGTGGTATTTGACCGAGTACGAGTATTTTGAATATCGTAGTATTCGATCAAATACCTACTCGATCGAATACTACTCTCTCATCTCTACCAATCTCCTATGCTAGTCTCAATCCCTTGTGCGCCAAAGTGGAGATGCAACAATTTTCTTAAGGCAAACTAGATGCCTCTCCTGCCCTCCTGTGCACTGGACATGCAGATCTATTTTAACTATGAGTTGTTATAGATTGAAGGCAAGATTTACACCAGATTCTGATGCAAAATATGATGAAATTCGAGTAAAATCAATTATAATCTTCCCTAGTAAGAGTCAAAGGCAAATCCATTAGACTCAATGTGCTTTATCAGTGGATTTTAAAACAGTTTATGGAATAAAAAGGTGCAATTTTTGGAGTATGTCTGATTTTGGGACTTGGTTCAGCCTAACCAATCACGACCCAGGGCTAAGAAAAAGATTGTGGAAGTCTCCAGAGAGAGTTAGTTGAAATGGTGGTGAGAGACTGCTGGTGAGAGACTGCTGCAGCCCCTGAGAGAAGTACGAGGGGGCCATCTACACAGCATCTTGAGTGCACAGTCCTGAGACAGGGAAGATTTGCTGTCAGCCCCTGAAGGGAGAGAAAGTGCCACTTTGGAGGAAAAATTGAGATTTCCAAGAGCCTCACATTCTGGACCCAGCAGTACACAGATCTACACAAATCCTTGGGACTTACTCACATCAGCCCCCCATGCAGATATTGAGAGAGCCAGAGTATAGTATTACTGAAGTGGAGAGACAATTTAACCTTACTGTGGAAGAACAATTACCAAGTCAGTACCATCACCCACAATGGAACTCCTATTACTACCGCTATCCATGAAGCAGCATTGGTTGTCTATTTCCTCAGTAAACTTACATCTGAAACTTCATTGCTGCTTCTTGATTCCTAAGTCAGCTGTTGCTGCCCTTCCGACCACCAACAGAGGACTTAGGAAAGGAAAGGACCCCTGTCCAACTGGAAGTGTCCCAGGAAAACTACCACCACCATCAAGTATACTGCAGTTCCACACAATCTTGCCTTAACTTGAGGGGAGGGCTGGAAGGGTCAGTTTGGTGTCCTTGGCCTACCATTGACAATACAGCTACTACCACTCCCAACCTCCAGTTCCCACCTGTGAGTTTTATGTGGAACCTAAACAACTGCAATAATTGGAGCCTTCCAGTCAGGCGATACAAAACCTAAGCTTGGATATGCTGCAGACTTCAAGCTTAGTCACACTTTAAGAAGCATCTTCCAATACAGTTCCTTTGTGACAGATGCTGCCCTTTGTTACAATCTTGAAGTCTATGACTAAGGACAGCATTTGTCTGAAATGCGTCAGTAATGTTACCTGTCTTTTAGCATGTGAATCATATATTAACCTGACTTATCAGATATGCTGTGTGCTTAAGCATCTCCTTCAGTTATACAATCTCTCTTACAAGAATAGAACAGAGCTTCAGTAACTTTCCCTTTTTTTAGATTTTTTTTACATTTTCCTATTGACCCTCCAGATATTTTACTACATATATTCACTGGCAGTCACATATTGAATATGTTTATGAGATCATGCTATGAAATGGGGGACATCCTTGAAATAGATTTAAGAGAACAATTTCCTGAACATCTGCAGAAGGTTCCCCTACAAGATCATATTCATGTGAAACGCTGTTAGATGCCTTGAGACTCTTTTAACAAGAGGTCATGGCTGTAATAAACACTATGAGAGAGGAACACATTCAACCCATCCAGCTTCTGGTCACCAGCAGATAGAAACATCTCCAAAATCAGAAAATAATTCCTGAGTCATTTAGAATTTGGGATTAATGAAAGATATCAGTTATTTAGTATTATATAGTAAAGACATCCCCCCCCCCCAAAAAAAAAGAAACCCATAAGAAATACTTGCAAGTCAATGCATCTGTACACATATGAAAATGAGTTTTGCTCATAACGAAAACCTGAAGATTTAATTCAGCCGTCTTATCTTTATTGCACTACCCAATACTAATTTTCATCTTAGCCCTCAAGTGTTTCTTCCAGCCTCAAGTATTAATCAGAAAACTGAAGTAATTTTGTCACTTTGTTTCTGCAGGACATTTGTGCACATCTTACAATTTTATTACAATTATTGAAACTAGGGATCGCTGGTTTAGCCTGAAAATAAAATCAAGGATATTTTCTTGCTTTTGCTTAAATGGAATCTTTCCCCCATACTGTGGCTGCTGGTCACATGAATAAAACAAATATTCTGATTCCCAATTGGTGCCTCCATTGATGAGATATTAGCATTTTCCTGATGTGATAATGTGCTGCTTGGTGCAACAAGGGCATCCCCATTGCTCTCACAGCACAAAAGCGCTACCTCCCTGCTATGATTGACAGGGCCAGGCAGTGTAGATGTCAATCTTAGCAGGGAGGGAGGGACAGATGGAGGTGCTGGTAAGCCTAGCTTCTTTTTTGTGCATAACTGTCCCTAGCAAGACTGGCCCCATGGCAAATTTTTGACTGTGCTCATTCACACCCGGTATAATACCATATTTCCTAGCTCTACATGGTATAATGTCTCCTTTACTGGCACCCACACAGTATAACAGTCTTTTTACTGGCCCCCACATGGTATAACGCAAAATTAACTGGCCCCTCCATGATATAATGTCTCCTTTTCTAGCCCCAAACAGTATAGAACCCTACCTTTCCCCCATATAGTATATTGCCTCCCCATACAGTTTGTTACCTGTTTACTGACCTCCACACAGTAAATGCCTCCTTTACTGGTCCCTCACACAGTATACTGCCCCCTTATTGACCCCCATGAAGTAAGTTCCCCCTTTGTAGGCCCCCATATAGTAAGCGCTAGTAAGTGCTAGGCCGCCACCTGCCCCAGGCGCCACTGTATTTTGCCCAATTCCTGGACAATCCCTTCAGGAATAATGTCCCATAGTGCACAGTATAATGTTGCATAGCGTTGCATTATACTCTTCACACCTCAAAGTATAATGCTTGGAGGCCCAGAGGTGATGATTAAACATAAGTAACAATAGTGTTACTCACCTCTCCTTTGCACTGGTTCAGGTCTTCGGCTTCATAAATGACATCCGAGACTGAGGAGGCCTGTTACTTTGTCTCTGACATCATTGAGGAGGCCTGAAGCCCCACTCTGAAGTCCAGGAGAGGTAAGATTTTTTGTTTTTTTCACTCACCTCCTCTGGGCACCGCTCATTATATTCTGGGGTCTGCAGTGACATCCTATTTGTGCTAACTGACCTCTGCAGCCAACAGCAAGCCTTAGTGGTGACCTTATTACGAATAGTATGTGACTGCTGTGATACACCAAAGGCAGCTGAGGCCTGCAATTGGCTTCAGTGGTTTATCTGGCACAAACAGCGTGGGGACCTGTAAAATGAAGACTGGACCTGCCACCATTGGAAACGGAGGACCAAGTAGAGGTAAATAATCTTTTTTTATGTTTATAGTTCATTCAGCAACACTATTAGACATTTAAAAAAGTATAAAAAAAAAAAGCTGGACAAACCCTTTAAATGTCATAGAAGTAGAAAAATCTCTTTAAGCTCTTATGATGGTCTTTTCGGTAATCTTTTAAAAAACACCTGTCAGCTACAGTATACACATCTAAAGAAAAGGAGCAAGATATAAAACAGAAGTAGATAAACAGGAACTTAAGTATGCTCAACTAATCACTTGAACCAAGTTCTGAAGTTCTTGTGTCAAAATGATAAAATGCAGGGGTTATATGTATTTTTCTTAAGCACAACTTGAATACATTAAATTAGCATCGTGCAGACTTACTTCATAGGACCAGACACATTGAGTTCCTCCAAATCTCCGCACACATCTCCCCACTTCCACATCTTCATGTGTTGTATACATTTCACGTAGGCATTCACCAATATGCGGCACCATCCTTCGCAACACCTCTCGGCTAAAGATCATCCCTGGACCTCCCATGCAGAAATTTTCACCAGGTTCAAGTCCAAGTTTTCCAAGTTCTTCAATATTCCCAAGGCCCGTCTGACCCAGATACAGTGGTTTGCTGCTGTTTAGAGATCTTAGAAATTGTTCTAGTTTTTCACCTATTGGATAAGAATAACAACTCTCTGTTATTTGGTAGCTACACACACAATGAATGCACATTAATAAGAAGTTTGGTATATCAGAAGCTATAGTATTAATTCCCGCTGACCCCACAATGAAGGAGTCACAGCACTAGCTAAGCACTGCTGCTCATTCCCACTAACATGAATCAGGTTATGTTGCAGTTCCCTGCAGAGTAGATGACTGGCAGTGTCAATGTGCAGAAGAAAAGCCAAGAGTAAATTCATTATTAATATTATAAAGTAAGATTTTACAGACGTATTTAGAAGATAGTTAATTTGGTAAAAAGCAACAGTAAGTCCAAGTTTTTCAATACTCCCAAGCCCCATCTGATGCCATCAAACATTACTTCTGCAGAGAGAAGACTAATACATTTTCAAACCAATCCCAAAGAAACCAGACATCCCATTGGGTTGTAATGAGGTCTTTTGGGTTCCAGCATTTTTGATGTGATAATTTTCACGGCACGCTACATAATGTCGGCCATCAAAAACTGGATGTACAACAGAGCTGATTGTAATTCCAATGATGGCCATAAGAAAACACTAAGATTGAAGTCTGATGTCGGAATGGAGTACATCCAGCCGTAAATTGTGTTTCTTCTCTATTATAGTATCAGCTACTTTTTATTTTAGGCATATTGAAATCCGGGAAGATCTGTTATACTGAAAACTGTACATGGAAGAAGCTCATGGGTAAATACTGTAACATCTATTAATGCAAATGAATTTCCAGAATCTCCTTTTGACACTCATACTGTATCTTTAAAGGGATCCTATCATTAAAACGCAATATTTTGTCCCTAACACATAGGAATAGCCTTAAGAAAGTCTATTCTTCTCCTAACTTTAGATGTCTTCTCCACCCCGCCGTTCGGTATAAATCCCGGTTTTCATCATTATGCAAATGAGTTCCCTCGCAGCACTGGGGGCTGGCCCCAGCACTCAAACAGCACTGGGGGCGTCCCCAATGCTACGAGAGAACTCTCCAGCTCCGCCTCCTTCTTCTTCAGGAAAGGGCTCTCTTCGCATCTTCTTCCGGCGCTGGCTTCGGGCAGCCGACTGCGCATGCCTGCTAGCCACAAGAAAATGTCCGCTTACAATACTGTGTAAGCAGCCATTTTCTTGTGGCTGGCGGGCATGCGCAGTTGGCTTTGCCTTAGGCCTGAGGCCTAGAAGGCCTGGAGAAGACATCTAAAGGTAGGAAAAGAATAGACTTTCTTAAGGCTATTCCTATGTGTTAGGGACAAAATATTGAGTTTTAATGATAGGATCCCTTTAAGGGAGCGTTCACATTACTGTCAGTGTCCGACAGGTAGTGTCCACTGCTAATGTTCGTTCAAAATCTCGCACGGACATTAGCAGCGGACACTAGCTGTGTCCGTGACATTTTTCATTCATTTAAATGGAGATAGGGTACGTCGTTTTACACTCCATGCCTGTACTTAAGTGTCTGTTCCTAATGATGTCCGACTTTTCAAGCGGACAGCAAAACCCGACATGTAGGTTTTTTCTGTCCGCTTGAAAAGTTGGACATCTTTAGGGACGGACACTTGAGGACAGGCACGGAGTGTAAAACAAAACACCCGATCTCCATTTAAATCAATGCAAAATGTCACAGACACAGCTAATGTCCGCTGCTAATGTCCGTGCGAGATTTTGAACGGACATTAGCAGCGGACACTACCTGTCGGACATCAACGGTAGTGTGAACGCTCCCTAACTCAGCTTTAATAAGTTTGTGAGCCTTTGCATATAGAAAGGTACCAAAGTTTATCTTAACATGTTCCATTTCTCAATTGGTTTTAATGGCTTTTGTTGTCTTCGATGATAAGATTTCATGCTGCAGAAAGTCAAGTTAAAGAGTGCTACCTCTGTAGATTTGAATGTCATTCACAACAAGGTTAAACTATAAAGAATAACTTGTATTTTATAATTGTCGCTATAAAAGAATAACTCGCAGCTAAAAAGACATGCACCAGGGATGCTGAGGAGAAGTAACCTGTAGAAACAATCGAGCATTTATTCTGGAAGTATGTGTCTGTGCTAATATTTACCAGCCTGGCTACTTTTTATTTGTGGAATAATTCCTTCTGGAGTATGACTCTAGCGTCCGCAGCATTCCCGCTTTAGCTACAACTGCAGGCACAATGTTCTGTATTTTTTGTGTATATTCTCTCATTTTCTTATTCTTAGTTCTCTTTACTCCCAAACTTTTCTTGACTAGTTTAAATCAACAGATGCCATTAAAATTGTTGTAATCTATAGCAACTCTGTCACCACCAAATACAGAGTATCTGTAAGCCTACTTTGACACTATGGATTAACTAGGGCCCCAAGGTGAACATGTTACATGGGCCTCCCCGACTGACACCACCCTGAAGACTACAACTGACCACCCCCCCTTCCTGAATTTCTACACACGATTATGCCCCATAGTAGCCTCTGCCCAGAGTATTATGCCCCATAGTAGCTCCTGCACACAATATTACGTCCCATAGTGGCCCCTGCACACAGTATTATGTCCCATAGTGGCCCCTGCACACAGTATTATCCCCCATTGTGGTCCTTGCACACAGTATTATGCCCCATAGTGGCCCCTGAACACAGTATTATACCCCATAGTGGTCCTTGCACACAGTATTATGTCTCATAGTGGTCCTTGCACACAGTATTATGTCCCATAGTGGTCCTTGCACACAGTATTATGCCCCATAGTGGCTCCTGCACACAGTATTATGTCCAATAGTGGTCCTTGCACACTGTTTTATGCCACACTGTGGACCACCCATAAACAATTATTATTCTCAGGTCTCAGAGTATAATAATCGGAGACCCAGGGGAGGATACAAAACATAAAAAACACTGTTACTTACTTCTCCTGGGCTCTGGTGTGGTCCCTGCTGATGTCGTCCATCTTCAATGATAGAAGAGACGTCACTTGAGCCGGGCTTGCATTGCGACACATAAGGATGCAAGCTCAACCCATGTGACATCTGTGGTGTCACAAAATAGGCCTGAAGCCTTCCAGAGTCTAGGAGAGGTAAGTAACATTGTTTTTTATGTTCCCTCACCAATCCTAGCCCTTCGAACATTATACTTGGGGCTCTGAAAAGACCCCCAGTATAATAATAGCGGTGTTTGTAGGGTTTGTGGGCCCATGGCCTTACTTACTGATCCCAGCTCCTACTTCTTTTCACAGCCACCTCCGCAGAAGGAGAAACGCTGAGCCAGGACCAGTAAGTAAATGGGGTCCGTTACCTGCTGGAGTTAGGCTAAGTTCACATGCAATTACGTGTGTGCATATTCCGGGGCGGCTGCAGAGCACAGCATCGCATCGCAGCTCTCCACTCCGGAGAAGGCTCAAATGAATGGGCCTACTCCGGAGGGAGGTGTCGCAAGGCGGATGCCGCGGATGAATTGGCCGCGGAGTCCGCCTGAAGAAATAACATGTCGATTCAGTCTACATAGACCTCCATTGTGAGGGGGCGGATTATGACGTGGATTCAGCGCCATAATCCGCCCCCTCTTTGTCCGTGTGAACTAGCCCTTACTGTTTTAACAACCATCATTTTACCAGATGAAAAAGTCCTGCATTCAAAACATTTTGTCTGCAATTTTTAACAGATTAGGCAATGGATCCTATAGATACAGATGTGAATTTAGCCCTAGATATTAGTAGACAGTATTGTGTGACAGCTGTTACTACTGCACTCATGTTCAGGACGCCATTTCAGACACATGTTCTGTATGATAATTAATGATGTTCTTCCTGGATTAACCAAGAAGACCCACAGCGCCATTCGCTACAAGATTGTGGATTCCGTATCCCCATTTCTGCTCACCTTACAACTAGAGTGAGGCAAAGTCTAAAAAGAGCAACAGACCAGCATGTATACTGGAGCTCCATTCATACAGGACCACGGACCGATTAATAACTCCATTCAAATTCTACTTAATGTAGTCATACTATGAAAAGTCATACCAAAGCCAGGACCCCAACTCTTTAATTGGTGGGGACCCAGTGTTGGGGCACTAAGTGATCAGACACACTTATGTTGTGTACACCTCTGACCAAGCTGCTCCTGCAGTGGTTTTTTAGTACTTTCTCTTAGGTAGGGTTCACATTACTGTTGGTGTCAGGTTTTTTTTGCTTTTTTTTTAAATGGACACCTATCATAACAGACATAAACGGACAGCAACTGATAGCCATAGATATCAATGTTAAAAAAAATGGACACTTACTGTCCGTTTTTTCAAACGGACAGAAAAGTCCTGCTTGTGGGATTTTTTTGTCCGCTTGAAAAAACAGACATGGTTGTAAACGGACACTAAAGGACACAAGATAAAATCCCATTGAAATGAATGGAAATTGCAAACAGACCAGCTAGTGTCCGTTGCTAAAATCTTGTATGGACAATAGCCACGGACACTGCTGAGCAGACACCAACGGTAGTGTGAATACCCCCTTAGGGAGACATCAATCTGCTCCATTTTCGTTCATGCTCTTGTTATTTCTTTATTGCATGGTGTATTTATTTCAGTGTTTTATATTTTCTATTTATTTTCCTTTCTATACAGTGGTTTTTTTTTTGTTTCTCCTCATTATCCTGTATATACTGTATATTTATACCCTGAAGGCATGTAGGATAGGGAGAGTATATCATTTATTTTTGTTAACATTTTTGCTCATTGCGCTTTATTTGAGGATGTATGTTCACATTTGTTATATGTGTCTATTTTAAGATTTGTTATATCACATATTTAGCATTTGGGTATTCTCACCTCCATATAATATGAGGACAAGGACGTGGGGTTATTTCCATGTACAAGATGGTCCCTCCAGTTGGACCCTTGCATATCTTTGTTTTAAAGTGTTTTTAATATTTTGTCTGCTTTCTGTTTTTGTATACAATACAATTGAGTTGTGTACCTATTATATAAGTAGAAAGAAGGGACCACAGAACCCCCTACTCTTGCCATTGGTGATGGGCCTGACATTTGACATTTATAAATTATCCTGCCTCGATTCAGGGATTGCCTACATGTAACAGGCCTCATTTTTAAAAGGCACTTGCTACAGTCCTGGGCAATACTATGAACATCTTATGGATGCTCCTTATGCTAGGGGACCATCTCATAACAGATTTAAAGGGGCTCTATCAGCAAAATTATGCTGATAGAGACCCACATATGCGTGAATAGCCTTTAAAAAGGCCATTCAGGCATTGCTAATGTCATATTAAACTCCCCCCCTCCCCCATTTTTAAGATAATACCCTAAAAAAGAATATGATAATCATACTGTACCGTGTCCTCGGGTCCCGTCTTCCTCGTCTTCTTCTTCCGCGCCAGCGTAGTAGCAGGGGAACAGTAGCAGGGGAACTGAGCATACTGAGCATGCTCAGTTCCCCTGCTACTGTTCCCCTGCTACTTTGCCAGCACGAGATTACAAGCAATGATGCCGGAAGAAGTAGATGAGGAAGACGGGACCCGAGGACATCGCTGCAAGAAGAAAGATGTAGGCATGGCTAAAGATGACGTCGGACCATGCATGCCCGCCCAGCGTGCACAATACGGTATGATTATCATATTCTTTTTTAGGGTATTATTTTAAAACGGGGGGGTAGTTTAATATAACATTAACAATGCCTGAATGGCCTTTTTAAAGGCTATTTACACATATGTGGGGCTCTATCAGTATAATTTTGCTGATAGAGCCCCTTTAAGTACTGTATTGTATATGTCAGGGTTACACAAAATATTGCATTAGAACTACTAGGGCAAAGATTATAGCAGACAGCTAGCTATCAGACTAATGTAGTGAACAAACTGAAACTGAAGGATAGTTGACCTATTCAGTGTAACTGTTGGCCAGACCCCAACTGTCATATCCCAATGTCAATATGCCATAAATGTATGCCGTGGAAAAACCACATTCACCACACTTCATAGAATTCCAATGTATAGAATATAGTGCACCATGCTGAAATGGCTGATAGCAAAGAGTCTAACAAGATGAGAATCTTATCACTCTCAGCAACATGAACAACATTCTACAAGAGAATTTTCTACATCATTTCTGTGATGTGCTTAGCACATTATGTCTGATCGCCTAATGCATATTTCTCTTTGAATTATATTTTACAGGTTTTGTAGCCTAAGGCTAGTTCTCACTTTTGATTGGGAAGTTGTGTCGTTCAGCACTTGCCCATGGAAAACGAAAAATAGACAAACGTATATCTTTGACTTAACCCCTTTTGTCTTTCTTGGGCAAACAAGCAATTGAAATGCAAAAGGTATTGTCACTGCTAGGATATAAAATGACAAAAAAAATGTACTTTGAGCATGAAAGAGCATTTTATTCTGGAAGAGATGGCCAAATCAAAGTTTACTGTACAGGCATAGTGAACATCTTATAGTTCACTCAAACATATTCATAAACTTAATAGATGAAGCAAGATGTAATAATGCACAGAAAATACATTTGACAAATATACAAGCAGAAATTAAAAAAGTAGAAAAATTTGAAAAAATTCTATTTGAAAAAATTATTGGTGATGCATTTTTTTCTTAATTTTGTGACTGGGCCCTCAAGCTATGGGGCCTCGCACTACTGTTGCCTGCTGTATTGATTTGTACCTTGTCTTCATACACAGCGCTGGTGTGTTGTCCAGCTGTGTGTCTCTTCTTCTGTCCTCCTGTTTCCTCCTCTCAGAATCAGCGATTCAACAGGAGGCAGGGAACCAGAAGAACAATAAAAAAGACGCAGAGCCTGTATCAGTTCTGTAAATGTAGTGTAGATTTCACTGGAGCAGTAGTGTGGCCTGGACAGTATGTAGGGTTGGAAGGGGCTCTAATACTTATGTTGGGGGCACTATCATGACACTATTAGATATGGAGGGACTATTATCTATGGGGGGGACAATTAGGGCAATAGTATCTATGTGAGGGGGCACTATTACCGTTAGGAGGCACTATTTCCTATATAGTTGGGAATACTACCTGTAGATGGGCACTTCACCTATATTGGACTGATGGAGGTAGCCAAGCACAGCTCTCTCTCAGTCCCACAGACATGAATAAACCACATGTGCATTATTGCTTAACTTACATGGGAGACTTGGGATCGCTGTTCTTAAGAACACTAAGTGTTCTAGTAATTGGACTTCCAAGGATGAGACACTTATTCCCTAGGCTATAGATAAGAAATAAGTGCTGTTAGTGGGAGAACCCTTTTTACCTTTATGAATGTGTATAGTAAATGGGGACATAAAAGTTATATTAGAATTGTAGACACTAATCTAGCAAAATGAGATTAAAATAACATTTTAAAATAATCTAAGGACCCTGCTAGGAACAACATGTAAATGGAACAACCCATATCCATATGGCCTGTTACTCATGATGGATAGGACAATTTCCAATCAATACAGTAAAAGTAATAAGTTAAAGTGGCTATCTGGGAAATAATACATCTTACCATTGCATTTCCTGCACTGGTTTTATTACTGACATACATCGAGGCTCCTTGGAGCCTTTGTCATTATATTTGAGGAGCGCGGCTGGGAAGGTCCAAACTCTCACTCCTCTCCCCTGCAACTGCTTCAACTTTCACTGGTGTCGTCGACTTCCCTCAACTCAGACTGAAGTTCCATCGAAGACAATGGAGTCAGTCATGTGAGTGATAGCTGGAGCATCAGCAGGGGATGAACAGGAATGAGAGTTCTGTCCTCCCCAGCTGCCCTCCTCAGAGGTAATAAATGGGGCTCGGGAGACCTGGGTGTATAATGGTAGATAAGCTTAACTAGTGCAGGGAATGCTCTGGTAAGCTTTAGTATTCCTTTGATAACCCCTATCACCATGATAAAACTTAGAAAGTTCTGCAAAGTTAGCGATCTCATTCCTTTATAGTTAAAAGATTCCAATACATGTTGGTGAGTGACATAAGGTCTGGAACGACTATAAGATGAATCTTCTTAGATGAAAGGGTATTTTTTCATGATTATGCTGTAAGATTAAAGCAAGCTTTGATCTTTTCTACTTTTAAGTGCATATGAAATGTACTCTTATGACTTGAGTTCCTACTAAAGCAATACATAGAATTAACTGCCCTATTTAGTCACTTAAGTGATCATGGGGATTTCTGGAAGATCTGGTGGGAATATTGCACTTTTTTAGACACCTCTTTTAATTTGACACTGTTGAAAGGACTGGACAATATAATGAAAAATGATTCCGCCTATCTGATATTGATGTATCTCCTACTCACCATCTAATGGAATATCAAGAAAGATGACATGCGGATAGCAAAATTTGCTAAAACATCAATGAAGCAGACAGAATATCAAAAGCAATGTAAAAGGAGTTTATGATGTGTGTCTTACATAAAATGTTGAGACTCTAAAGCACTGAATCCTGCAGCACTTAGGTACGATCTGCAAAAATTAGCTTTTATAGAAACCTTTTTTTCATTCATTTGGGAGTAAGGATAAACTGTACAGTATGAGCAGCTCTAATGCTATACAGCGCCTGTATAAAGTCCAGAACGTTCAGTTACACGATGAACAACATATCTGCAGTCACCGCGCGAGTCCCAACCCTTCAGTTATTGAGAATGCGATAATTATTGTACTAATGGAACAAAGTTGACATTGTAAGGTCAAATAGAGGTTGAAATATGGATTGGGAGGGATTTAAAGAAAAAATATTGGACTTGAAACCTGAAATTCAGTATTTGAAATACTAGCAGTTGGCCTTATTTGGTCTGTCTGGTATAAGGACAAGCGACTGGATACACTGGAGACAGGGATCAATGGTAGAGAATATATTCTGTATGAGCTGCTTCTGAACATCTCAAAGTTTTAGAAATAATGGTCAATACAAAGTGCTAACTGTTAGCTAAAGCAGGAACACAAAGATTACTTTTTGAGGACCAATATACTGTACAGTTACACATAGTTTATCATGAAAAGTGGAGTGCGTTGTCATTTCCACAGAGGTGAATGGAGTGGTGGTCTGATGCATTGACATAGGGTACATGAGGATATCTGTTTTTAAGATCGTTGATGATCCCATTGGTCGAACAAACCAATGGGATCCCATTGGTTCGAGATCAGACACTTATCCCTATTGGAAGATTCCCTTATTCCCTAACCCCTATACAGGATAAGCATTATAAGTCTTGATGACCAAGAGTCCACAGGTCCTTCACCTGGGAGCAGTTCACCTGGATTCTGTAGGTTGAATGCTCTAATCTAGAGACAGATGCATTATAGACTGGTACTGGAGGCAGAAGGTTCTTCTCCTGTGGTGATGGTCGTGGGGATGCGCCTGACAGTGTCTGATGTATGGTAATAGGGAATGATTTGGTGGAAACTTGGGGAGAAGATGTGGAAAGAAGGAGACTGTACCTGGATTAGGAGAGGGTAAGGGTGTGGGGTGTAACAATGCTGCTACCAGTGATACTGTACTGTGGTGTTTGGTGCTTCTGCCTAGGTATTTTGTGCGGTGGTATTTACTTGGCACAGATAGGGTCAGATGTTGTGCTACACTGTGGCTTATGGCTCCTCTAGGACAGTGATATTTTGTATTTGTGTTATAATTTTGTATTTGGTGTTGCTGCCAATTTTACTTGTGCTTTAGTAGAACTCTAGGTTAGTATTTTTATTTTTATTTTTTGAGGCCCCAGCATCACAACAGATTGACTTTTGAGGCCCAAGCAAAAAAAAAGAGAAACACTGCTTTAGTCATATGGGGAACCTGTAGACAACACATAGTGACTAGAGATGAGCGAACACTGTTCGGATCAGCTGATCTGAACAGCACGCACCCATAGAAATGAATGGAAGCACCTGTGACACCGGCCGGCCGCCGGCAAAGTCAGCGTCACAGGTGCTTCCATTCATTTCTATGGGTGCGTGCTGTTCGGATCGGCTGATCCGAAGTGTTCGCTCATCTCTAATAGTGACATCACATTGTGACAAATGACACATTCGTCCCTGTTGTACTGGCAAATCTGAAAACTGATAATACTGTTGATTACAATTGGTGAGGTGTTTTTTTTTTGCAAATCTCAATGTGTCAAGGTCATATAGTATGTTTGCAGGGCGTTACTAACATTATGGACCATTAGTATACAATCAGGACCTCCTACAATGACCGGCTTTATATAATATTTTAACATTTCACTACCGTAATGTTCTCAGCCATTAGACCAGCAAGATACAGAGCAAACCATGCAGGCATCAATATATAAGAGTGGATGGATACTGAGAAAGCTGACTTCACATCAAAAAGGTAACCAATTACTACAAAAAGGCGCTAGTATTCTTAACTTTATAATGGTGAAATGCTTAATACTAAATGGAGCTATCATTCAACTTAATTCTTGCTCTGCTGGAACATCTGTGGGTGCATTGTAATATGTGTCAAACATATCTTAACTTTGCTGCAAAAATGACTTTCGTTCATAATACATAAAAATTCTATGATCTGAAATAAAAAGCGGAAACATCAATTAATCTGTCCAGTTCTTTCTATTAGTTCACATACATATCAAACATCAATGCTCAAAAAACCATCATTACTGCGGAGCCTCTTGTAAACAGTCCAATTTAACGCTATTTCGACTTGATATGCCTCTCAGCGGGGAGGAATTAAACTTAGATGGAATCCTTTAAAAACCAAGAAGCAGTACACAGAACATTACCACTTCATTAAATGGAATCTGGTCCAAATTACCTGCATCAAAGATATCGTGACCGAATCTTTATCAACAGACGCCTATAAATACTGTAGTAAATGTTGAGTAATGGTGGTAAACCAACAAGCTACAGCATAGAAAATGAAGCCCTGCACTTTAGCATTTTGACAAAATTTCACAAAACAGCTGTATAGGATTAAAAATTGTAAAAGTTACTGCGCCAATGGGTATATATATGAAGAATGCTCATTACAAATGTCATTTCTAAAGTAGACTCAAATTGTATATTTTTATGTTTTAGTTGAAAAAATACTTATAGAGGTGTATTGTGTCAAATTTTTATTAGTTAATAGTACTCTTGAAGGGGCCATAAATATAAGAAAAGTTGAAAAGTACCTGCTGTGGGAAGGGGTTAATGGTTAAAGGGATACCTGAAAGGACACACCATGTAGTAAAAGGCCTGTCTACAAACAGAGAGATGGTTGTTTTCTTTAAAACACAGTTCCACATCTGTCTATACGTAGTATTTGATTTTGGTGCTAAGGCCCTGTTCACATCTGCGTTCAGGCCCTTCCTTTCCCCGTACTCGTACTCATTCGAATACTATCACTATTCGCAGTAAAGATTCGATTCAGAACCAGCGTTGATTGGCCGAATGCTATGAGTAAGGAGCCTCTTTGGTGCTCCGAAACGCGTCAGCCAGACGCTGACTATTTTTTACTTGTCATCATGGACATTTTTTGAATAATTACTCTGGATGTATATCTTTTATCCTGGATGATTATTAATTAAAGGCTAAGTTTTATACTATGGAGGTGTTGCTGGATATATCGTGGAATAGTGTATACAAATAAATAGTCTGGAGGAGCAGAGCAGCTAAATAAGTGGAGAAGGAAACATATTTCTTTAATCAGATATATTACAAAGTTTCTTATATTCACCTCTACTATTCCTTTATGAAAGGTCGTTCTATCAATGGGTGCACACTTTAAATTCTAAAACATTTATTAAAAATGACCAGAAAGCAGCAGAAATGACATTAACCAAAACTACGGCTATAGAGATAATTTCTAGGAATATTCTATGAGAACTCGATGTTTGGTTTGCTGTTCAGTCAATCCTGTGCATCTCAATATGCAATTATACATCCATGCCAATAAATAAGTATTCCACATTACAGCAATAATCCACATTAGGTTTCTGCACTTAATACATTAATTTACGAGAATCCTTATTTGCAGACATGCCTTGCTTATGTGAAGCTGCCAAGTCACGTGGATGGAAATTGTTATTTGTTCAAGGATTCATTGTGCACACGGGATTCTGCCAGTTTTGTACCGTTCCAATTTTATAAAAGAACGCATTGATTTGCTCTCACATGAATCGATCTCATCCTTATCTGATATGGTGCAGATGGTTTCATTTTGTGCTTTTTCTACAAGAAAATATTTGTTGTCTGCATGTTAGCAATATGCCAGGTTCCACAGGCAAGATAAAATGGTTTCATTCACACTATATATGTGCATTCTCAATGACTGTGTTCAGCAGTTAAATGACTTTTTAAATATAATTTTCTTCCTAATTAAACTAGTACTACTGATGAAGGTGAATGTGAACTTAGACTAACAGGTTCTGTAATTACTTGGCATATTCTTCTGAGAAATCCATGATTGGCCATGTAAGGGAACCCATCATTCCCAAGGCCACTGACTTCATTCCACATACAGGGCACACAAAATATATTTTGGCGTGTGGGTGATCTCTGCTTGACCAACCAACCTTGATGTATTATAACAAACTACTGCTAAGGACTGCTAGGACCAGCATTCCCTTTATTAATAATTGTCTCTTTTTTTCCAACTTAAAGAAGACATTTCATGTCCTCAGGCACATGCAGTTTTATATATCGCTAGAAAGCTGACAGAGCGCTGAATTCAGCACACTGTTGGCTTTCCCATTATGTGCCCTGGGGGAAGAGATATCAGTGCTGTTAGTCCACAGACTAGTACTGGGGGGGCGTTCCTTACTACTTGGCATCATGACTGGGCGGTAAGGAACACCCTCTCTGACAATATAGCGCTACGGACACTACTGTCAGAAGGGGCGTTCCCAGCTAGACTGTCAGGAATGTCCTTCTGACAGTAAAGAGCTATCAGCAATTACATCTATATCGATAACGGGAAAGACAAAAGTGTGCTGGATTCAGTGCTCTGTCAGCTTTCTAGCAGTATATAAAACCGCATGTGTGCGAGGAAATGAAAGGTCCTCTTTAAAGACTTTGTCTTCCCTTTACTATATCTGATTAGAGATGAGCGAACAGTGTTCTATCGAACACACGTTCGATCGGATATCAGGGTGTTCGCCATGTTCCAATCGAATCGAACACCGCGTGGTAAAGTGCGCCAAAATTCGATTCCCCTCCCACCTTCCCTGGCGCCTTTTTTGCACCAATAACAGCGCAGGGGAGGTGGGACAGGAACTACGACACCGGGGGCATTGAAAAAAATTGGAAAAAGTCATTGGCTGCCGAAATCAGGTGACCTCCATTTTAGACGAATAGTGGATTTCAAATCCGGGTCATATGAGAATGTGAACTTTGTGACTATGAGACAGGGATAGCTGTACAGGCAGGGATAGCTAGGGATAACCTTTATTTAGGGGGGAATGTTATTAAAAATAACTTTTTGGGGCTCTATCGGGTGTGTAATTGTGATTTTTGTGAGATAAACTTTTTCCCATAGGGATGCATTGGCCAGCGCTGATTGGCCGAATTCCGTACTTTGGCCAATCAGCGCTGGCTCTGCTGGAGGAGGCGGAGTCTAAGATCGCTCCACACCAGTCTCCATTCTGGTCCGACCTTAGACTCCGCCTCCTCCAGCAGAGCCAGCGCTGATTGGCCGAATTCCGTACTCTGGCCAATCAGTGCTGGCCAATGCATTGTATTGGCGTGATGAAGCAGTGCTGAATGTGTGTGTTTAGCTCAACTACACCGGTGGAGTAGTTGAGCTAAGCACACAGATTCAGCTCTGCTTCAATCAGCGCTGGCCAATGCATTCTATTAGCTTGATGAAGCAGAGTGTGCACAAGGGTTCAAGCGCACCCTCGGCTCTGATGTAGCAGAGCCGAGGCTGCACAAGGGTTCAAGCGCACCCTCGCACCCTTGGCTCAGAGTACGGAATTCGGCCAATCAGCGCTGGCTCTGCTGGAGGAGGCGGAGTCTAAGGCCGGACCAGAATGGAGACTGGTGTGGAGCGATCTTAGACTCCGCCTCCTCCAGCAGAGCCAGCGCTGATTGGTCGAGTTCCGTACTCTGGCCAATCAGCCCTGGCCAATGCATTTCTATGGGGAAAAGTTAGCTTGCGAAAATCGCAAACTGACAGGGATTTCCATGAAATAAAGTGACTTTTATGCCCCCAGACATGCTTCCCCTGCTGTCCCAGTGTCATTCCAGGGTGTTGGTATCATTTCCTGGGGTGTCATAGTGGACTTGGTGACCCTCCAGACACGGATTTGGGTTTCCCCCTTAACGAGTATATGTTCCCCATAGACTATAATGGGGTTCGAAACCCATTCGAACACTCAAACAGTGAGAAATCGAATTTCGAACCTCGAACATTTTAGTGTTCGCTCATCTCTATATCTGATATTTTGTAAGTCATTTTATTCCTTCATCGCATCTAAAATTAAAAATAAAGTAATTTTTTAGTAGTCTTCATTGTGAAAAATACCTCTGCTTTTTATTTACAGATTCTATGCAAATTTGCGTTTTCATGGTAACAGACTACAAATGATCCCTGTTTAGTTCTGTAGACATCCCGTTTTCTATATCCCCCTTATACTGTATACAGTCATTACCAATAAGTAGTTTAGAGGTGGGGAGCGGTCTAAGTGCTAGATCAGGCTAAGTAGGGATCTTCTGTAGCTGGTTATCATAAAAAAACATATTCTATATTTTAAACACAAAATTGAATATTGTTAATAAAGACGAATTGCAAACTGGCTTTATTTTTAATTTTAGAAATACTGAAGTAATGAAAAAGGCTGTGAAAGTGTATTTAGCCTTAAAGCATTGTTGGTAATTTTCTCATTAGCAAATGTAATTCGTTACTGTCTACACTTTACACATCTTTGAAAAGTGCAAACAAGTCTTTCATTCTACCTATTATATATTCTATTTTTAACAATCCGTCTGAGTCAGTAACATAGAAATCAATTCTTAGGACAAAGGGAACTGATGCTATATGTACACAGAAGGACGGATGTCATGGCAAGCACAGGAAAAAAATAAAGCATATTTGCCATGTTTTCCAGATTCAGCTATGAAATCTGTCTCGATCTAACAGTGTGCACCGGTGCTCCATTATACAGCAGATGATCACTACATGAGTGTTCTTCAGTGAACAGGACAGAACAGGATCTCATGTGCACATTTCAGCATTGAGTCCTACATCATTCGCCTCTAACAGCTAAAGGTTTTTTCTTACACAAAAATACTGTATTGATCTATTTTTAGCTCTGCAATATAATAATGTACTTAATCAATAGGTTTCTATAAAATTATTATTGGGTTGCTCCATCAAATTACTTTTTGACCTGTAAGTGAGCAATGTCAATACATTCCTGCTCATATGGTCAAACTGTTGGGACTTTCACTGAAGTCTGAGAAAGTGTGCACCACTATTACACTGAAAATGTACCTTGAATCCAGGGGCATAGCTATAGAAGGTGAGACAGTAGAGTCACTGCCAGGCTCTGGACCCTGATGGGGCCCCAAAGGTCCCTCTGCCACATAAAACATAGCTTTATTCTAAATTACACACATTTTACATCAGCGGTCATGAGCTTCAAGTTACATTTGTGCTTGAACCTGCGCATTCTCTAGGGTAAAAATACCATGATCTAAATTCACTGCAAATGTAATGAACATTATCAGAATAAACACAAGGTAATAGTACTAGTCACCATACCAGTGGATCTTAACATTGAACATGTAGTTTGATCTGCGGGCAGCAAGTTATAAAACAGAAAGAACTGAGAAGTTTCATATATAGTTATGTAAGCAAAGAATTGAAAAGAACTTGTAAGGCCTGGTTCACATCTGCTCATGGGGACCCCAATCGGAAACCTAATCCGCATAAAAAAGCTGTTACCTTAGGAAAACAGCGGACCGCATAGACTATAATGGGGTTGTGTGGTTTCCGCTCAGTTTCCACAGAAAAAATGTGAGAGAAAAGTGCTGCTTTCACGACTTTTCTCTCTGCATTTTTCATGTGGAGAGAGGAACGGAATCCCCGAGTGCAAATGTGACCCTTATCTTAATTTCTGCTTATTCTTGGCTTAAATAACAGCTATCACAAG
Organism: Leptodactylus fuscus; assembly: GCF_031893055.1. Taxonomy (NCBI): domain Eukaryota; kingdom Metazoa; phylum Chordata; class Amphibia; order Anura; family Leptodactylidae; genus Leptodactylus; species Leptodactylus fuscus. The sequence goes on along the minus strand of NC_134265.1, from coordinate 84,499,965 downwards.
TCCCACCACCACCAGTTCTTTGTATAACTCCATAGGTATCACCCCACAGATTCTAATGCAGTTAAAAAAAAAATTTCTCTAGCCTCCACCATTCCTGAGCAATTAGCGCAGTTAGTTTCAGCACCAATATGCTAATTAGACTCTATACTGTCAGGTGGTTGGTGTTGGGCTGGAGGAGATAGCCAGGGACCACCCACCTGACAGTAGAAACCCTAATTAACATATCGGTGCTGAGACTGACTGCACTGATTGTTCAGGAACAGTGGGGAGTAGAGAAAAAGCTTCAACTGCGCCAAACTCAGAAGAACTGCACCTATTGAAGGATGCGACCAATTGGAGTTGGAGGAGGTAGTGAAAGATCCTTTCATCTAGTTAGCAGTCCTACTCATGGTACTATTCCAATATATACCAGGAAGGCTGCCAAGCATTGAATAGGACTGCCCACTTGACTCCTAAGCTCAGAGTGAGTATTTAATGAATGAATTACATGTTATACTGAATCATTTCCCACAAAACTATATATAACTATCCCTAATTAATCCTGCTCTGTATGCATAACATGTAGGCATTTACGATGGATTGAGATAAATGCTATATCTGTCTGTGAACCTTATAAAGATATATCAGGAATTATTTCCATTGCCTAATTACAGTGCTATGTGCCACTATTTTATGTAATTTTCCCAATATCCAGCTATTCATCCTCTTCTATCTTCGCTACCCCCAACCTGCGGTGCACTGGCTATGTACAGTACGACTATGATAAAGCGCCCTTTATCCTTCACCAGTACATTCACTTCCACCCTCTATCTACCTTACAAGCATGACGTCCTGGATTTCCTGGGATCTCTGCTGCTCACTAAGATTATTCATGCTCATGAAACTCTAAATTGGACTATCTGAGAAGTGTGGAGAGTGGATAATCTGGATGAGCGGGACTTAGCATAGCCCGGACAGGAGTCTTTATACTGGACTGTTGTAACAAATCCAGCTGAGTTGACAAGTATGAGATAATCTTTGCATTAGAAATCTTCACTTGCCATACATTAATAAGCTCCTTTACTGTACTTTACAGGTACTGTTTATATATTAAAATGTAAAATATACCTGTTTTCTAAATTTAATAGCCATTTTACTTCAACCTTTAAAACTGCTGTAGTGTAGCAATGCCTTGTTCCCCTCCATTAGCCACATTTCGAGCTTTCTCCTGGGACCGGTACCATACAATAAGGCATTGTTAGCTTCTGGACAGGATAATCAATTTCAATCATGTTATCACTAAAGTTTGGCAAAGTTGGATGAAAACATGTCATGCCCTACTCGCTACCAGACAGATCAATTTAGAGTCTTTCTTTACAGCCATTAAACAATTTATCACTAAAATATCACTGCACACTAAGATATCATTCTAAAAAGAGATATCCCATTGAACAATTCAATGTGGAATATTTCTTGACATCTAAAACATTATCATTAGAGATGAGCGAACACTAAAATGTTCGAGGTTCGAAATTCGATTCGAACAGCCGCTCACTGTTCGAGTGTTCGAATGGGTTTCGAACCCCATTATAGTCTATGGGGAACATAAACTCGTTAAGGGGGAAACCCAAATTCGTGTCTGGAGGGTCACCAAGTCCACTATGACACCCCAGGAAATGATACCAACACCCTGGAATGACACTGGGACAGCAGGGGAAGCATGTCTGGGGGCATAAAAGTCACTTTATTTCATGGAAATCCCTGTCAGTTTGCGATTTTCGCAAGCTAACTTTTCCCCATAGAAATGCATTGGCCAGTGCTGATTGGCCAGAGTACGGAACTCGACCAATCAGCGCTGGCTCTGCTGGAGGAGGCGGAGTCTAAGATCGCTCCACACCAGTCTCCATTCAGGTCCGACCTTAGACTCCGCCTCCTCCAGCAGAGCCAGCGCTGATTGGCCGAATTCCGTACTCTGGCCAATCAGCACTGGCCAATGCATTCTATTAGCCCGATGAAGTAGAGCTGAATGTGTGTGCTAAGCACACACATTCAGCACTGCTTCATCACGCCAATACAATGCATTAGCCAGTGCTGATTGGCCAGAGTACGGAATTCGGCCAATCAGCGCTGGCTCTGCTGGAGGAGGCGGAGTCTAAGATCGCTCCACACCAGTCTCCATTCAGGTCCGACCTTAGACTCCGCCTCCTCCAGCAGAGCCAGCGCTGATTGGCCGAATTCCGTACTCTGGCCAATCAGCACTGGCTAATGCATTGTATTGGCGTGATGAAGCAGTGCTGAATGTGTGTGCTTAGCACACACATTCAGCTCTACTTCATCGGGCTAATAGAATGCATTGGCCAATCAGCGCTGGCCAATGCATTCTATTAGCGTGAACTGAGTTTGCACAGGGGTTCTAGTGCACCCTCGGCTCTGCTACATCAGATTGCTACATCTGATGTAGCAGTGCCGAGTGTGCATCAGATGTGTAGTTGAGCAAAACTGACTCAGCACTGCTAAGTCTCTGCATTCGCATAGGAATGCATTGGCCAGCCTTCGGCCAATCAGCGCTGGCTCTGCCGGAGGAGGCGGAGTCTAAGGTCGGACCTGAATGGAGACTGGTGTGGAGCGATCTTAGACTCCGCCTCCTCCAGCAGAGCCAGCGCTGATTGGTCGAGTTCCGTACTCTGGCCAATCAGCACTGGCTAATGCATTGTATTGGCGTGATGAAGCAGTGCTGAATGTGTGTGCTTAGCACACACATTCAGCTCTACTTCATCGGGCTAATAGAATGCATTGGCCAGCGCTGATTGGCCGAATTCCGTACTCTGGCCAATCAGCACTGGCTAATGCATTGTATTGGCGTGATGAAGCAGTGCTGAATGAGTGTGCTTAGCACACACATTCAGCTCTACTTCATCAGGCTAATAGAATACATTGGCCAATCAGCGCTGGCCAATGCATTCTATTAGCTTGATGAAGCAGAGTGTGCACAAGGGTTCAAGCGCACCCTCGGCTCTGATGTAGCAGAGCTGAGGGTGCACAAGGGTTCAAGTGCACCCTCGGCTCTCCTACATCAGAGCCGAGGGTGCGCTTGAACCCTTGTGCAGCCTCGGCTCTGCTACATCAGAGCCGAGGGTGCGCTTGAACCCTTGTGCACACTCTGCTTCATCAAGCTAATAGAATGCATTGGCCAGCGCTGATTGGCCAGAGTACGGAATTCGGCCAATCAGCGCTGGCCAATGCATCCCTATGGGAAAAAGTTTATCTCACAAAAATCACAATTACACACCCGATAGAGCCCCAAAAAGTTATTTTTAATAACATTCCCCCCTAAATAAAGGTTATCCCTAGCTATCCCTGCCTGTACAGCTATCCCTGTCTCATAGTCACAAAGTTCACATTCTCATATGACCCGGATTTGAAATCCACTATTCGTCTAAAATGGAGGTCACCTGATTTCGGCAGCCAATGACTTTTTCCAATTTTTTTCAATGCCCCCGGTGTCGTAGTTCCTGTCCCACCTCCCCTGCGCTGTTATTGGTGCAAAAAAGGCGCCAGGGAAGGTGGGAGGGGAATCGAATTTTGGCGCACTTTACCACGCGGTGTTCGATTCGATTCGAACATGGCGAACACCCTGATATCCGATCGAACATGTGTTCGATAGAACACTGTTCGCTCATCTCTAATTATCATCAATCTACAGTATATAGTATGGCATCAGTTTTTTATTCTTTTTTTTCATCTCCATCTTCTAAATTGCCATAACTTGACCCGTTACCATAATTTTGGGTGTCAGGATGGTTATGGCCATATTCAATTCTTTAGTTGTTGCTATGTTTGACATGTTTTAAAATAAAATAAATATAGATAGATTTGTATCATTATATTCTGTAACTCAACTTAAATTTTTAGCATTGATAGAGTTGCCTGAGAGTTCATTTTTTGGAAGAGCAAAATGTAGTTTTTATTAGCATAATTTCGTAATGACCACAAAACATCATATCTGGCATTATGTATTTCTGCTCTCTTCACGGTATGGAATAAATGACATCATATTTTAATAGTTCAAACTTTTTTTACGTAGGTTGTGAGCCCCATATAGGGCTCACATGTACATTTTTTCCTATCAGTATGTCTTTGGAGTATGGCAGGAAATCCACACAAACATGGGGAGAACATACAAACTCCTTGCAGATGTTGTCTTTGGCAGGATTTGAGTGCAGGACTCCAGTGCTGCAAAGCTGCAGTGCTAACCACTGAGCCACCGTGTTGCCCCTTAACAGTTCAAACTTTTATGGATGTGGAAATACCATTTATGTTTAATTTTTACATTATATGTGATATACATGAACAGTTTTTTACTCTTCATATATTTCTTTGAAGATTTTTCAGAATGTTTTTACATGTTTTTTTAATCCCAAAATGACTTGTATTATTGCAGTATATTGTGCCTCTGATGTCTTCCCATTATACCCTGCCTGTGAAGATAAGAGGGTGGTGATCAGGTGAGAGAGGGAGTCCCCTCCATCTAACCACCTTTGATCAGAATGTTTTCAAGTTTTCAGATGCAGTTTGAAGCCAAAACCCGAAGAGGATTCAAAACAGGAGAAGAAATATCTTTTTTTTTCTTTCCACACCTGATTTTGGCTTCAGAAATATGAATATACTAGCTGGTACCCGCGACTTCGTCTGCGGTGATTGTAGAAGTGGGTATATACAGGCGCGGGTAAGGTTTTCGTACTGTGTATAAGGGATGGGATATGAAATGTAACTTTGTATCTTGTTTTTGCTGTTATTCAGAGAATATGTGAGACTTTTGTGTTGAAGGTAATTTGTATTTGAGCTGCTATATATACGGTGTTGTGAGAAACTTTACATAGTGACTTTGGGACAGAGGGATTTGAAGTTAACCCTTTCCCGCCGATGGCATTTTTTTGATTTTCGTTTTTGACTCCCCTCCTTCTAAACCCCATAACTTTTTTATTTCTCCGCTCCCAGAGCCATACGAGGTCTTAATTTTTCCTGGGACAAATTTTTCTTCATGATGCCGCCATTATTTATTCTATATAATGTACTGGGAAGCAGGGAAAAAATTCAGAATGGGGTGGATTTGAAGTAAAAATGCATTTCTGCGACTTTCTTACGGGCTTTGGTTTTACGGCGTTCACTGTGCAACCAAAATGACATGTCCCCCGTATTCTGTGTTTCGTTACGATTCCGGGGATACCAAATTTATATGGTTTTATTTACATTTTGACCCCTTAAAAAAATCCAAAACTGTGTTTAAAATTTTTTTTTTGAAAAGTCGCCATATTCCGACAGCCATAACTTTTTTATACGTGCGTGTACGGGGATGTATAGGGCGTCTTTTTTTGCGGGTTCGGGTGTACTTTGTAGTTCTACCATTTTCGGGAAATGTTATTGCTTTGATCACTTTTTATTCAAATTTTTATCAGAATGAAAACAGTGAAAAAATGGCGGTTTGGCACTTTTGACCATTTTTCCCGCTACGGCGTTTACCGAACAGGAAAAATATTTGTAGAGATTTGTAGAGCGGGCGATTTCGGACGTGGGGATACCTAACATGTATGTGTTTCACAGTTTTTAACTACTTTTATATGTGTTCTAGGGAGAAGGGGGTGATTTGAATTTTTAATCCTTTTTATTTTTTTTTTTATATTTTTTTTAACTTTTTTAAATTTTTTTTTGCATTTATTAGACCGCCTAGGGGTATTGACATGGGTGGGGGGTGTCGCGGATTGTCAGAGCGGTGGGGGTCGGCAAACATGGCTGCTCCGGAGCGTTAAAGAGAGCCTCCTGGAGTATCGTTAAGGTGAGGGGTAAAGTGGTAAAGTATATGTATATGAGATTGTGTGGGGTTAGGGGCGAGGCTGTAGAGGGTAATAGGAATTTTGTGGCTTGCTATGGTCCAAAGTGTGTGAGATTGCAGAGATGGTGGTGTGAGTTTGGGTTTTGTGGGGGTCCTGGCAGAAACGTATGTGCGCTATTGTGACGAAAAGTAGCCTATTGCGCAATCGGGTGTATTAACTATGTTTGTGGAAAATTTCAGCCAAATCGGTCGAGCGGTTTTTCCGTGATTGAGGAACAAACATCCGAACATGCAAACATCCAAATACACAAACCCACAAACTCACAAACTTTCACATTTATAATATTAATAGGATCCTGATCAAACATAAACATATGAAACCATCCTAAAGTGTTAAGCCGGTGCCCCACGGGTTGGAAACGCGGCGATTTGCCTGCAGCAAAATCACTGCCGGAAAAATCGCGGCTTTTTACAGTAAGTGCAAATTAGATGGGTTTCTAGCAAATCCCATGCCGACTTTGCGGCAAAACCGCAGTGCGGGCACGTCGTGATTTCCAGCACGCTTTTGGAAATCCCAGCATGTCAATTATATCAGGAAAACTCTGCAAACTTCCATTTAAAGCGCTGTGGGAAGAATGGTGATGCGTTGCCGCCGTGTTTTTTTCCGCAGCACTTTATTGCTGCGGATCATCGTGTGGGGCCGTAGCTTTAAGTGGGTTTTCCAGGACTGTAATATTGATGACCTATTCAATCCTATCCATGACCCCAATGATCAACTGTTTGAAGGGAATGTAGACTTTGAGTGTATATACTTTTAAGACCCCCACCAACCTTGAAAATGGTGGGCCCATGTCCCCTTGCATCTTTCATGTGAATGAAGTGCCAGTGCACATGCCCAACTGGCACATCATTCATCTCTAAGGGGCTTCCAAAGATTTGTCCGGGAAGCTCCATATAAATGAATGGAGCACTGAGCAGGCAAGCCCACTGTTGCTTCATTCACAAGGAGGGTGCATAGCAATTTTTGGGACCCCATTCTCCTGACTTCTGACCTTTATCCCCTGTTGTATGAACATAATAACAAACAACTTTAAGGTATACGTAAATCTATCTAAGCCCCGTGCTCTACAATGTGCTGCCCATATTGAACATGCCAGCTTTCATTTCTCATTGCCACATACAATTGAAGTCTAGGATAAAACGTCAGGTACCGCATAAGAAGAATGATAAGGTTTTAAATCCCATCCTGTCTCCAAGTAGTAATATCATCTGCAGTCCTGAACAGTTCAGTATATTTCATTCATAACTGCTAATGATGTCTGCCTAATGATGCTATAATAATTATTTCTGCAAACGAAGAAGAAGAGGAAAAGAAGAAAACGTCTTATAAGACTAACAGTTCTGTCACGCATAGAAGCATTGCTGTATGAAGCTAATTAGAGGCATGATTTACCATGTACGTAGATGCCATGGCTGCCTATTCTTCTTGGGATATTTTATCTAGAAACTAGTGAGCGTCTGTCCTTATTTACCGGTGTCTCTGCTCTACTCCGTGGAAGCTGGAGCTTCTGTTAAGTGAAATCCAGTAACAATCATGTCTAAAGACGATCACTAGGTTTCTTCCACTGTTAGGAGCATACTGAACGTGCTGAACAATACCATAAGATGATAAAGGTAATTCTCTATTAATTATATCACCGCTCCACAAAACTCGCACCAAACTGACTGACACAGGAGACATAAGGCAGAAACTTGCATTATACAATGAGACTTACATTGCATTAACCCTTAAAGGATTTTCCCACATTTGATATTGAATCCACAGGCTCTGAGATAGACACAGACAGCTGTGCAAGAACACCTTTGTGTCAATATGCAAATGAGCACTTTAGAGCAATGGGGGCGTTGTTTTTGCCCCAGCCCTGCACAGATAGGCTACAAATGTCTGGGGGACCACTGTTGGCACTGTTCTCACTGTGTTCGTGTAGTGAGGAGAAACCTGAGGAGACCACCATGTCATTCAAAGTCTATGGGACTGGTACAGAAATCCCAGTACAGAATAGGTTATTACTGTCATCTTTAAAACCCCTTTAAGTGTATTAACCTGTCATAATATTGTTATGAAAATCTGTATCTATGGTGAGAAGGATAGATCTAGTCAGAATAGGTCATCAAATCTGATAGGGGAGCCTGACATCCAGCAACCCGTTTGAAAAAGCCAAACTGTTCAGACGACACAGCGGCCTCTTCCCTATATCGCAAGCAGAGTGCCTTCCATAGCCTCATTCCTGTGCTTGGTATTACAGTTCAATACAATTTACTTGAATGGGATTGAACTGCAAAAAGCTTATACAACCAATAAATGTGATGTGACTGGCCTGAGAAAAGAAAGTAACCCTTGCAAGAGTACTGCAGCCTGTTCAGACAGGTGATCATGGTGGGTGCTAGATATGTGACTCCTACAGATCTGATAGTGATGACCTACTATATGCTAAGACTAGGCCATCACTATAGAGTCCCAGACAACCCCTGTAAAGGAGCTACAGAAACACCAATGTATCTATGAATACATGGGCGTAACTGATGAATGATCAATAAATAGGTAGTGGGAGGAAGCACTCCGGGCCATAAAGAAAGAAGTGAGAAAATAGATGGATAGATAGATAGATAGATAGATAGATAGATAGATAGGAGATAGATAGATAGATGATAGATAGCTAGATAGATAGATAGATAGATAGATAGATAGATAGATAGATAGATAGGAGATAGATAGATAGATAGATAGATAGATAGGAGATAGATAGATAGATAGATAGATAGATAGATAGATAGGAGATAGATAGATAGATAGATAGATAGATAGATAGATAGGAGATAGATAGATAGATAGATAGATAGATAGATAGATAGATCGATAGATAGATAAATAGATAGGAGATAGATAGATAATAGATAGGAGATAGATAGATAGATAGATAGATAGATAGATAGGAGATAGATAGATAGATAGATAGATAGATAGATAGATAGATAGATAGATCAAAAACAGGCCGTACTCCTATGATAAAGGTGAAAAGTGAGGGCACTTTATTGTCACATACCAGCTAATATGAGGCAATAAAAGTCTCCTCACTTTTTCACTTGGATCCTTGGAGCGTTGCATGTTTTAGATTGATACCAATTGGGGCAAGTTGCCTCTTCCCTTGGGCTGGCACACATTTTCATTCTTTTTGCTGGTACTCTCTTCCTTTCCATTTAGATAGATAGATAGATAGATAGATAGATAGACAGACAGACAGACAGACAGACAGACAGACAGATAGATAGATAGATAGATAGATAGATAGGAGATAGATAGATAGATAGATAGATAGATAGATAGATAGAATAAATATATAATATAAATGTCTAATATACTTATCTAATGTTTTATACATATGAATCAGATTTACTCTCTATCTGCTTCTCCTAAACAAAGATCCACAAATCCCACATTAGCTTGGAGTACTAAGCAGCAAGTAACATATGAGGTGCTATAAAAATTGAATCAAATTAATTTGCATTTACATATTAAGATTAGGCGTTTGAAACAAACTCATCCATTATGATTTTATACATCTGTCTACAACACTTGGTTTTAGCTACAAACCCATTTATATCTTACATCTCACTGACTGCAATTCTTCATGTGAACCCCACAGTTTATTCTCTAGGCCTGGTTCACATCTGCGTTCGGTATTCCATTTGGGGAGTCCGTTTGGGCCCCCCCCAAGCGAAATACCAAATGCATTAAAAAGCAGTGAGCAATGAAAGCACATGGACCCCGTAGACTATAATGGGATCTGTGTGTTTTCCGTGCGGTGTGCACACAAATCATGCGGAGAAGAAAGTAGTTCATAAAGTACTTTTCTCTCTGCATGATTCATGCGGACACTGCGCTGAAAACACACAGACCCCATCATAGTCTATTGGGTCAGTGTGCTTTCATTGCTCACCACTTGCGTTCGGTCAATGCGTTCGGTTTTATGTTCGGGGGGTCCCCAAGCGGACTCCCCGAATGGAATACCGAATGCAGATATGAACCAAGCCTAAGATCACCCTAAAAATAGTGAAAACATCTGGTAACACTTGAATTGCATAGATTTATGGATTACCTCCGGCAATATTGGTTTATGGGGACGTTTTGGCTGAAAACTTAATATTATAAGGGTTGACTGTGAAGTTTTATTTATGTTGCCTGCCATATTTAACTATGGAACTCTCCCTACCACTTTTGGTCTGTGGGGGAACACCAGGTATTGATGGTTTATGGGGGAGCTCTGGCTAGCATTCTTGGTTTTTGGGAGACCTTTAGATCTCACTGATGGTTTCTGCAGGACCTCTGGCTGTCACTGTACATTTATAATGGAACTCTCTCCCTTTTGGTTTAAGGGAGACTTCCCTTTCTTCTTGGTCTAAGCTGATATATGCTCATACATACACTAAATTTTGATATATTCTAATGAAAATGAGATGATAATACTGTACTGACCATCAAATAGTGTGCAGCACAAAAGCTAAAGGGTTAGTCTTTTAGTTGTGTGGACAGTTTGTGCAGAGAGTCGTATTGTGGTATTTTTTCTTTGCTAGGGTAAGAAGTCTCTGTAAATTTGTGGAGACCTCAATAACACTATTATTTTATCTGCCAGGTCTGCTAATGATTTTTTTCCTTTCCTATAGACCTGCAATACACAGTAGTGGGACTGTAGAACTTAAACTATGACATTCCCTTCTATAAGTACACACACAACTGTTTACATAAGAACCATCCTATTCAATCCCTCAGTGAATTGCCAGCAGGGTGCTAATGAGATCTCACAAAGGGCACCAGGGTTGGTCCTTTTTAAGCCACTGCACAGTAATTCAATGCTAATAACTGGTTTACTTGTAATAAATGTGTACATCTAAATCGCACTGCAACTTGCTAACAGCAGGATTTAAGAGTGGCAAGACATGAACAAAGTATATATATATATATATATATATATATATATATATATATATGAATGGTATACGTGTTTAGTAAATGCAGTAATGTATAACATATTTAAAACAGATACAACTAAGGGCGGGTTCACATCTGCGCCCCGTCTCTGTTTTGCAGGTTTCCGTTTCCTATCCGATACTGGACAGGAGATGGAAACCTGCAGGCATTTTTCAAACCCATTCAAATGAATGGGTTTGGAAAGTGTCCGGCCGTGAGCGCCTGTGAGCGTTTTGTGCTCTCCGCGGCAAAACGTTTTTTTTTCACCAGACACAAAGTCGGACAGGCAGGACTTTCTGTCTGGTTAAAAAAAACGGTTTTGTCGTGGAGAGCACAAAACGCGCACAGGCGCTCACGGCCGGACACTGTCTTCAGGTTTCCGTCTTCTGTGTGCAGAAGACGGAATGAAAACGGAGATCGGGCGCAGGTGTGAACCCGCCCATACAGAAACGCCAAGTGACCAGAGGCGTAACCTCCTGGGCCCTAAAGTGCTATTTGTCATGGGACCCTCACTTACCATGTGTTATCTGTAATACTGGTGTCTTCCTATGTTGCAGATAGGCCGTTTTGGCCCCATCAGGCTCCAGGGACCACTTAGCGATTGCACCCCTTATCTCTACCCACTGGCACTGGGGTCTTTGGATCAAACCTGACCACAAGAATATGTGAATTTGTGTGTGCTCCCTATGTGTGTCCTCCAGGAAAAAAAATGTTGTCCTCCCCAATTGAACATGAGCCTAGAGAAGCTTATATCTTTACTATAGGGTTGTCAATAAGTTATTCAGTAACATTACATTACACACAACACAAGCTCATTTTGACACAAGGAGAAAAAGAAACCTTACTGGCGTACTTCTTTATAGCTATGTTTGCAGAATATAGAATTCTAACATGTATTTTAATGCCTTGGATTAGCCCTTGTACCATTTAATGGGGTTGCTCCACTTATTTTTGGACTTTTTCCAAGGTAGCACCAAAAATCTGCAGCAGATATTTCATGATACATCTGACCCCATTGACATGCTGGGAACGTGCACTTCACGCAGATCTCAGTGATCAATTTCAGCTGAAATCCATGTGAAAATTCTGTTACGTCTACATTAACAAGTTTCCTCTGGGCACTCTGGATATAACCGATTCTCTAAAATGATGTTATGGTGTTATATATACAAAGCAACATTTTATACACAGTCTTATGGTGAAACAAACAAGCCCTATGGTTCCATTCTATGAGGTCTTAGATATATTAAGTGCCTTTATATGGTGTCTTCATAAGACACCACATATTAGTGGTATTCTCTTCCAGAAGCAATGCTTGCAGAAGACAATATATCTGAAATACCAGATGTAATGAAGCATGTCACAATTTCTATCACAATAGAAAAAGACTTAATATAGCTCTATATAAAATCAGAGGCATACATTGGTACAGTATGGGTTCATACACTTCTGTAGGTACCATATTAGGGCTGCATACAACACAAAACTTGAGTAGGGTCATGAGTAGGCTGTATATATAGTCTTGGGTTGAATGGCCACCAATGAAATGTTCCCGAGTGTATGTGAGTACTTCAGGTAGGAAAGTTAGATTGTAATCCTCAAGAATCGCAGAGATTCTCTGTATATAGTGTATACTGGTGTGAGATGTCTTTATTAAACACTTGATTCCACAGCCTATTACCAGTTATGGCTATATGTTACTACTTTTGGAAACTGTTATGCAAATATTAATATGTGTCAGTAAATAATCCCGGCTGTCAGTAAATAAGGTACAGTTTGGCGGTAAGGTATTTCACTGGCCGATGACCCTGCCAGACAAGAAGTGAGGCCGGTCAATTAAAAGTCGCACTGAAGTGTTGCCCTGACTGATGGAAGAAACAATGAATCAAGACTTTCTTTCCCTTGACTCAGCCGCTCTCAGCATACAGACTCTTTGTGGTGTGACCTCAGGCATCACTTGTTCCTGTCACTGCTATACTAACTAAATACTCTGCTTTTAACATTACTCCTTACGCTGGAAAATTCCTTCTTCATACATTTTTAACTATGGCTTGGCCTACAAAACGCAGTTATAGATGTGCTGCATATTTGGAAGTTGATGCCTGGATTATTTTACAGAGACATTTTCAACATTTTTTCCACCTAAATGTAAGAGCCTGGAGAGCGAGGCAAGTGTGTAGGATTATGTAATACCCTATGGAACATGGTGGGTCCTGCAGATGGTAAATCCTTCTTATGTCAGGGGGCACACAGATACAATTTATGTAGTAACTATGAAGACTCCCATACATGTAACAATGTTGTATTTTGTTTAACATGTTACGAATAGGATTGGTAAGTGTGCCTCATGGTGAATGAATGAGAGCCTAAAAATTCTATTAATACATGTTCATTCCATGTTATAGGGTTCTGACTAATCCCAATCATTTTATAATCTGGTATGGTAAGTCCTTGTATTGCTATGTATCACTATTATTAACCCTTGATGCACACTGGCTGACTATCAGACTGGACACAAACTCTTGAACTAGTCCTCACTCCATTGCTCATGTAATGTGCCCTGAGAAGAGGGAGATGATGCTTTCTTGTGTCTGCACATCTGGGGCACCACTTGGTATGTACCATGCCATGTGACAGGGGCACTGCTGGCTGCCAGGTACTTGCCTTTGATGTACACATCGTCATCTGCCCTCATGAACCACTCATACTGATCCAGGTACTTGTCATGCATGTGCTTGATCATCATGAAGGACTTCTTCTGAGGAGGGTAAGAGTCATCCACCCCAGGTAGGGAGATGACTGGCACCGGCTCTGGCAGCTGGATTTCCTCTGAGCCCTGGCTGGAGAAGAACTCCACTTTCCCTGGGATGTAAGGTGCCCAGGTCCTGTATGCTGCCACTGCCCGAGTATCCAGGTATTTCTTGGCTGTCATAACTCCGACATAAAGGAAATGTCTCTGGCTCTCCTCTGGTGGACCCCAGTCCCCACTTCCATTGTGGTTAACCCTATGCCTGCTGCTGTTGGTGTTCTCCTTTTTGGGGTCTTGTTCTTCAGGTCCAGCTGCTGGAGTGCTGTGTGGCACCACATCTTTGCCATGCCAGGGGTCATCCCTCCTCATGCCCCCCTGCTGCCCTGTCTGGATCCTCTCTCGGCTGTAAAAGGAGCAGACATTGGACCTTCTTTTCTTCTCGCTCATCTCAGCTACTCTGGGGGCGATGAGCCAGGAGGCAGCAGTAAATCCCAGGATTAATCCCACTACCACACTCATCCAGGGTCTCCTGGACCTCACAGCCATGCTTCACTGCAGCCTAGTAGTACTCCTTGTGTAGCAATCTGCAGGGACGTGCCCCTGTGTGTCTGCTGGGTACAGTGCCCCCGGCGTGTGAGCTGGAGTAAAGTTGCAGGGCAGCAGAGCAGGAGCAGCCCGAGGAGCAGCAGTAGTGTCTGGGCTGCCAGCTTGTCACTGCTGCTCGCACCTCCTCCCAGCCCCACGCTGCAGCTGCCTCTCCTCCTCCTCCTGCTCCACCTTCTCCCTCTGCTCCCAGCCAGCAGCTCCTCCACACCCCTGGCTGCTGATCAGTCCCCGTGCCCACCCAGACCTGCCAGCTCGCCTGTGACTTGCCAGTCCTCAGTGAATGATCCCTGACAAGCAGTCAGCCCCCTTCAGCCTCAGCGTGGTATCTCCATAGGAACGGTGAGGAGGGGCTGCCTGCTGGCAGAGTCTGGATGGAGATGCTGCAGCCTCCTTGCTCCTGTCATGTGGGAGGGGAGCAGCCCATGTGCTTACTGGAGGTTGCCACCCCAATCATCTACTGTAATGGGATGTGTTGGAGTCCGCATGGCATAAACCCACACTCAGTGCCCTGGTATATTGTTCACTCCAGATTAAGTCATCACTGCACAAGCTGCCAAGCTATTGTAGCTGAAAGGAACTCTACGCCAGACTGCCCTATGCATCACGTATGCAAGTCTGAATACAAGCACAGAGTCTAGTATTCCCTGTGGTTTTATGGATACATGCATGCCAACAGTTCTGACTAGTAACATTGAGCTAAGGTGGTCCTCTCCTATCTGCAAGGTTTGAGGAGGTGGTCTAGAAGAAGAACCTAATGCTTCCAGCTGCACATGCTGTGGCAATGCTGCTGCAGGGGTTAAAAGGATGAGTCAAGAGAGGGATTTTTAAGAACCTGAGGGAGTGATCCATACTGCTTTCCCTCACGTCTTCAAGTGGAAGAAAGTTGTGGACCGACTCATGGATAACCTACTGATGGTTCAGTTGTTGTAGAGAGGTAGGGGTTAAGGAGCTGCATGGCTGACTTGCCAGAATCTGCAAGGACACTGCTCCTTCTTCCTCAGCTGGCATGGCTGTGCATGGAACAATCCCTGTTTCCTTATAGCTCCCTGCCAGACTGAGTTCCAACTTCCCCGAGTGGGAGTGGGCAGCAGGGCTAAACTGCCAAGGGACTGTTCCTGCACATACTGTGAGTATTCCTCATCCCCATCAGTTCAAGCACTCAGGCAGATTGTTTCCCAGCCTCTGAAAAGTCCCTTAACAGCTGTCACTCCCACGATCCTTCTGTATGTCCACCTCTCTAGTCAGGGTACCTGCCTCTATGTGGACTTTTACTGTAACGACTCAGCCCAGGACTTCTGCAGACAAGACCCTGAGGGCAAAGATTTCTAGTGCACAGGAAACTACTTCCATTCCCACTACTCTGCTCTTCTGCTTGTCTGGATACTCCAGTTCCTTCCCAGATTGCTCCAGTGTTAGTTCCCATGGTTGATGCATTAGGCAGTGACCTCCCATTTTATTGATGCAGTCTAGCAGTCTAGAGCAGTCTAGTGGCGCAACCTCCCACTGTGGTGCCACGTGGCTCTCAAAAGTGTAGCTACTACACTAGTGGAGTTACTAAAGCTCTGCTTCCTGGCGTTTCAGTCACCAAGGCAGTCGGGGATCTGTCCGGCATCATCACAGTCATTCAAACTCAATATGGAGGTTGCCTTCCTCGTCAGCAGATGTCTTCTCCTGCAGCTCTGTGAGGAAGGAGCCACAGTGTTTCTTCATGCCAAGCTGGACTGATGGATTGTATCTTGAAGGGTCAGCCTTACTTGTACCAAATGCTTTAATGCAGAATACTACTATTTCTGGGATTTATATGGATTCCATGTTTCCATGTTTTGTGGCAGGTGTCTATTAGGGTACCACGTCCCAGAGGAGGTTAGGCAGAAGATTTGGGAGAATGCCTATGTAGATATACTGTATGGTCCCTAGTGACAGTGGTGCAATCAAAGGTTGATAAGGAGATGAGGGCGGTTAGGCCCCCTGGCAAGCACCCAAGGATGTCAGGGGCCTATCCACCTGTCAGGAGAGGTGTTCAGAGTTATTTTGTACCTGGATTGTATTTACAATGCCTTTAAGACCCACAGCAGGTTGGCATGGCGGTGGAATGATAAGTAATTACACCACCTGGTCCTTCAGTCGGCTGTTGACTGAAGATTAAGGGTACTGATGTTTGGATACAGATGATGAAAGGTCCAACATCCTCCCCCCATTCAAGAGAGTGCCACTGGACCATCTGCATCCTCAGTAGTACAGTGGTGGTCAATCAACTAGGCTCCTATTGGCTCTTCCATGAATGTCACTGCCATTTTTATGGGCTGTGTTGTTTAAAGCACAAATGCTCCACTTGTGGTGAGGCCACCCTGCCTCCAAATGCTCCTATTTGCAAAAGCTCAGTACCAAGTCCCTAGGTAGCTCTGACCATGAGGACTCCAGTGAGAGTACTCTCACTAGAACCATGGCTTGCCCAGCATTCTAGGCGTGCAGGTGCAGCAACCCTTCAAAGTTGTTTTTTTTTTCGTATAGGTTTTTTACTCTAATCTTGACTTCGATGGAGGCCACGGATTTGAAGGTGGCCATAGATAACCCACAGTCCCTCAAAACAAGATTGCTAAGGTGGTTGATTTGTGTAGAAAAGCTGGCCTTTAACCCCATGGAAATCAAAGTGGAAGTGGACTCATGTAGGAACCTGGAAAGTTCCACTTTATACACCATTTATTTCATCCCAAGGGCCAATCCATTAAAAAATCCATTGTTTTGGCCCTGGATGTCTGATGGCAAAATTGCACAGTGAATCCACTTTTTGGTTGCTTTCAGTCCACCCTGACTGTTTTTACCTGCTGGGTTGCATAGGCTATATTATTTTACGTGTTTGGTTATGGGCTTTTCCATTTCATGACAATATTTTGAAATGTCCAGCTTGTTGGATATGGTAGATGGCATTTGCGAGGTGCATAAAATTACTTGCAGTGCACAAAATTACTTACCACCTGCAGTCCCCACTGGGTCTTTTGGTTTTATCCTGTTGGGTTATCCTAATGGGTCATGTTTTTTCATGCTGCTCGTCCTTGGCATCTTGTGGGGAATTTTTATTATCCTTCAATGGCCTTGCGTGCTGCCAAGGGGATGAAGTGATAATGTGGATAGTTCACTATTTACTGGTGCAGCAGGCTCCCTGGGTTTCAGTGCAGTGCTGGGTAGGTAGAGCTGTTGCCAGGCTTGACTTCTTGTTTGGGAGGAAAGGGGCTTTTGTAAAAATTAAATTTTTATTTGAGCTGTTTCTAATAGGGGTTTCATTGGAAATTTGGGGTGCCTAGTTGGAGAATAAGAAGATGTGGTTTTGAACAAATCATCTGAGAGTCATTCACTGCATTAACCACTTGAGCAGAGTTTGTCCCAATGGCTCATTGCAATTTAATATTTTGTACATGGCTTGCCATATCTTAGGTGTTCAGAGTGCTGTTGCTAATGCCCTGTCCCGGGAGCAACAACCAAAGAGGGTACCACAGGGTATACCTTTCCATTAGAGTTCCAGCCCATTTATCAAGTGTACAAATGGATGACATGGGGGCAGATAAACACATATTTATACTAAAAAAGACAGTAACCCCGCCTACTGTGGGAAAGGGTAGAGGTCAGGGGTTACACAATCACATATTATAAAATATACACCATACTAGGAATTTAATAAAGACGTTGAAATAATAAGCATAAAAATACGTAAAAGAAAATTGGTATGAGTAAGACAGAACCTCAGAAAGGTGGTTGAACATGGCCCAAGCACTCCCCGGCGCCACTATGGAAACCAAGAACGCCAGCACAGTCTACAGCTTCTAGAAGACAGAGCACACACCACTCCTAACAACAGCAGTGCATGCAATGAGCCAGGTAGATAATGCGCCCAAGGGGGAGGTCCAGAGCTCAGGCACTGGTGTAGCTATTCAGCATCTTCCACAACTGTGGAATCAAGTCGCCAGATACAGGAAGGGGGCAGAGATATAGATTAACTATAAATGAAACAGTATAGACTGAACATGAGGAGGAATACAGTGCTTATACAGATAAAAATATATAAAAATTAAATGGATAAGTAAATAATCAAAATTAACCACAAATTATAATAGATGGAAGTACTAATAAAATTGTGATGATAAAAAAGAGGTTAATTACAACTATACAAAAAGCAAATTGGGATTAGCAATTCAAATATAAAAATGCATATAAAAAGACATTAACAATAAATGTAAAAGCTAAATGGATAAGTTACAGTATGATCCTAGTAGTCGGGATGATCCATATTGACAATAGATAGATGTAGATTACCCTGAAATATAGTAACAAGATAATATAATTAAAAATGATACCAAAATGCATAATAACTCAAAAAACATATTGAACACATAATCTATTGTCTGGATACAAAATATAACCATAGATTAAATATGATTATTTGTCGCACTGGGCGTGGGGGTGTTGTGTGTTGTTGTCCAATGTCTGGATGAAGGAGTATGTTCAGCTGGAGCGTCGTCATCCAATATCTTATGAAATGTTGGATTAACTCTTATCTGCCTCCCCTTCTTCTTCCTCATATGGGGTCCTCCTATATTGAACAGTTTAGCTTTGTTCAGGCGTCCCGAGTGGGAGAGTTGGTCATCACTTCCAAGGCAAAACCTTGGGATTTCTAGGGCAGAAGAATCTAGCTGCATAATTAGTATTCGAAGATGGGAGTGGGTCCATGGTGGTTCTCCATTCCATTTCTGACTGATATGTCCCACTAGTGTAGTTACTGTGTTTTCCAATATCAAAATGCCGGGATCTCACTTCCTTTACCATGCTGATGTTTCCATCCTCACATAGTGTTCCCAGTACTTTGCTGGTTAATTTCATCCTGAGCTGATTGAATAACTCTCTGCTTTTTAGGAAATTCTGTGGTGTTAGAACTGTAGTACATGTTGGTAGAATTGATATCTGTTTCATGCAGATAGCTGCATTAGCTTTGATGAAAGCAGATTGGGAGAATTTTGGTGAGCTATTCCCCGAGTTAATAATGATGTGGTCAGAAGTGATCCCCAGGCTTGTCGGACAGGGTGCTAGTGACATGGGAGCATTGGAGTGGGATGGGGGGTTGTGATATGCCATAAACAACTGGAGGGGGATAACAACTGCCTAATGCACCCTTGATAACCTTGATATTTTCTTGCCAGGACTTCAGAAAGGCATTCTTCCTCCTGGATGGGGATTGGAGCGCAGTAAAGTTGTTCACAAGCTTCTTTTGGCGGTGGTTATGTTATGGTAATGTCGTTGCCCATCAGATATAATATGCCATGAGGTTACTGGCTGGGTATTTTATGACTCTATGGGCAAGTTACCTGTTTTAGAAAGATTTTCATAAAGGCTATGGCAGACTCTTTCCCATTTAAAAGATTCAATTTGCTTTTGTGTGGTTATTTTTTTATGAGTAAGCCAGTGGTAATTATTAAAAGGGTATGTGGGGTTAAAAAAGATGGATTAAGGGTATCATGGACCTTGAACTGCTCATAAAGGGGGCACCTATGCTAATAAAATGGAAAAAAAAACACTTATGTAGGGATGACTGAACGTTTCAAAAATTTTGGGTTCAGACAAACCCCACATTTGTTGGGTTTATCATATTCTGTGGCAAGGCTTTTGAACAGATTAAAAAGTCAGGAAATAGAAGTAAAGTTTAGAATGAAGTCAGGGCTTTGTTCCCTCCTCACCTTGGGATGTATAAGTACTTTGGAGAGGAGTTTATATCGCTTTCCCTCACTTCTTCAAGTAGAGGACAAGTTAAGACTAGGTTTACACTGGGGCTTGGTCTCCACACGGGGGTTCCGTTCCCCATTCCGCTTTAAAAGTGTGGAGAGAATAGTCCTACAAGCAGGACTTCTCTCTCTGCATTTTTCCGCCCTTTTTGGGTGGAAACCCGAAAGACCCTATTATAGTCTATGGGGTCCAAGGATAACTGCTTTTTTAAGCAGATTACGTTTCCATTTGGAAGGTCCCCAAGTGGATCCCCTGAACGGAAACCCAAAAGCAGTTGTGATCCTCCTAGCGTATTCATCCTTCTCCTTGTTATGAAT
Organism: Leptodactylus fuscus; assembly: GCF_031893055.1. NCBI lineage: Eukaryota > Metazoa > Chordata > Amphibia > Anura > Leptodactylidae > Leptodactylus > Leptodactylus fuscus. The sequence goes on along the minus strand of NC_134265.1, from coordinate 84,479,689 downwards.
GTTTGCTTTGATGTGGTGCTCAATTGAAGAGTTTTAATTCTAATGCAATGTTACTGGTTTTTTTGTTTGGTTAAGTTATGTTATGGTGACGTTGTTGCCAGTTGGATGTCACATGCTGCCAGAGTTACTGGCTGGGGGAAGATATGACAAATTATTTGTAAGTTATTTTAATGTGTGTGGCAGACACCTCCACAACAGGATCAATATACTTCTGTGGTCATTATTAAAAGGGGGTATGTGGGGTCAGACGTCTTTACAGTCAGATCTGGATGATGGGTGTTATGTTACTGACTATTATAACCAGTTGCACTACTTCCAATATATTTTCCATACTAGAGAATAAGAAGCTGGATCCAAGCATAGACCATAGCACCAGTTTACAGGTTTGCTGTGTATTATATGTACAAAATGTATATTTTTAAGGATACCTTGGAAGAACTGTATATCTGAGTGTTATATTAACACCTCCATCAGTAGCATAACTAAAGTCCCGGTAAAAACTTAATACAGAGCCCACTACCCCATCTCTACAGTGTATTCTTGATATCAGCGGTGTCCGATAGACTTGAGAGGAATGCAGCTATAGTACACAGAACCGCCATTATCAAGAAAACGGTAAGTAAACAGGACCGCAACCCAATTTGTTAACAATGCTGGAAGCTGTGCGCTCTGTCAAACAGCTGATTTGTGGGGGTCCTGACAATCTCAGGTAGAGGTCATCAATAGGAGATCAGTGGGGTCCTACAGATCTTTAATCACTTGTTTGAATGAACCGTGGCGTTTGTGAGTGTACTGTGAAGTCTTCAGCATATACATTGCACTCCATCTGTTTTCCAGTGATGATTACATCCTGTTCACTTCTATGGGACAAAGCTTTAATACAGTGCACAGCCGCTATAAAATATACGATGTGTAATGTATATAATGAAGAGATCACAGCGCTGTCAGGAAAAATGTGATAACTCCTTGTGCAGTTTATTACAATGAACATTACACAAGCAGCAAAGATGAGAATGATCTCTGCTGCCAGTGATGTATTGTCTTTACAGGGGAGACAGCAGTCAGGGTTTTAGGCTTTCCCCAAGTGTTGTTATACTGCTGCGGGGCCCCAGGGTCTCCAGCTGGACTTTAGCCCCCCCTAGTCCTCCAGGCCCCTGTTCCCTATATAGCTAAACAGATTGGTCATTTGGGATCCTGGAAAAGCTGGATAACAATACTGTGAGTCTTCAGTGGTGACTACAGACTGTAGTCCTTATACTAAATGACATATCCTTTTATAAAATGTTATAGGGGTTGCAGTAAATCTTATTAGCATTAAACAGAACAGGAAGTAGAACTACCAGGCTTTCCTTCTACCAGGACAAATATTGAATTCACTACCATTAATCTTTATCTAAATGCATAAAAGTGGCTTGCACCCCACCCTGACAACCATTACCTTGGACGAATGTCCCCTTTGCCCACTCCCCTCCCTACACTGCACTGAATTAGCACTACAGAATCTTAACCCTCTGTATCCAACTGCAAAATAATTTGCAGGGCCACTACTGCCGTCTGCCGTATTTAATATTAGTGCTTTCTTATGTGCCCCATAAGGAACCAGGGCCGGTGTGGGACTGCTATCTCTGCAACCCCTCTATCTATGCCCCTGGTAATGATATGATTTTATTAAGGTTGAACCAATCTTGAGATATCAGGATCGATCCTGATCCCTATCGTGAAATTTGCTCATTCGCCAATCAGGATTCGATCTTTCCCGATCCCGATCGCTCAACCTTATTCATGATATATACATGAATAGGGTTGAGGTGATCTTGAGGTAACCTCTGACCTCGATCCCTGATCGGAATCCCAGTCGCTCAACCCTAGACTTTATACACATATGTATACTGAAAGTGTCTAATGATTCCTATAAGATGTACTGTAGAATGCTGGGCACTAAAGTTTTACATGAGAATAATCTTATTTTTCTGTTTTATTGATGGTCTTGGCAGGTAGGTTACTTTGCTAAGTAAAGGATAACATATCAGATGTGGAAATATGGATATGGCTATTGTTTATTATACTCCTAGTATGGCTGTGAGATACAGCCCATGAAGTGAATTTATTGGGGATTATAACTAATTCCTAATAAAATAAGATAAGCAAAATTTGCTCTGACAGCAAAGCCAATAAAATGTGCAAATTGTTTTACCCTTCACTTACTCTAGTAGAGCAGTGTTCAGACAGAGTAGATAACTGTAAATACAGTAGTCTCTTTTGCTATAATAGAAATCCACAGTAATAGCAGATCTGCAGTTTAAGAATTTATAGACGTAAAATGCAATTTACAGGGGAATAATTCAAATTAAAGGGAACGTCTCTTGTATTTAATTTTAATTCCATTAAATAGGTCTCCAATATCAGATGAGTAGCTGTCTGACACCTGACACCTCTGCTGATCTAAAGTGGTTGCTATGCTAGAGTTGCTTCCGTATCACACTCATCTGCCACATGGACTGCTTGCAGCTCAATCCCATTTAAGTGAATGGATCTGAACCAAGCACAGATGCTACAACATGAACAACACTAGGTGAGCAGTGAAGGAGCCACGGCACTTGTCTTCAGTCTCTTCAAACAGCTGATCTGTTGGGTGTTGGGTGTCAAACCCCTATCAATCTGATTTCGATGACCTATCCTAAGTACATTTCACCAATATCAGATTCCCAAAGAGCTACCTGGTCATGTGATGGACACACAGGTGCACGGCTTGTTACAGTCACCGCACTGTAAACGGCAATTGTAACGAGCCCTGTACCTGTGTGTCCATCACATAACCATGGACTGTATATCACATGACCATGAACTGTATATCACATGATCATGTACTATATATTACATGACCATGGACTGAGTTTTAGTAGTTGGAGGTAAACAATAAATTACAGAAAACAGAGATCTAGAAATAAGCCTCCCATTGATTTCAATGGGTAGTGCTCGTATGGCGGCACCCATTCAAGTCAATGGGAGCTGGTTTTTACGCGCTCATTGTGAACGAATTTTACGTTCAGAATGAGCGCAGCGTACCTCCGTGTGAAGGCTCCCTAAGACTTCAAAGCTGCTTTTCTTCAAATCTACCAGAGTGATATACAAAACAAAGGTATGAGCTTTATCATTGTAATGTGTTCTTTAACATAGTGGAAGCAGTTGAATATACTTAGGAGAGGTGGTAGACTCCCTTTAAGGGAATAACTGCTAGATTTTTTTTCCATTAAGTGTTCCATTACCACTATCTACTGTATATGCTATATACGCTCCCTCGAATACAGGGGTAGTACATACTGCTATTGAGAAATAGTGCATTTAGTATATTGAATAGATATTCCTTCTACGTAATCATTATTGCATGACAATGCTGTATATGCATCCGTCAAATAATGTATTTGTTGTTCTATGTATGTCACTTGACCGATGGACTAGAAGGGAATCAGCATCATGGCAACTCCCATAGCTGTGCGCACAGTGCTCATTGAGTGCTGTGTACAAAGCGATCAGGAAGGGAGCAACTATGCATAACTGCCCAAGCCCCAGGTGGCATTGATCCCATCACCTACCATAGTACTGATCCCCTCACCAGCCGCACTTCAGACTGTCTTTTCTCATCTTTTGAACCTGTTACAGAAGAGGAAGTCTTTCAGCTACTTTCTTCATCTCGCCCTACAACCTGCAGTAGTGACCCCTTCCCCTCGCACCTTCACCAATCTCTGTCGCCTCACGACCTACCTTACTAAAATATTTAACCTCTCTCTCTCTCTCTTCTGGAATCTTCCCATCCTCCTTCATGCATGCTGTTATAACCCCGCTATTGAAAAAACCCTCCCTGGACCCATCCTGTGCTGCTAACTATCGACCCGTCTCTAACCTCCCCTTCATCTCTAAACTTTTGGAACGCCTGGTCTATTCTCGTTTAATCCGCTATCTCTCTGCTAACTCTCTGCTTGACCTCTTACAATCTGGTTTCCGCACTCTGCACTCTACTGAAACGGCTCTCACAAAAGTCTCCAATGATCTCCTAATGGCTAAATCCAATGGTAACTTCTCTTTTCTTATTCTTCTGTACCTCTCTGCAGCTTTTGACACTGTTGACCATCATCTCCTCCTCACTATGCTCCACTCAGTCGGCCTCAACGACACTGCGCTCTCCTGGTTCTCCTCTTATCTCTCAGACCGCACTTTCAGTGTATCATTTGCAGGCTCTGTTTCTTCCCCTCTTTCCCTTGCTGTTGGGGTTCCTCAGGGCTCGGTCCTAGGCCCCCTGCTATTTTCTCTCTACACAGCCCCCATTGGACAAACCATCACCAGATTTGGCTTCAGGTACCATCTTTATGCTGATGATACCCAATTATACACATCTTCTCATGACATCACCCCTGCACTATCATGTCTTCGCTCTATCTGAAACTAAATCTCTCTAAGACTGAACTACTACTGTTTCCACCATCTAATAGATCTGTCCCTGATATATCCATTGCAGTCTCAGGCCTTACTATAACTCCTAGGCAGCAGGCCCGCTGCCTCGGGGTCATGTTTGACGCAGACCTTTCCTTCACCCCTCATATTGAATCACTCGCACATTCATGTCACCTCCACCTCAAAAACATCTCCAAAATACGCCCTTTCCTCACCAGAGATACACTAAAGACACTTATTGTCTCTCTGATTCATTCTCGCCTTGACTACTGTAACTCCTTACTAATCGGTCTTCCCCTCACTAAACTCTCCCCTCTACAATCTATTCTGAATGCAGCGGCCAGGCTCATCTATCAGGCTAGACGCTACAGCGATGCCTCCGGTCTGTGCCAGTCACTACATTGGCTGCCTATTCATTATAGAATAAAATATAAAGTTATTACTCTCATCCACAAGGCTCTCCACAATGCTGCACCTCCATACATTTCCTCCCTCATCTCTGTCTACCGCCCAACCCGTGCTCTCCATTCACTCGATGACATAACATTTACCTCCTCTATCATCAGAACCTCCCACGCTCGTATACAAAACTTCTCCCGAGTTGCACCACTTCTCTGGAATCGTCTACCCCAGACAATCAGATTAACTCCCAATTTCTACAGTTTCAAAGGCAAACTAAAGACACATCTTTTTAGACAGGCCTATCACAATTTCTAACGTAAACCCTTCCGTACTATAATTAGAATCCCCAAAATTTAACCCTCCTCTGTCCCCGCTCCCACATTACCCCACATGATATGATGTCTTTTCAGGCTAACTTTATTTGTCCAAGCTCCATCCACATGTTACAGGACACCACTAGTGACGGCTCATAAAGTTTTGTTTGTGTAATGACAGTCACCTCTATTACAAAATTGTCTGAATACTGTATAAGCAATGCCGCCCCTGCTACCTCTTGTGTCACCCCCTCTAACTCATAGATTGTAAGCTCTTGCGAGCAGGACCCTCATTCCCATTGTGTGAAATGACGTTCTTTGTTATGTATCTGTCTGTATTTGAACCCTACAAATTGTACAGTGCTGCGGAATATGTTGGCGATATATAAATAAAATGTATTATTATTATTATTATTATTATTATTATTATTATTATTATTATTTCAGGACCACTGTATATATATAAGCATTCAGGACCATCTGTAGTAGTAATAAGCAGATACCCAAACCCTACTGCAGGGCCCTATAGATGACTTTATTTATTGAATAAATAATTGCCTGATCATATAGTATACCTTCTCTTGTATAATTTACTAGATTTTCAGTGTAATAAAAAGAAAAAGTACTATATATTGCTGCAGTTGATATCAGTTATAGGTTCTACTTTTATTCTGCTACACTAACAGATCCAGTTCTGTTAACAATCTCAAGATAAAACTCGGCATCTTGAAGAAAAACTACTGCTGACTAAACAGCAGTCAGATCCCTTTCTAACCTACACTGGAAAATAATTGCTTTAGGCTAAGGCCCCACAGGACGTACCACAGCAAAAAAGCGCTGCAGGAAAAAACGCGGTGGCACGTATCCTGGTTTTTAAACAGAAAGTTTGCACAGTTTTCCGCTGGTGTTTCCGTAAGTATAATTGACATGCTACAATTTCCAAAACTGCACTGGTTTTGGAAATGGTGGCATGTCCGCACAATGCTTTTTACCACAAAGTGGGCATGGGATTCACTAGAATCCCATCAACTCCGTCCCTACTGTAAAACATTGCGATTTTTTTCTGGAGCGTTTCGACTGCAGGAAAATCGGTGTGTTTCCGTCCCATGGGGCCCCGGCCTTAATCAGATTATTTGCTGTATGCAATTTCTCAGTTTCTTGCACAGCTTCCGTATATGATCTCCACTATGTGTCACCTTAAATATCCATTTTTTAATGAGACAATAACAGCTCTGGATTTTATAAGCTTTATCTATACGTTGTAATTGCAACTCAGGTACAGTAACAATTAATACTTTACTTCATTTTTTGAAACAAATCCAAGAAATATTGAAGAAATGAATTATAATCAAAAGTAACACTTAATAATTATTAAATAATAAAAAAATATCAATAAAAATACAAATTTCACACATATGATGCAAAATTGAATGTTGTGTTATAATATATTCCTCTCTGTTCATACACAGTATGTCTCACACCATATAGCTTATTATTATTATTACAGTATATGATAAATATACAATATAAAAATACAATATATAGATAGGAATACACACAATTATTATCATTGTACTATTGTTCTATTATTACATCTTTGAAGTAGCTTCTAAACACTCAAGAACTACAGTGATAGCATCAGAACAGTGGATACAATGAAAGACACACAAAGCGCTGAAACATCAGAGAATATAATGAAACACACACAGTACTCTGACATCATCATAACAGAACAGAGGATATATTGAGACACATACGGCACTGTGACATCATCACAACAGAACAGAGGATATAATGAGACACGTATGGCACTGTGACATCATCACAAGAGAATAGAGGGTGTAATGAGACACATACGGCACTGTGACATCATCACAACAGAACAGAGGATATATTGAGACACATACGGCACTGTGACATCATCACAACAGAACAGAGGATATAATGAGACACATATGGCACTGTGACATCATCATAACCGAACAGAGGATATAATGAGACACATACTGCACTGTGACATCATCACAACAGAATAGAGGGTGTAATGAGACACATACTGCACTGTGATATCATCACAACGGAACAGAGGATATAACGAGACACAGACTGTACTGTGACATCATCACAACAGAATAGAGGGTGTAATGAGACACAGACTGTAGTATGACATCATCACAACAGAATAGAGGGTGTAATGAGACACATACTGCACTGTGATATCATCACAACAGAACAGAGGATATAACGAGACACAGACTGTACTGTGACATCATCACAACAGAATAGAGGGTGTAATGAGACACAGACTGTAGTGTGACATCATCACAACAGAATAGAGGGTGTAATGAGACACATACTGCACTGTGATATCATCACAACAGAACAGAGGATATAATGAGACACATACTGCACTGTGACATCATCACAACAGAATAGAGGGTGTAATGAGACACATACTGCACTGTGATATCATCACAACAGAACAGAGGATATAACGAGACACAGACTGTACTGTGACATCATCACAACAGAATAGAGGGTGTACTGAGACACAGACTGTACTGTGACATCATCACAACAGAATAGAGGGTGTAATGAGACACATACTGCACTGTGACATCATCACAACAGAACAGAGGATATAATGAGACACAGACTGTACTGTGACATCATCACAACAGAATACAGGGTGTAATAAGATAATATAAGATAATCCTTTAATAGTCCCACAATGGGGAAATTTCAGTGATACAGTTTCATAGATGGTACAGTAGTATATAACAAGAGAGAAACACATACAAGTTCATGGCAGATAGAGAAATCCTAGGAATCATAGCAACTAAAAAAGAAAGAAACACAGACACACTGCAGGATCATTTAGTTCTCTGTGCAGAGTGATGTTAATAATACAGCCCGACCGTGGTTGGAGGACACGAGGAGGGGGCACAGCATGCAGATATAACAGGCAGAAATGTTTTTGCAGAGGTGGGGGCATATGCAGCTATCATGATAACATGTGGTAGTTCCTTTGGTAGGTGGTGAGAGCTCCTGCTCACAGCTGATAGTTCGGTATCTTGCATCAGCACTATTGTCCATTAACCACAAAAAATGCCCCAAATGTCCTTCATCACAAGCCCTCTTCCCCCTTTCTTCTTACCACTGTTTTCTACTGCCCAGAGAGGTCTGAAGCCATCCAGGTAGACAAGGTGCTGATCTCTTGCCAAGCTTCCATAAATTCATGGGTAGGTGGGTGATGGTTCCCAGGCTGTAACAGAGTCCCATGTGTCCACAGTAAAAGAAAGAAATACCAGTCATCTGTAGGCATCTTCACACATCAGCAATAAATGTCGAAAATCATCTCCTTGAAAGAAGAAGTCCACACTTCCATGTAGGTTTCTCCTCCATGCCACATGGTGTCCATGCTGTCCTTAGCTCCTGGGGGGATGGTAATAGGCACATGTGCAAACAGGAAAACTCCAGCTGAATCAGGTTTTGAGTCTTGTCCATGCTTTAACAATAGAAACAAAAGGAAAAAAAAATACTCCACAGGGTCTTCCATTCGATTTATAGTTGCTAATTCACAGTGCTAGTTTGCTTGGTTAGAGGATTCTTGAAGATACAGAAAAAAAAGAGTGAAAAGGAAGATAAAGGTTGCTCTCAGCTTGGAGCTCTGTATCGAGGCAGCCACTCAGTGCGGCGCCATCTTGATATGAGACACATACTGCACTGTGACATCATCACAAGAGAATAGAGGGTGTAATGAGACACATACTGCACTGTGACATCATCACAAGAAAATAGAGGGTGTAATGAGACACATACTGCACCGTGACATCATCACAACAGACTCTGTGGCCCAAGAAAAAACGGTGATTAGGCCTAATAATCTGCACCTAATCCCAGGGAAACGCCAGAGTGGGAAAGCAGAAGCAGGGCTGGAAAATAAAGTGGAATTAAGGCAGATTCTCTACCTCAAATTCCTCCTCATTTTACACCATCTGATTTGTGACCTAGTTCCAGTAATGCACCAGTAATAAACAGAAGCATTATAATAATGAAATATTATTTTATTAATTTCCTAATTTTTTTTCATTGATCCTTCAATTATTGCTGATATGTTTTCCTCCTGGAATATATCCCCTTATCTTTAGTGCACACCGCATGTTTTAAATAAAACTAGAATAACTAATGTAAGAGCTTTCACTAAAATTAAGGGATAATTTTCATTTCGCTCCATGTTAAGCCACTGTGATTCTTCTTAAGAATTATACTTTTTCCATGGGCAGATTTTTCCTGCTATTTTATGTTTGGTTTTACTGGATAATGAATTGTCATTAACCTTGGTTAACATCAGCTCTAAAGAGAAAAAAAAATATTCCTACTAACACTCTTACTGTACATTTTTGCCCTCTTGTGGTTGCTTTACATTACTACACTTTTCTGTGGATAACTTTTATTTACAGTAATGTAGGGAAATGAATTGTTCAAAGCTCGCATGGAAAACAATATAAAATCATTTGCGCAGTTTCTTATTCCAGTTAATTACCTGGAAAGTGAGCTTTATTACAAGCTTTATGATTTTTTTGTAGCAGAATTTTCTAAATGAAGTCGATAATAGGGGTGTATGTTTTGGTAATACTCCCTTCTAATTAAATTGTATTTACAGCTAATCTAATCTATTGTAGTCTAGATCGGTGTACTTTCATTACAATGCTATTTGAATACCCAATGTGCTTATAAACAGATGTAAAAAAAATGCAAAATGCATTCAGAAATCAATTATAAAATAATATATGACAAGAAAAATAAATCCAGATAGAAATGCTGGATTGCTGCAAAACTCAGCATGCAGTTCTGTCTGAATAGGAATTGGGTTTTGTCACAAGAGGGTGTAAAAGTGCTTCGCTAACGGTCATACACAAAAACTCTCAGAAGCTATTTTTGGGTAGTATATCTCTTGCTACACATGCTTCTTCGAAGCACTCAAAGACATTTTGCCCAGTCCAAAACCCCCCAGCAACCACATGGTTTAATGTCCCCTTTCAACTTTCCCCCAGTTTAATGTCATATTCTATCTGCCCCCCTTCATCTGTCTTCAGATTAATACCTCCCTCCATGTGCCCCCAGTTTAATGTCCCCCTTCATCTGCCATCAATTTAAAGTCTCCCTTCATTGGGAGTTGGGCTGCCACCATAGCTGCTGTCTGTCTGCTGTTTTAGACAATAATGCGGGCACTGATCGTTGGCATTAAACCCCCGGGAGCCTCAATCAAAGCCTCAATCAAAGTTTACCGTTGCGCCGCCATTTTTGTAAAGGCTCATAGGCCTGTCATGCAATATGTTCTGTTGCAGGCTACTCTATGTAGCCTCCAATACAACTGAAGGTTTAATGCAATGCATTAGCATTGTAATGCATTGCATTAGTGATCAAACCAACTGGGGTTAAAGACCCCTAGGGGGTCTAATAAATGTACAGGAAAGAAAATTTTAAAAAATATAAAGAAATAAAAGTTCAAATCACCCCCCCCTTTCCCTAGAACACATATAAAAGTACTTAAAGGGGTATTCCCATAACTCTTGTTCTGCAGCCTGAAGGCTCTGTGCTCTCTTCACTTCCTGGATATCTCGAGACATTGGTGGGCAGGGTTTCACTTGCTCTGCTATCTGCTATGCATTACCACAGTATGAAGCTGATGTGGAAACTGATGTAGCAGAGCTGGATTTGAGTCAGCTTGCATTTCATACAGAAGGACTCCTTATCTCAGCCCTTATCATCAAAATTCAATTAAACCGGCTGTTAAGTGGAAAAGCTGAAGATAGACAGCACAGTAATCCCGGAGCTCTCACCTCCCCCCTCCCCTATCTGAGGAGCTCTGTTGCTTGTCAGCCCCTCCCTCCTCCCCTGAGAGCAGCTACATCACTTAGGAAATGAGAAGATAAGCCCAGTGGCCATAGAAACGCAGTGTCAACAATGAAGTGAATAAATTAAGATAGCGGCCAAACAAAGCAGTTTTGATAAAGTAATGTATTTAGGAAACGTCTTAAATCCAAATAAAATAGCAGTATAGATGGGATGTTTTTCATGGGACAACCCCTTTAAATACTGTGAAACACCTACACATTAGTTATCCCTGTGTCTGAAAACGCCAAATCTACAAATTTATAAAAATATTTTTTCCATACAGTAAATTGCTGTAGAGGGAAAAAATAAATAAAAAGTGCCAAAGCGCTGTTTTTGATTGTTTTACCTCTAATAAAAATTTTAATAAAAAGTGATCAAAGCAAAAGAGTACACCTGGTTCCACAAAAAAAGACGCCCTATGCATCTCTGTACACCAACGCCGCACCTCTAATGAGGTGAGGTGACGCAACGGCCTCAGATGGCGCTCTGGAGGGGGAGGCAGCCACGATGATTTTTTTTGTTTGTTTGTTTTTTTACTTTTTATCCCTAAGCTAACGCAGGTGAGCGTCTGCTCTTAAAACAACCCGAGCGGCCCCACTCCTGCACTGGATTAGACCTCTGCATCTCAGCGCAGGCGGCGTCATCACGCCTCTTATGCTGAGACGCAGACGTCTTACAGCAGGGTGAAGAGGAGGTGGCAGCAGGTTGGTAAGTAAAATAACTTTTTTTTTTGTTTTATAATAGGCCGCTACCAGTGGTGAACCAAGCCCCTCTGCTGCCTGAGGCGGATGATCAATAAAAAACGCTCTCCCCCCCAGACTGAAGCATATTATGGACAGCATATTATTGACAGCATATTATGGACCACATATTATGTCCCACAGTGGCACCCTGCAACCACTATTATGCCCCACAGTGGCTGTGGAGCATAATAGAAGTTGCCGGAGGCCACTGTGGGGCATAATAGAGGTTGCAGGGGGCCACTTTGGGGCATAATATAGGTTTCAGGGGCTGATGTGCGGCATAATAGAGGTTGAAGGGGTCACTGTGGCCCCTGCAACCTCTATTATGCCCCACTGTTGCCCACCCAACTCTATTATACCACATAGTGGTCCACCCCTGAACTATTATTATATTCAAGGGTCTTTTCAGACCCCCAAGTATAATAATCGGAGCCCCAGGGGAGGTGAGGGAACATAATAAACACTGCTACTCACCTCTCTGGTATCCGATGTCACTCCTAGCAGGCTTTGGGCCTGTATCGTTATGTCCCAGATGTCACGTGGTCTGCCCCCACATTATAACATTCCCCTCCAAATGTCCCACAGTATTATGCCCTTCTCCTTGTGCCCCAGTTTAAACTAGCAGAAACTAGAGGGGGACATTAAACTGGGGCAGCTGGAGGGGGACATTAAACTAAAGCAGCAGGAGGGGGGACATTATACTAGGGCAGATGGAGGGGAACATTAAACTTGGGCAGCTGGAAGCAGTCATGTCCCCCTCCAGCTACCCCCCCATGGTTTAATATCCTCCTCCAGTTGACCCCAGTTTAATGTCACCCCTCTATCTGCCTTCAGTTAAACTGCCCCCTACATCTCCTTATCTTCTTTCAGTCTCCATTCCCGGCAGCTTGCTCTCTCTGTGTAAGACTGCAACTGTCCCGCGTGCCTCTGCCCACTAATGAGTCTGCATATAGTCTAGTGAACTAAAGGACATGTCATGATAGATGCCGAATTGCAAGTCTTTAAAGGACCTTTGATGACATCATCACAGGTCCTCCGAAAGTGCCGCCTGAAATGGTCACCTCACCTCATTAGAGGTGTGGCCCTGGCCGCTACCTGCTGGAGTATCCCCAGCAGGTAGTGGCCTATTTACCTACCTCAACGGGCCTGCTCACTGCCGCCCCTGCTTCCCCTTCTACTTTAGCCATGGATGGCAGCTGTGAGCAGGCCCTGGCCCAGGCCACGATCCCACTACCACTATTATTATACTTGGGGGTCGTCTTTTAAGACACACGAGAGGAGGAGTACTTGGAGAACTTTGCCATAGAGCCTGTAATATCCCTGGGCAACCTCCTATAAGCAAGGCTGGACATTGTGGTATTACTACCCCCATTTTGGAAGCTGCCATTGTACCTGTTTCCAGTTGCTACAGTAAAGCTGTTACTATGTTCATCTGTATTGCTGGCTCCCTGAGTTGTGCTTGCCTTACCATGAGGGCCTTTCCGACCACTATCACACAGAGGTCACCTCTCCAACTGGAAGCGTCCCGGGTGAAACTACTACCACCACCACCAGGTAGTGCTGCAGGACCCTCCTCAGTGCTTTCCGGCCCAGGAGCAGGGCTGGAGTGCTTGATTGAGTGTGCTCGGCCTAGCAGGTAGCACATTATTCGCCACTACTACTCCCATCCTCCGGTGTCTTCCATCTGGGTTGTGCATATTAAACACACAAAAGTACAACAACTAAAGTCAAAGTAAGCACTATGCTCGCCACACTACATGTAATCCAAATAGGAGCAATTGGAATAATAGAACTGATAAAACATAACCTTTAATAAGTCGGTTAAAATACTAAGATAGCATGAATACATAGAAATACCCACATAAGACAATAAGTCCAACTCAATCACCACATATCTGGACACGGCGGTCCCAAAAGGAAATTAAACCAATTGGTGACTCACCTATTTGTAGTGGATGACCTGGAACTACTTTAAAAACAATCCAGGGAAGAAGTCTCCATCCTGATGAAAGTGTTTGAGACAATAAAGAAAAGAAAAATGTCCCTAGACTATAAGACAGGGAGGGAGCTGTATACCCCTAAGCCTAACACGGGGTCACCTCCCTAAATGGCCAGTGCCCCGACCGGAACCTTGCCCTGGTATTAGGATGTTCCTATACACGCCCTCCTGGACAGAGATTTGAAAAAATGTGCTATAAAGAGTTAATTACAACTAAAGATGACATACCCGACATGCATGTTTCGTGGTGCATAAGTGACAGTAACACACACACTCATCAGGGGTAAATAACAAGGTTGCTAATAAACCGCACACATAAACATATAGGCATATGTATATATTAGCCCATCAGGGGAACAGACAGTCACTAAGGCTAGTGACTCAGTCACATTCATACCACACTAATAACAAGTGGTTAGATAGGCAGGACAGAGAAATGAACGAGTGAAGCTAAAGTTCAGTCCTCAGAACACTACGGAGTGCCGTACACTGTTCGGCACTCCGTAGTGTTCTGAGGACTGAACTTTAGCTTCACTCGTTCATTTCTCTGTCCTGCCTATCTAACCACTTGTTATTAGTGTGGTATGAATGTGACTGAGTCACTAGCCTTAGTGACTGTCTGTTCCCCTGATGGGCTAATATATACATATGCCTATATGTTTATGTGTGCGGTTTATTAGCAACCTTGTTATTTACCCCTGATGAGTGTGTGTGTTACTGTCACTTATGCACCACGAAACATGCATGTCGGGTATGTCATCTTTAGTTGTAATTAACTCTTTATAGCACATTTTTTCAAATCTCTGTCCAGGAGGGCGTGTATAGGGACATCCTAATACCAGGGCAAGGTTCCGGTCGGGGCACTGGCCATTTAGGGAGGTGACCCCGTGTTAGGCTTAGGGGTATACAGCTCCCTCCCTGTCTTATAGTCTAGGGACATTTTTCTTTTCTTTATTGTCTCAAACACTTTCATCTGGACGGAGACTTCTTCCCTGGATTGTTTTTAAAGTAGTTCCAGGTCATCCACTACAAATAGGTGAGTCACCAATTGGTTTAATTTCCTTTTGGGACCGCCGTGTCCAGATATGTGGTGATTGAGTTGGACTTATTGTCTTATGTGGGTATTTCTATGTATTCATGCTATCTTAGTATTTTAACCGACTTATTAAAGGTTATGTTTTATCAGTTCTATTATTCCAATTGCTCCTATTTGGATTACATATTATATATTAAACACACATAAACATAGAATTGAAGCTGCTTTAACTGCAAAGGGTAGTCACACCAAATATTGATGTGGTTTATACTCCTCTTTGGCTCATTCAAGACATCATTGAACTTTAATTTTATTAGGACATATTCACAGTAGATCCTACATCCTTAAAGAGGACCTTTCATGTCCTCGGACACATGCGGTTTTATATAACGCTAAAAAGCCAACAGTGCACTGAATTCAGTGTATTGTTGGCTTTCCTATTATGTACTCCTGGGCTGGAGATATCAGTGCCGTTGTGAAGGTAGACCATGTCTATTCTTATTTTTATACATTCTTTATACTGCTTAAGAAATTATATTTTTCTTTGTGCAACGTTTATACATTAAGATGGCGCCTGTATCCAGTACCGCACCCAGAGGCTGACGCACACGATCGTCATGTGGTTTACAAGAAAGACAGTATCATTTTCTGGGAATCGAAACCTAAGAAGATGTTGAAAACTTAAGAGCCAATGACTGATCGCCAGTGTATTCGGATACAAGACGTATATGCTTACAGCCTGCCATTATCTTATCTTTCTTGCATTCCTGTATAAAAACTGTAACTTCCTCAATAAACCTCAGTACTGTGTGAGCAGCCAGAGCGCCCAGTTGCATGGACTGAGATTGAAACTGCATCAACGTCAGTGTTTATCTTTGTCAGCGCGCACATGCATGATTGATTTGGAGCAGGTGACTGACCACTGGAAGTGACCCGTATTCTGGCGGAGGTCACTACCTCAACACCGTTAGTTTCGACACCAAACTTTGCCCACCGTCAGATGAGCGTTTCTGACAATTTAACTGTGCTGTGAGAAACGTCTCTCCTGACAGTAGGGTCCATAGCCCTATAATGTCAGAGGGAGCGTTCCTTAACGCGCAGCTATGACGCTAAGTTGTGAGGAACGCCCCTCTTGACTATATTCGTCTATAGCCCTGTAGTGTCAGAGGGGGCGTTCTTTACCGCCCAGTGATGATGCTCAGCTGTGAGGAGTGCCCTCCCTCCAGTAAAAGTCTATGGATGAGTACTGTCAGGAAAGGCAATCCTCACAGCCCAGTTAGACTGTCAGGAAAGCCCTTCTGACTGTGGGCAGAGATCGGTGCCATAACTAATGGAACCGATATCTGTAGCCTAGGGGCACATAACAGGAAAGCCGACAGTGCACTGAATTCAGCGGCAGGTTGCTGATATTTGAATAATAGGAGCAGTGCTGCAATTCCTCAGAACTATCTCTATGCAGAAGACTGCTATAGCACTGCTCTTAGTACTTGTATACAAGTATTCTACTTCACATTCACTACCTCAGATTTTGGTGTATAGAGGCTGCTGGCAAAGCTGATCCTTGTCAGATCAAGGTATTGGACCTCCAAAGACCACCTACTATGCAAAATGCATCTGAGGCTGAAAAGCCCCTTTATCTTAAATGTAAAGATGAGCGAATACTGTTCGAGTAGGTATTCGATCGAATACTAAGATATTCGAGATATTTGATTCCAATCGAATACCACGCGGTAAACACAGTAAAAATTTGAATCCCCTCCCACCTTACCTGCACTTTTTTTGCACCAATAACTGTGCAGGAAAGGTGGGACAGGAAGCAGGAAAACGTAGGCATCGAAAAAAAATAGGAAAAAGTCATTGGCTGGCTAAATCAGGTGACCTCCGATTTATAAGAATAGTATCAGCCATATTCGTGTGAGAAGCGGTTTGGTGAGACAGGGCTAGAGAGAATTTAGGTTTGGTTAGGCAGGAACAATTAAAACCAACAGCTCTTTTCAGAGCTAAATTGCTTGAAGAGTGTATATACATCACTAGTATATACACTCATCTGCTCAAATTTCACAGAAGCCCTTTTTAGGGCTCAAATTCCCATTGGGTGAGAAGAAACCTGTATCCAGTGTATACGGCAGTAGATACACTCAATATATCTACCCTCTGTGTATACAAAAAAAAACAAAAAACATTTGTATACATCAGTTTGTGAACTCACTCATTCTAACTGTCCCATTGGGTGAGAAGAAACCTGTATACTGTAATCCGGTATATACGGCAGTAGATACGCTCAATATTTCTACCCTCCGTGTATAAAAAAAAAAAACAAAAAAAAAACATGCACTTGTACACATCTCAAAATGCGTAAGGCTAGCACAAAGGGACGAGGACGGGGGCGTGGAAATGCAGCTGGGGAGCAAGGTTGAGGTCAAAGTACAGCATATCCAATGCCTACTGCTGAGGGGCAGTCAGCATTGTGCTTCTCCACAATCCCTGGCTTGATGGCTACATTAAGCAGGGTGCAGGGTACAATACTGACTAGGCCCGAGCACCAGGAACAGGTGTTACAGTGGCTAGCAGATAATGCTTCCAGCAGCTTTTCCACCATCCAGTCAGCGACTACCTCCAGTCATCTTCCTAGCCAAGAGTCTGGCCCTCCTTCCTCCCAACATGCCTAATCTTCCCAGCAGAGTCATCCCACCTTTGCCCCTTCCCAGGAGCTGTTTTTGGTTCATTTTACTGTCTCTTCCTCTGTCCAACCACTTCCCGAATGCCAGGAGCTACCAGATGACTTTGTGTGTACTGATGCTCAAACACTGGAGCATCCGCCATCTCCTGGCGATTTTGTGGTTGTGGACCCCCAAACCGTCATCAGTGATGATGACGAGACACAGTTGCCATCAGTTTAGGCTGTTGTCATGTGCAGTGTGCAGGAGGAGGAGTAGATTGAGGAATTGGAAGAGGAGGTGGTGGATGACAAGGCCACAGACCCGACCAGGGCAGGGGTGATATCTAGCGGGGAAAGCAGTGTAGACCTGGAGGCAAGCGCAGCACCAAAAAACGTGGCTACAGGAAGAGGCACGTCCAGAGGCAGAGGACAGCTGCTTCACAGAAGCCAGGCCAAAGCCAGCAAGGCCCAAGATGATCCCTGTCCTAGCCACTTGTGAAAAATTTCCCCATCGAGGCCACGTTCATCGATGGTGTGGAGATTTTTCAATGTATGTGCAGAGGACAAATTTAGTGTGGTTTGCACACTGTGCAACTCTAAACTGAGTAGGGGCTCTGAAAAGAGCAACCTTACCACCTCAGGCATGCGCCGTCATTTGGAAGGCAAGCACTGGGCTCAGTGGGAGAGAGCAAACACAGGACAATCGTCGTTCGGCGTTGCCACCACTGCCTCTTCCACTGTGTCCAGTGCTGTCACTGCAGTCCAGACCACCAACCAGGACACCTGGTAGCGGCTGTGGAGCTTGCCAGCCTCCAACACATTCCATGCCTGGCCCACGTTTTCAACTTAGTGGTGCAACGATTTTTAAAAATGTACCCCAATGTTCATGAGCTACTGGTGAAAGTGCGGCGTTTGTGCGCCCACTTTCGTAAATCGTCAGTAGCCGCTGCTAGCATCAGAACCCTCCAGCAACGCCTACATCTGCCCGAACACCGGCTGTTGTCCGACGTCCCCCTCACGCTGGAACTCGACGTATCAGATGTTGAGCAGGGTGTGTGAGCAGCAGAGACCCTTGATGGAGTACCATCTCCAAAACCCAAGGGTTCCTCAAAGTCAACTCCCGCAGTTTCTGCACCATGAGTGGCCATGGATAGCAGACTTATGCCAGATACTACGCGTCTTTGAGGAGTCCACCAAGAGGGACAGTTTTGAAGACGCATTAGTGAGTGTAACCATCCTGCTCCTGTGTGTGATGCGAGAATCCCTCATCGCCATCAGGGATATGCATTGCATGCTGAGGAGTCAGGGACAGGAGCAGACCCATCCCAGCAGGTTAGTCAGTGCATACTCCTGTCAGCTTCTCAGCCTGTAATGATGGAGGAGGAGGATTAAGTATAGGATGAGATCAATGTCACACACGAGGCTTGTGGGGAAGTGCAGTGCGTCCCATTGCTTCAGTGCAGATGGGGGCGAAGGGGAGGAGGAAGAGAAGGAAATGGAGAGTGACCCTTCCGGTGGGGGCAGCGAAGTCATGCCAAGTAACACTCTGGCACACATGGCTGACTTTATGTTGGGCTGCTTTTCCAGTGGCAAATGCATTGTGAAAATCATGGAGAGAAACCAATACTGGATTTTTGCAATCCTCGACCCCGGTATAAAAATAATGTGAATGTAGCATATAAATCTATCTAGAAAAGGATTGTTTTTATAATTTAAGAAAATGGTTGGAAGCGAAAGTGACTGTTATTATGGGTGTGTCTACTTTACTGATTATACAGCTGCTATGTTACGTATATAAGGGTATACGAAAATGTTTAGTAATGCCATGACTAAGGAGCTGTAAAGCTTCGAAACGCGTCGGCGGTTTTAAGCACTATGTGTCTTTCCTACTTTTTTCACAAAGTGTTCTATGTTGTGTGAGTTTTTAATGGCTTATTAAAAGTTATATTTTATGGAACCCGAGGAGTGCGGACCTACTATTTTTGGTTAAAGATTCAGCTGTGGAGTTGCCTTATTCAGTCCGGAGGTTAAAGGCCGTGCACCCGGAGGGTTATCTTGGAGCTTACTCATATGGTGAGATCGAGACTTTTTTCTTTTCTTTCGCATTTATAAAAATAATATATCATCTTTCATTCTGGTAGAGGGGAGGGCCAATCGCATTCATGATTGCCACAAGCAACTGGTGCAAAATATGATGGAAATGTTTCCATCAACTCTCGCTGGTGGCATAGAGGACAGTTCCTCCAAGAGGCTAACAACTGCCATCTGGTCCACACCCACCAGGGGCACACTCTCTAAGGTCTGGGACACCTCAATGGCACCCCCTCGACAAAATTACCACCACTGAGGGGCCTAGTGTCACCAGGAGGGACAAGTATAGGCGCATGTTGCGTGAGTACCTGGCCGACCACAGCCCTGTCCTCTCCAATCCCTCTGCGCCCTACACTTATTGGGGGTCAAAGTTGAACTTGTAGCTGGAACTTGCGCTTTACGCCCTGGAGGTGCTGTCCTGCCCTGCCGCCAGCGTTCTATCGGAAAGGGTCTTCAGCGCAGCCGGTGGCATCATCACCGATAAGCGCAGCTGTCTGTCAGCTGACAGTGCTGACCGTCTGATGCTGATCAAAATGAACTGCCACTTGACTGACCCATCATTTGCATGTCCACCAATGTCAAGCACCCCAACCTAAAGTTCCATGTGTGTGCTCCAGCTCTTCAGTTCATCCTCATCTTCATCCTCCTCTTCCACCATCATCGTTGAAAAACATTTAAAATAACCCATAACGCTCACCTCAAGGTTCTAATATTATGCTCCGACAAGGCTCTTTTCATCCATAGAGCATAATATTATGCTCCTAAAAGGCTCAATTCATCCCATAGGAGCATAAGATTATGCGCCTACAATCCTCAATTCATCCCAAGAACCAAAAATTAAAACTCTGCTGGTAAAAGGCTCAATTCACCCAAAGGGACAAAAACTAAAACTCTGCTGCTACAAGGCTCAATTCACCCAAAGGGCCAAAAACGAAAACACTGCCGCTACAAGGCTTAATTCACGCAAAGGGCCAAAAACTAAAACTCTGCTGGTGCAAGGCTCAACTCGCCTCAAGGGCCAAAAACACTGCTGGTTAAAGGCTCAATTCACCCAAAGGGCCAAAAACTAAAGCTCTGCTGGTTAAAGGCTCAATTCACCAAAAGGGCCAAAAACTAAAACCCTGCTGGTAAAAGGCTCAGTTCACCCAAAGGACCAAAAACTGAAACTCTGCTGGTAAAAGGCTCAATTCACCCAAAGGGCCAAAAACAAAAACTCTGCTGCTACAAGGCTCAATTCACCCAAAGGGACAAAAACTAAAACTCTGCCGCTACAAGGCTTAATTCACGCAAAGGGCCAAAAACTAAAACTCTGCTGGTGCAAGGCTCAACTTACCTCAAGGGCCAAAAACACTGCTGGTTAAAGGTTCAATTCACCCAAAGGGCCAAAAACTAAAACTCTGCTGGTTAAAGGCTCAATTCACCAAAAGGGCCAAAAACTAAAACCCTGCTGGTAAAAGGCTCAATTCACCCAAAGGGCCAAAAACTGAAACTCTGCTGGATAAAGGCTCAACTCACGCAAAGGGTCAAAAACACTGCTGGTTAAAGCCTCAATTCACCCAAAAGGCCAATAACTAAAACTCTGCTGCTACAAGGCTCAATTCACCCAAAGGGCCAAAAACTAAAACTCTGCTGCTACAAGGTTCAAATCACTCAAAGGGCCAAAAAATAAAACTCTGTTGGTTAAAGGCTTAATTGACCTAAAGGGCCCAAAACACTGCTGGCTAAAGGCTCAACTCACCTCAATAGCCAGAAACACTGCTGGTAAAAGGCTCAGTTCACCCAAAGGGACAAAAACTAAAACTCTGCCGCTACAAGGCTCAATTCACCCAAAGGGCGAATAAAACGAAAACTCTGCCGCTACAAGGCTTAATTCACGCAAAGGGCCAAAAACTAAAACTCTGCTGGTGCAAGGCTCAACTCACCTCAAGGGCCAAAAACACTGCTGGTTAAAGGTTCAATTCACCCAAAGGGCCAAAAACTAAAGCTCTGCTGGTTAAAGGCTCAATTCACTAAAAGAGCCAAAAACTAAAACCCTGCTGGTAAAAGGCTCAGTTCACCCAAAGGGCCAAAAACTGAAACTCTGCTGGTAAAAGGCTCAATTCACCCAAAGGGCCAAAAACAAAAACTCTGCTGCTACAAGGCTCAATTCACCCAAAGGGACAAAAACTAAAACTCTGCCGCTACAAGGCTTAATTCACGCAAAGGGCCAAAAACTAAAACTCTGCTGGTGCAAGGCTCAACTTACCTCAAGGGCCAAAAACACTGCTGGTTAAAGGTTCAATTCACCCAAAGGGCCAAAAACTAAAACTCTGCTGGTTAAAGGCTCAATTCACCAAAAGGGCCAAAAACTAAAACCCTGCTGGTAAAAGGCTCAATTCACCCAAAGGGCCAAAAACTGAAACTCTGCTGGATAAAGGCTCAACTCACGCAAAGGGTCAAAAACACTGCTGGTTAAAGCCTCAATTCACCCAAAAGGCCAATAACTAAAACTCTGCTGCTACAAGGCTCAATTCACCCAAAGGGCCAAAAACTAAAACTCTGCTGCTACAAGGCTCAATTCACCCAAAGGGCCAAAAACTAAAACTCTGCTGCTACAAGGTTCAAATCACTCAAAGGGCCAAAAAATAAAACTCTGTTGGTTAAAGGCTTAATTGACCTAAAGGGCCCAAAACACTGCTGGCTAAAGGCTCAACTCACCTCAATAGCCAGAAACACTGCTGGTAAAAGGCTTAGTTCACCCAAAGGGACAAAAACTAAAACTCTGCCGCTACAAGGCTCAATTCACCCAAAGGGCGAATAAAACGAAAACTCTGCCGCTACAAGGCTTAATTCACGCAAAGGGCCAAAAACTAAAACTCTGCTGGTGCAAGGCTCAACTCACCTCAAGGGCCAAAAACACTGCTGGTTAAAGGTTCAATTCACCCAAAGGGCCAAAAACTAAAACTCTGCTGGTTAAAGGCTCAATTCACCAAAAGGGCCAAAAACTAAAACCCTGCTGGTGAAAGGCTCAATTCACCCAAAGGGCCAAAAACAAAAACTCTGCTGGTTAAAGGCTCAACTCACGCAAAGGGTCAAAAACACTGCTGTTAAAGCCTCAATTCACCCAAAAGGCCAATAACTAAAACTCTGCTGCTACAAGGCTCAATTCACCCAAAGGGCCAAAAACTAAAACTCTGCTGCTACAAGGCTCAATTCACGCAAAGGGCCAAAAACTTAAACTCTGCTGCTACAAGGCTCAACTCACCTCAAGGGCCAAAAACACTGCTGGCTAAAGGCTCAACTCACCTCAATAGCCAGAAACACTGCTGGTTAAAGGCTCAATTCACCCAAAGGGCCAAAAACTAAAACACTGCTGGTAAAAGGCTCAGCTCATCCAAAGGGACAAAAACTTAAACTCTGCTGCTACAAGGCTCAACTCACCTCAAGGGCCAAAAACTCTGCTGGTAAAAGGCTCAGTTCACCCAAAGGGCCAAAAACTCTGCTGATAAAAGGCTCAATTCACACAAAGGGCCTAAAACTCTGCTGGTACAAGGTTTAACTCACTTCAAGGGCCTAATACTCTGCTGGTTAAAGGCTCAATTCACCCCAAGGGCCTGGAGCTAAGTTTGAGAGGGCTCAACCCAAACGCTTGAAAAGTAAATTTATGTATGGCTCAGCTGAAGGGCCTCTAACTTAATTTGGAAGGGCTTGTTGGATTTCCCATTGCCTATGCCATCTGTGGTTGTCATGGGCAACGTAATTTAAGGGGCGCATGCTAATGTTTCTTTAGCTTTAAATTAGTGTTTCTGTCCATATTATTGTGGAGGAAAGAAGGTTTCCAAGTATTTTTCCACTTTCCATATTGAGTTTTCAGTGTCTAGTGATAGGCTGTGATAGTGGGGTAATCCTGGGACTTGGGCGTGTTAAATGTCCCCAGGCATACTTCCCCTGCTGTCCCAGTTGCGTTCCAGAGTTGTTGACATCATTTCTTAGGGTGTCATTGTGGACTTAGTGACTCTCCTTAGTCGAATTGTGGTTCCCCTGAAACGAGCATTTTTTCCCCCATAGACTATAATGGGATTCGACATTCGGTCGAACAGTCGAATATTGAGGGTCTATTCAAATCGAATATCAAATATTTCACTACTCGCTCGTCTCTACTTAAATGCAGTAATAAAATACTAGTTTTATATTAGTGCACACAAATAAAATGACAGGGTTATCACATGCATAGAAATATATATAGAACAATATACTGTATAACACCATAACAACTTAATATACTCCGCTGTCCCTATGGCTCAGCAGAGATGAGATCTTAGATTTTATATACCTTCTTTTAGTGGTTTAACTTATTTATGGATGAAAAAAGCTGTTCTGCTGCTAAGAAGAGCACAAGTTTAGGACAGGCGGTAAATATGTTGGTAGCTTTATGAAATATGAGATAATATTTATCCAAACCAGATGACACTGAAAACATTTATTATGCGCAGACATGAAGAATGTAACAACTACAGGTCCTATCCCTTCAACAAATCCTTCTTCCATGCCAATGTTGATGTAGATGACTCAGTAACATCAAGTTGTACCTTTGTAGAGTTCGATCCCATATCTTCTACTGTCACCAGGATTAGGAGAACATACAGCTATATATCACTTGGGAAGGCTAAAAATACAAATAAAATGTGTGTGACTTGTATGTAATTCCAAAGTGAAACTTTTCTGTTCATCACAGAGATCCAAATCCTATCCAGTTATGCAGGGATTAAAGGAGTTTTCTGCGCAAAAAAAAACATTGATGCCAGCCCAGGGGAGCTGACTAAAAATAAAAAAATATAATTATACTCACCTCTCCTGGGCTCAGCAGTGATTTCTAGTATATGTGACCTCAGTCATCAAGCCGAAGAAGACCAACAAAGATGCCGCAGACAGCAGGACAGAGTAAGGATGCCCAGGAGAGGTGAGGCGAGTATAAAGTGTTATTTTAAATCACTTCCCCTGGGCCTCTACTTATTGTGTAGTGACTATTGCTAGCATCTTCTAATGGACAATAGCAATGGACATTAATGACGGCCCCCAGCCAACTAAACACAAACAGAGCTATCTGTTTTCTGCTCCATTGAGCTTCTGAAAACAGTTCATCGACGGGCGTGATGATTTTAACAACTAAGAGCTCGTTCACATCTGCGCCTGGCACTCCGTTATGCAGGTTTCTGTTTCCATTCATTTGAATGGGTGAGAAAGCTGTCCGGCCGTGAGCGGCAGTGAGAGTTTTATGCTCTCCGCCGCGAAACCGGGTTTTTTAATCCGGACACAGAGTCAGACATGCAGTACTCTGTGTCCGGATTAAAAAAAACCTTATTTTTTCATACAATGGGATGCAGAATCAGGGTAAAATCTGCTGACAATTTTGGGATGGAATCTCCCTCAAAATCAGCAGCATTCATTGTGTGAATGACCCCTAAGGGTAGGTTCACACTACTGTCATGAATGTTAGTAAATTGACTCATTCAGATGTAGCACCTCTGGTTTGGTGTCAGTCTGCATTCATTCTTATGTTGTGCTCATGCCCAGCATCTCCTGTTCAAATGTGACTGACAGTCTATGTCTCTGCTCAAGATATCCATTCAGCCAGTCATAACTCAGGCTGTCAATCATGGCTAAAAGGTTGTTGGGTGGCAATTTATGAGGAGAGCCCATGCTCAGACCAGGTAAGCAGCACCCACAATCCACCTACTGATAAACTGCATACCTTTAAAGGTGTTGTCCCATCTCAAGGACCCTATCTATACTGGTAGCTTATGTAAATTGAAGCCTTTTTCTAAATATATTGCTTTACAAATTCTGCTTTGTTTGCCTAGTATGTGAATTTATTCTCCTCATTGTTTACAAATTGTTGCTATAACAAGAGACCTTTAGGACAAGTGATGTCACTTACTCACTGTTCTTGCCGGTAGGACAATCCGTTCAGATAATTGCACTTTGCTGATACATCCTAGTCTGTTATCTCTCTATCTAAACACACAGATAACATTGAGCCTGTTCTGTACAAGAATCTGCAGATTATCTGACCTGCAGAAGTGTTCTGTGTCCCGTTCAGCAGGAGGGAGGGGGTGGGAGAGAAATGCAGGAAGTGAGAAGCAGACACTGCATGCAGCCAGGCTGAAAGGCTGACATGGGAAAACCCCTTTAAGACACCCACATGTTCTGGCACCCTGTAGTCATAGCGGTCCATTCACACGGAGTAACGCGAGGCGTTTTTTGTGCTTATTTTTACGGCCGTAAAAAGACGTTTCCATTGAGTTCTATAGTAAAATACGCCTGTATTTTTACGTCCGTAATTTTACGTCCGTTATTTTACGGGCGTAAAATTACGGACGTAAAAATACAGGCGTATAGAACTATAGAACTCAATGGAAACGTCTTTTTACGGCCGTAAAAATAAGCACAAAATAAGCACAAAAAACGCCTCGCCTTACTCCATGTGAATGGACCCTAATACTGATATATATACATATTACACTTTAACAAACCACCCAAATAAATGTATTTGTCTCACAATTTAAACTACTACTGATTGGCTGAAAAGACGACTACATTATTAACATACTATGATTTAAATAGGACTTATTCAGTCTTAGCAACTCCTCAAAGCAATGACCATGCAATGACTGAACCAGTCCAGGTGACACACACCAGTCAATGCAATAAACAGTGCAAGCCATACTGCAACATGGTATGTGATAACCTTACAATGGCTAATGTAAGCCCAATCCATGTCACACTGTGCCAAAGATTTTCCTGGATAAAACAGCAAATACTATTCAGACTAAGTGGAGAACAGTGAAATCCACACCACCTTACATGGGGATGTCCATGGCTGTGTTTGGGGAATAACTAAGCCAAGGTTAAGGAATTATAGTTCCAAATCAGCTGTATAAGCGAACCACTATAGTAAAGTGAATGACATTCTATTCACAATATAGGTAATGGAACAGCAAGGCAACATTTTCCCCAGCAATACAACAAGACTCCATGCAAAGAAACATATATACTGTATATACACAAAACAAGTGTTGTCCACTACAATATTCATACAACTCTGCAAACACTTCTGCACATCCACAATGACCCCCACCAATCTCACCAGACCCCTGTCCTACAAGGACCGCAATACTGGGACAGCTTTCGGTTGTCTTACATACTGATAAAAAGATGATGCTTCACCCCATATACTGTATATGGTGCCCTCCAAGTATTATTGTAATCACACTTTAATGATAAAATGTGGTCTCCAAGAATCGAGAGTAGCAAGACTGAGAGGACTGCCTGTTATATTATCATGTCCATTCATGTAGGACTGATGAATAGTAGGATTCTCTGCATATTTCCTAGTCACACCAATTTGCTTTATAGTTAATAGAGGAATAATAATAAATAGAGATGAGCGAGAAGTGAAATATTCGATATTCGTTTCGAGTAGCCCCTCAATATTCGATTATTCGACTGAATATCGAATCTCATTATAGTCTATGGGGAAAAAATGCTCGTTTCAGGGGAAACCACAATTGGACTAAGGGGGCATCAAACACGCCCAAGTCTCAGGATTACACTACTATCACAGTCTATCAACTAAACACTCCAAACTGAATATGCAAAGTGGAAAAATACTTGGAAACCTTCTTTCCTCCACAATAGTATGGACAGAAACACAAATTTAAAGCTAAAGAAACATTAGCATGCACCCCTTTAAATCATGTTGCCCATGACAACCACAGATGGCACAGGCAATGGGAAATCCAATAGCCCCCACCCTTAACTGTCATTGTGTATATGCGTGTGTATGATGTGGTGAGACCTCCAAAAATTACTTTTCTGACCCTTCACGTGAGCCCTTCCAAATTAAGTTAGAGGCCCTTAAGCTGAGCTACCAGCAGAGATTGAGGCCCTTGAGTTGACTTGAGCCTTTTACCAGCAGAGTTTTAGGCCCTTTAAGTGAGTTGAGCCTTGCAGCAACAGAGTGTTAGGCCCTTTAAAATTGTTAGCCCCTAAAACGGTGGTTCCAAAACCATCACTCTCATTGTGTGGGATTAATGCAGTGGATTGGAGTTCGAACCCAGACATTAACCTTTATTTTGATTATGAAATCGATAACATTTTGGCATTTGGGGGGTAACTTTTATTTAGAGGACCGCAAAGGTGGAGAATTGGCTGCAACCACTACTAGCGGTAATGGTCCTCTAATATCGGACTCTACATTACATTAACAACATGCTCCAGTACTTCACATGTAGATCAGAAACCACTTTCCCTTCCGACACCAGATTTAACCAAGGTTCATCATCATCATCATCATCATCATCCTGCTGAGATGGAGCCACTAAAGGAAACCTTGCCTTCCAAGACATGTTCTGGAGCTGCGACTGAGCCAAATCTAAACACAGAGTCGTTTGGAACTGGACAAAATTCAAAGTTTCAAAAGACTTTAGAGACTGTTGAAAGTAATGGGATCCAGAATGAGGAGTTCATCACAAGGCTGATAGAACCAACTCCAAATGCTGCAGCACAAGCAACCAGCAGTCAGACTAAGATTGTCTCTTCTTCAAGTAAGGCCAGCGCCGCACCTTCCATGAGGCGACCTGAAGCGAGCGCTTCAGGCGGCGCTATGCCAGGGCCTCAGGGAGGGCGGCATTTTTGCTAATCTAAGCCAGTCCAGGACAAGCTGTCCTGGACTGGCTTAGCACGGAGCGGTGGTTTGGGGAGGCCACTGGAGCAGCGCTGCTCCAGCAGCCTCCCCGCATGTTCAGGCAGAGCGCAGGCAGTCTCCGGGCCTGCTCTCTGCCGGCGAACGGCGCTAAGCCCCGCCCCCTCCGCTAAGCTACACCCCGCTCTGCCCCCTCCCCCGGCGGGGGGGGGGGGGGGGGGGCGACTTTCTGCACTTCGCCTCGGGCGGCGAAAGGGGCAGGCAGGGGTGAACCTGGAGCGGGGGGCATGGCTTAGTGGAGGGGCGGGGCTTAGCACCGTTCGCCGGCAGAGAGCAGGCCCGGAGACTGCCTGCGCTCTGCCTGAGCATGCGGGGAGGCCTCCCCAAACCACCACTCCGTGCTAAGCCAGTCCAGGACAGCTTGTCCTGGACTGGCTTAGATTAGCAAAAATGCCGTCCTCCCTGAGGCTCTGGCATAGCGCCGCCTGAAGCGCTCGCTTCAGGTCACCTCATGGGAGGTGCGGCGCTGGGGGCAGGTTCACCCCTGAGTAAGGCACAAGATTCTTTGGAACCAGAAGAGGAAAAGTCAGTGATTGCCATTGCAGCAGTGCCTAGGCCATCTCTCAGAGCAGTTCATTCAGAGATTGAATTGGAGAAAAATAAGAATTTTTACTGTGATTGAGTCTTCATGCACATTAGTGGGCATGGGCAACCTAATGTAGAAGATCCTCATACTGAGCTGGCCTCATTACGGAACATGATCAACCAGGATAATCAGGGCTGGAAACAGCCATCACATCTTACCGAAAGGAATCACCCTCAGTTTGGAAAGAAGCCATCTAAACGTTGCACCAATTCCCTCTAATAATCCTTGCAGACCGAGATAGCATGGACATTTTCATATAAGGTAAATATTTTCCTCCCCCTTCATTCCTTCTATATATTTCTATTCTTCCAGAGCCAGCACACAGGGGGTCTATTAATGCGCCATCTTGTGGATGTTTTTGTGAACTGCACCTGCCTATACTTTGCCATTGTAATTTGAGTTGTTACTGTAAAGGGAGTGTCCATTATGATTAGCTGACCTCCAGGACCAATCAGGCTCCCTTGACTGGCCTGGAGGGAGAGTTGAGTGACCACCCTCTCTAGAGGGGGTTAGGGACGTTTTTGGCTGATTTATTTTGTGTGGGGCTACAAGTCTAAGACATGAGACAGCTAGCAGACTGAGCACATGGAGCATGGATGATGGCTGCCCACTATCAGGGTACACCAAGCAGAGATGCCTTCTCCTCTGTCCTCAAGGCCCTTCTCAGAGAGTGTTTTCCTCTGAAGCTCTAATCTTACAAGCGCTGAACTTGATGGACTTGTCTTATCCGTACATCTGGGACCTCACACGTATATCTCTATCCAAGTAAGTCCTTGGGACAAATCTATAGTTAAGAAACCCATAACTAGTCTGGCAGAAATTGAGGGTCTCCCGCTGCCGAATTGTATCTCCTCTTCTATATACGTGTACCCAGTTTTGTTGAGGACTAACCCCCTGTAGCAAGCCAGGAGCCGGCGGCAGCGGCGAAGCGAGGAGCTGACACAGGTCAGGATTATACTGTGTGCAGGCACATGAAAAATTAACGAGTGGGCGGAGTCAACACAAAAGTGGGTGGGGCTAAATTTGCCACGACGCGCTATGCGCGCCGCACATTTTGTCCCTCTTTCAGTTCTTCAAAAGTTGGGAGGTATGCCACCCTAGTATAGGTTCCTGGTGCTGGGGCCTTGTCAGCAGGGTACCCTGCACCTGTTTGACATTGTGGCATTGCTGGCTGCCCCTCTCCAGTAGCTTATTGGATCCACAGTCGAGCCACTGTGGCCTGGATCCCCAGCTGGATTTCCACATCCACATCCCCGTCCTTTGATGCTACCCTGACGAATCTTTGGCAGGTTCTGTGTATATACACTGTTCCTGCAGAGTAGCTTGGAAAAGAGCCTCCTGGAGACCAGACCAAGCCCGCATTAATGAAGTATAAACAGTTGGAAGCCGTGTACTTGCGCAAAAGAAATGCCTATGGCAGTAGAATAGCGCTATTCTACTGCCATAGGCATTTCTGGTCTCCAGGAGGCTTGACTGTGGCTACATTGTTCAATACTGGCTCATAAAGGAATACCTTTGCCCTCCAAGAATCAGAGTCTGATGAAGGTCCAAGGGACCGAAAACGTTTACTGACTTTACTGGCTTTATGGAATAAAATTTTTTCGTTTTTTGACACTGCAAAAAAGACGTGAAGTTTCTCTTTACACTGAATGATACGGGTTGGGACCCTAACTTCACCACTCCAGTCTACTGTATCCCTAGACAAATTACCTTCCCTACATAGTTATTGGTGCAACAAAGGCACCAGGGAAGGTGGGTGGGCATACAAATTTTTAATGCGTTTACTGCGTGGTATTGGGATCGAATATGTCAAATACCCTAATATTTGATCGAATATCTACTCGATCGAACGGTAATTGCTCATCTCTAATAATAAAGATGAAATTTGTTGAAGTCGTTTCATTCCTACAGGCATATGTACTAAGAGCTAGTGAACAGTAGATGGCAGCAAAGCAATGCTGAAAAACCTTATAACCAGCAGTTCATACACAAGGAATACTTGTATAAAGTGTATGGGTGAACTTTAACCTCAATCCCTCTTATTTTCCATATTATAATTCTTTTATTTTTAACTGTAAAAGCTGAAGATGGATTGATATGAGGGTACAGTCATATTTCTGAAAATACAAGACTTAGAAGGCACTTTCTACAGATGGCGCTGCAATATTATCATGCAGCAACCCCCACCCTCATAATACATTTTATGGAACAGCTCTGATGAATCAGAATACAGTTTAAGACTAAGGCCCCATGTAGCAAACTGTAGCTAAAAACAATGCAAACAAAACTCAAAAAACACAAGAACTGTTAGGGAATTGCTAGGACAGCAATTCCCCAGTAGCTGCTGGAAACCCTGGGAAAGGGGCACAAGAGACAGTGAGCCCTAAGCTGAAACCCCCCACTGTTCCTTCCTGCTTGCTGGTCCTATCCTATGTAATAGGCAGCAACTGGGCGAACTATAGGGTCCATGGGTTTCCTAAGGCTTTTTTATGCAGATTAGGTTTCTGTTCAGGGGGTCCCCTAGCGGACTCCCCAAACGGAAACCCATGCGCAGATCCGGGCCTAAACACAGGGCTTCCAACGACTGGTGTTCTTATATGCAGCTGCTCCAAATTCTGACTGTATTATCAGCTGTATTATCAGCTGGTGATATCTCCAGAAATAGCAAAGGTAGAGATGCAACCTTAGATTCATATGAAAGATGACAATCTCGTGTTTCACATTAAGTATTTTTCTAGGTTTTACAATGTTTGATATAAATGTATGACAAGACTCCCCCACCCCCATCCTCAGCTTCCTTACATTATACAAGAGCCTGTAGACCCACACCCGTACTTCTTGAAATGCAATGAACAGTCTTAATTCAGAAATGATAGCAGTAAAAACCAATCCTTCAGCTCACCAGCTCAAGGTGTGTTCAGCAGTCCATATGGTCATCTAGGTGAAATCCAGGATAGGGAATGGTTTGCAAACTTGTTCAAAAGAATGAATATAAAATTCCAGCATCAAAAAAAAAAAAAAAAAAAAATATCTTTAATCCATATAAATAAAAATAGGGAAAAAAAGAGATGCATCGTAATAAACATTTTTAACAAATTATATTCAATAATATAATAATATATTACAATTTTTATTGCCAGAAAATCAGAAGTCATTCTAAACTTTTGTTACGCTTTAAGCAGCAAGTTCAGAATTTGATGTGCACCTCTTATTGTGGTCCCCTTTAGATATAGGGATAACTTGCATAGTGATTTTACAGTATAGATAATGCACACAGTGATATCAATGCGCCAAATAGAGTGGTAATAAAAGATACCTTGTATCAGTCAAAACTGAGCTCACAGCAATATATAAAGATGAATGTATTAAATGAATAAACACAGACTTCTAGAAATACAATATGGTGTAAGAAAGGCATTGACGATAAACAAGCCATACTTCTCAATGCTCTCTCAATTCCTTAATACAATATATAATTCAGTAGTAGTGGGGTATAAGCAGCTTCCAGAAGAAATCATTTGTCTTTACAGTCTCTAGGTCAGGGGTGCTCACACTTTTTCAGTATGTGAGCTACTTTATAAACTGACCAAGGCAAAATATCTACTACCCACTTCTTGTGGAGGGGGCCGGGGCGGGCCTGTGGGCGGGACGTGTATGTGGGTGGGCCGGACATGTGGGTGGGGTCGGGCGGAGCTTGAGAGCAGGAGGCAGCGGCGTTCTGTGGCCGCCCAGGGATCCCCGCTGTCTGCCCCGGTGTCTGCCAGGACTAAATGATCCTGAATTCTTTCTTTTCTTTTTGGTTGCTATGATTTCTAGTATCTTTTCTACACTATCTACCAATAAGTATTTGGACAGCCATGCAAATGAAGGTATCTGCGGTCGTGATGTATGTCACGCCTTCCGCTATGAAATAGGAAACAGAATTCGCATGAGTCGCATGCAAGATTCCACGAAGTGCAGAGTTGTCCAATTTCGAGAAAGGGGTAATTGTCGGGTACCACAGATATAGTCAATCCTTAAGGGACATGGCAAGCGAACTGAATTACCCAAAATCGACAGTGGCCTATGTGATTAGGAAGTGGAAGGTGAACAGTGATTGTCAGAATGTGCCCCGAGTCGGCAGACCCCCGAAACTGGGAGACAGAGACCGACGGGTGCTGGGCAGAGAAACTGCACCCAACACCAGGAGTTTCAGCAGGCATCCTGGAGTATTGTGTCGATCAATCCCATCCGTAAGGAAGCATCTGCTGGGTTCTACCAACTACTGAACATGAAGAAATGTTTTTCTATGCTACCACAGGAGGCCAAATACGTATTGGTAGACAGTGTATATGTTATTCTGAGCTTGTATGCGTTCTTTCTTGTAATATATTACTGTATTATCTGTGCTGCTGTAACACACTGAATTGGTGGGACTATTAAAGGATTATCTTATCGTATCTTATGTTATCTTATCTATAGAACTTAAAGGGGTTGTCCATTTTTCCCTGGACAACTCCATTAAAGGTACAAGTACTCCTTTAATTACTAATAAACCATCTTTACAAAGTTTATTTCTATATATAGGAGATGAGAATATTGCTTCTCAGTATATTCACTCCCTTAAATACCCATTTATATTTGCTTTATTATATTGTACAAGTAGCTCACAAATACAAACAAATGTCAGAAAACTTGGCTCTACTTAACATTTCTACTTAAGATTTAGGAAACTTACATTCTTTTGCTTGCGGTTTGCAGTATTGTGCCAGTGGACTGGCTATGGCTAGTGATTATAGAATTGATATAGTATGCCGCCCATGAGTTATAAGCGGAAAAAAATGACTTAATTGTACTTTTATTCAAAATGTTATATATAGCAGTCACATAAGCTTCAAAGAATGGATAGTTTGACACTTTGGCGTGAAACACGCTATTCCACATAATGTACAAAGCACACCCAGGCCGATGCTGACATTCTATTTTATTATTGTAAAAACAGTACCTGCGGCATGTTAAATTCATTTGTGATACTTTACAGTTTTATAAAAATGTGGTAAAATATCAATGAACATGTGACTCAAGTAAACAAAACAGTGACGGTCACTATGGCAATGAGAATGCAAACTATGAGAGCCAAAAATGCAAATAATTTACAGTTTCTGGAATTCTTCTGTTCCTTTTCCTTCTTCTTTAGTAAAGAGTCATATCCAGGTGTATAAATATCTTCTAGCCAGTAATGTAAATCATGTGGATTTTCCTGCAAATATATTATATTTCTTTGTAAAAACTTAGAAATAAAACAATATTCTCAGTTTTGGTAAAATCTTGGACAAGTGTAATTCATAGATCAATTTGTACACATATAATAATAGTAATAAAGTAATAATGCTAATAATATAATGCACTCCTTTTAAAGAGGAATGTCAGAGGTCACCGAGGAGTTCAGTGATAAAATAAAAGCACATATCCAAGATTATTATTTGGGTCACAGAAGTCCAACTTCTAATATAGTAGGTAGAGATGAGCGAGTAGTGTTCGATCGAGTAGGTGTTCGATCGAATACTACGATATTCGAAATACTCGTACTCCATCGAACACTAATAGCTGTTCGAAGTTTAAGGTTCGATGCAGAACCAGCGTTGATTGGCAGAATGCTATACATTCTGCCAATCAACGCTGGTTCTTCTCTTACCTTTCCGAAGTCTTCTCCGCGCTGCGTCCCCGCATCTTCTTCCGGGTGGAATTCACTCTGCCTAGGCATCCGGCCTAGGCAGAGCCGACTGCGCATGCGCGAGCATGCGCGGGCATGCACGCGCATACGCAGTCAGCTCTGCTCAAGTGTCGGGTAAAAAGTATGATTTTATCGAATGTTGCGTACCCCTGAAACAAGCATTTCCCCCCATAGACTATAATGGGGTTCGAAATCCATTTGAACAGTTGAACAGTGTGCGGCTGTTCGAATCGGATTTCGAAGCTCGGACATTTTAGTGTTCGCTCATCTCTAATAGTAGGTAAAATGTTCTTCCAGCTTATTGTAAACAATTGGTCTTATATGGAACACTCTTGTCCTGGGGTAAAATTGTGATGTTCTGCAGCAGCAGTGGCACATTCAGACATGGGCTCATTTCAAGGGGTTATCCGTTTCTAAGACTGATGGCTTATCCTTAAGATAGAGCATCAATATTAGATTTGTAGGGGTCACCAGCACCAACACAGCACAGGAGGTTCATACAAGCTGTAGCATTGAGTGTAGATACTGCAGTTTTGCCCCATAGAGTCGCCACATATAGACACATATGCATCTTAATACAATCCTAAATATATAAAATGAACTTATTCTTCTATATGAAAAATATATGTAAACCCTTTATATACTGTATATGTTGGTAACTCCTCAATGGTGTACATACTACTGTGTTATAAACTGAGGTTCAGTGATGACATCATCAAGGGGATAAAGTCATCGCATGCAGGTCATTTAACAGACATCAATGAAATGTGCAGCTTATACAGTACCTTGCGAAAGTATTCAGCCTCCTTGAACTTTTCAACCTTTTGCCACATTTCAGGCTTCAAACATAAAGATATCAAATTAAAATTTTGGGGGGGAAGAATCAACAAGTGAGACACAATTGTGAAGTGGAACAAAATTTATTGGATATTTTAAACTTTTTTTTAACAACTAAAAAACTGAAAAAGGGAAGGGCAAAATTATTCGGCCCCTTTACTTTCAGTGCAGCAAACTCACTCCGTTCAGTTCAGTGAGGATCTCTGAATGATCCAATGTTGTCCTAAATGATTGATGATATCACTTCTCTTCAATAGTCTCAGGGTTCTGTATAAAGTGCAGAGAGCATCATGAAGACCAAGGAACACACCAGACAGGTCCGAGATACTGTTGTGGAGAAGTTTAAAGCCAGATTTGGATACAAAAAGATTTTCCAAGCTTTAAACATCTCAATGAGCACTGTGCAAGCAATCAAATTGAAATGCAGATATCAAACCACTGCAAATCTAACAAGACCCGGCCGTCCATCTAAACATTCATCTCAAACAAGGAGAAGACTGATAAGAGATGCAGCCAAGAGGCCCATGATCACTCTGGATGAACTGCAGAGATCTACAGCTGAGGTGGGAGAGTCTGTCCATAGGACAACAATCAGTCGTACACTGCACAAATCTGGCCTTTATGGAAGAGCGGCAAGAAGAAAGTCATTTCTCAAAGATATCTATAAAAAGTCTTGTTTAAAGTTTGCCACAAGCCACCTGGGATACACCAAACATGTGGAAGAAGGTGCTCTGGTCAGATGAAACCAAAATCAAACTTTTTGGCCACAATGCAAAATGATATGTTTGGAGTAAAAGCAACACAACTCATCACCCTAAACACACCATCCCCACTGTCAAACATGGTGGTGGCAGCATCATGGTTTGGGCCTGCTTTTCTTCAGCAGGCACAGGGAAGATGGTTAAAATTGATGGGGAGATGGATGGAGACAAACACAGGACCATTCTGGAAGAAAACCTGTTGGAGTCTGCAAAAGACCTGAGACTGGGACGCAGATTTAGCTTCCAACAAGACAGTGACCCAAAACATAAAGCAAAAACCACAATGGAATTGTTCAAAAATAAACGTATCCAGGTGTTAGAATGTCCAAGTCAAAGTCCAGACCTGAATCCAATCAAGAATTTGTGGAAAGAGCTGAAAACTGCTGCTCACAAATGTCTCCATCCAACCTCACTGAGCTCCAGCTGTTTTGCAAGGAAGAATTCCAGTCTCTCGATGTGCAAAACTGATAGAGACCTACCCCAAGCCACTTGCAGCTGTTATCACAGCAAAAGGTGGCGCTACAAAGTATCAACGCAAGGGGGCCGAATAATTTTGCATGCCCCACTTTTCAGTTTTTTATTTGTTAAAAAAGTTTAAAATATCCAATACATTTCTTTTCACTTCACAATTGTGTCCCACTTGTTGTTGATTCTTCCCCAAAAGATTAAAAGTTTATACCTTTATGTTTGAAGCCTGAATTGTGGCAAAAGGTTGAAAAGTTCAAGGGGGCCGAATACTTTTGCAAGGCACTGTATATGTGCTGCCTACCACATAAAGAATTAAAGGTAACAGAAGGGATCTAAACTCTATAAAATAAATATATTTGCGTATATCTGTATTGAAGACCATATGATACATACTTAGCATATTTTGTTATTGGAAAGAAAACTATTAATTCCTCATGTACCACTCTGGGGACCCCCAGACATAAACTATAACATGTGTGGGGATCCAATAGCAAGTGTTTTATTCCACTGGAGCTCCATCACAGGAAAAGTAATGCATTTCGTAGTTCAATGGGACAGACATTTTCTTTGCTGGTTTTTGGCTAATAGAAAGGTTCTGAACCCCCCCTGGACTCCCCTTATATTATCAGAGAATGGTATTTCAATAAACAGACAGCCCATTTAAAGGCATTGTCCCATAAGACATTACTTAGCCACAGAGAAGGTGTTCACAAGGACAGACACCCTGGATCCCCTTATTTGACTGAAGCAAGCGCTATGCATGTGATGGCTGCTGCCACTCAAATCAACTCTTAGGTCTGCTGACAATAGCTGTACATTGCACTCAGCTATCTACAGAAGTCCCGTGGAGGAACATTGAGAGGTAGCACTAACAGATATGCACAGCTGCCACTCAAATCAACTCTTGGACCTCTGTACCATAGCTATACTGTATATTGCTCTCAGTTATCTCCAGAAGTCCCGTGGACGAAAATTGAGAGGTAGCAGATATGCAGAGCTGGTAATCCATTTAATGGTTGGGGCACGTGTCCATCATTCTCATGACTGGTGAGGGTCTAAGGTGTAGACATGTACCCTGCACTGTGGATAAGCGATTAGTCTTGTTCACCGGACAATGTAGTAAACATCCAAATGGTAAACCTTTCAGAGTTTTTATAACCATACCTTCAAATAGAGTGAAAATTTTGGGTTTGGTGATTGACTATCATAATCCTGAATGGTCCATGATGGTTGTTTCTTCTTTGTGTCAGTCTTTTCCTCTTTTGCTATATCCATATACAGTGGATTACTTTTAATGGTAGACTTCAGGACCTCTGGAGTAAAGTGTTCGGTAAGTGTTTTGTCAATTATTGCTGGTCTTTCCATCTGTGACAACTGTGGAGGTTCTTTGACTTTAGCTTTATCTCTCTGCTGCAAAATAAAGATTAAGGCATTAAAACATCGGATTTTAAATTATATTCAGCTGAAATAATATAAAACATGAATGTATTAATGGTTATCTTTTACTTTGTAGGTTAAATGGTATTTTGCTTCCTGTGTTACTATGGTTTGATCCCTTCCATGTAGGTGAGAAACGTATGTTCTCCACTACTGTTAACCTAACCAATAACTAAAACAAGGAAGATGAGCTCCCCATTTTTCTACTTACATTGACGTAGTGACAATCTACTACTTCATTCAGTTACCAAATACAAAGAGAAAAATATAAAGTAGCTCACCCTTGTCGTCCTTTATAATATCAAGATTGGTGCACGACCCTATTCTCCTTGACTCACCGGAGTGAATTTATACAAAATAGTTTTTCCAAAACCGCAGCTTTGATGTAAGGGTCCGCAACTCGGAGCTTTTAAAACAACTTCTTTATTTCATCTTCTTAAAAAATCAGTTCGCCACCTTAGGCTGAGGCACACATTCATAGACAACACATAGTGAAGACAAAATAGACACTGGACATAGTGAATTTAAAAATCGCTATGAAACTGACGCGTTTCGGAACGTCCAAAGCGTTCCTTAATCATAGTGAAACTAGCCTAAACTTTGCTAGCAGTGAAAAACTTTATATACACTGTAGAAAAACCTGACAAAGGGTGGGTCTGTATTTCTCATTAGTACCAGCTGGTCAACTTGACCTAGGTTCATTTGTTTTCAAACCCTTCTTAGTCAGACACTACATAAAATGGAAAGAATTGCTAATTATATATGAAGAATATTCCAAAGTGAAGTTATAAAGTGAAGTTATAAACTGCTCAAGGTATCTATCAATCAAACAATTACTGTCAGAACTCCATTCATTGATAAGCAGATTATCGCAAACTTTTTTTCTTCTCCATGCGTAAATGTGCAATATTACATTCTCTATTATAACTCCCAAGGTGATTAACTTGCAGAGTCCAAAGTCCCACATCTCACTAACATGGAGAATGGTAGAGACATCCTCAAATACTATATATGCTATGTAAAGTTTTAAATGGATATCGAGATTTAACCAGACTCCAAGATAACATAACAAACTCTACTGGGGGGAATATATGTTTCATATTAAAGGGATAGTTTGTCCCTAACAAAGGGAGAGAAGAGAAAGAGATGTGTATTTATATTCTCTTCAACCTAAGAAGACCGATGAGACCTAAATTCAAATCTAAGAGAAAGTTTTTACCACACATGAGAATACATATGTTGCAATATTGTACTATCATATTATATACTACAAACAGAGTAGAGATTTATCAAAATATGAATGCTAAGTCAGACTTAGCATTCATTCCATCTGGTTGTCGACAGCCAAAGCGGAGGATCCATAATGCCTCTTTTTTAAGCAGCATTTTTTTCCTATTACCTCCTCTGATATTATCATTAACCATCTCGATTCCCCAAAAGGTAAAGTTATCAACATTACCCCCATGTATACTAGAAAAATGTTTTGATGCTCCTGAAATTCCCTCCGTTTCCAACTTCTTACTGTCCCTGATATGTTCGGCTATTCTGACCTTTAATGGTCTAGTAGTGCTGCCTACATAGTCGAATTTGCAGGCTGAGCATTTGATACAATATACTGTGTATTTAGAAGTACAGTTAATAGTTTATCCTAGTATCCCCCACGGGGATGCCCTCGATGCTCTGGCTTACCAACTTTATAAGTATAGTCTATACACCCCAGCGATGTGTGAGTATATTCTTTCAGTTACTTCTTTTTTACTTACACATAACTATTTTGTTTTTTTGAACACTTTTTATTTGCAGATCAAGGGGGCTCCTATGGGAGCCCCCTTCTCACCTTCACTTGCAAATTTATTTTTATCATTTTGGGAAGAAAAATTTATTTTTTCACCGATTAATCCGTTTATTGATTCGGTTTTCTGGTATGGGCGCTACATCGACGACCTACTAATAGTGTGGGTCGGAGATGTGGCGCCCATACCAGATTTTATTTCTTTTCTGAATAAAAATGAATATGGTCTCAGTTTTACACATCAACATAGTTTTTCATCAATTAATTTTTTAGATGTCACGTTGCTGGGGTGTGTAGACACAGGAAAAGTAATTACAAAGCTGTATCGGAAACCTACAGCAGGAAATACAATTTTGAAGGCTGATAGTTGCCACCCTACAGCCACGATAAGAGGGATCCCCGTGGGGGAACTAATTCGAGCAAAACGTGCGTGTAACAGGGAGGGTGACTATGTACATGAGAGCCAAGAGTTTATTAACAGGCTCCAAAAAAGAGGTTACTCTAAAAAAATATTAAATCAAGCATTAAACAAAGTAAAACTAAGAGAGAGGGAAAAACTTTGAGGAAAAAGTAAAAACTAACCATGATTTAGATGAAGCAACAGTGTTTTCAACCAATTATAGTCCACAATTTAATTCTATAAAAAAAATTATTAAAAATAATTTATCTATTTTGGAGCTTGATGACACGGTAAAAAGAATTCTTGAAAAAGGACTTCAGTTCATTCCCAAAAAGGGAGTTTCATTGGGAAATGATTTATCTCCCAGTTTTTTAAAACCTCTTGATACTAGTTCTATAGGGAAAAAAAAAAGGGGTCGTTTAGGTGTGGCAGACCTAAATGTAAAAGCTGTCCTTTTACGGCTGATACGGAAGAACTAAGTAGTTTTAAAACTAATTTCAAAGTAAAATTCAACTCTAATATTAACTGTACTTCTAAATACACAGTATATTGTATCAAATGCTCAGCCTGCAAATTCGACTATGTAGGCAGCACTACTAGACCATTAAAGGTCAGAATAGCCGAACATATCAGGGACAGTAAGAAGTTGGAAACGGAGGGAATTTCAGGAGCATCAAAACATTTTTCTAGTATACATGGGGGTAATGTTGATAACTTTACCTTTTGGGGAATCGAGATGGTTAATGATAATATCAGAGGAGGTAATAGGAAAAAAATGCTGCTTAAAAAAAGAGGCATTATGGATCCTCCGCTTTGGCTGTCGACAACCAGATGGAATGAATGCTAAGTCTGACTTAGCATTCATATTTTGATAAATCTCTACTCTGTTTGTAGTATATAATATGATAGTACAATATTGCAACATATGTATTCTCATGTGTGGTAAAAACTTTCTCTTAGATTTGAATTTAGGTCTCATCGGTCTTCTTAGGTTGAAGAGAATATAAATACACATCTCTTTCTCTTCTCTCCCTTTGTTAGGGACAAACTATCCCTTTAATATGAAACATATATTCCCCCCAGTAGAGTTTGTTATGTTATCTTGGAGTCTGGTTAAATCTCGATATCCATTTAAAACTTTACATAGCATATATAGTATTTGAGGATGTCTCTACCATTCTCCATGTTAGTGAGATGTGGGACTTTGGACTCTGCAAGTTAATCACCTTGGGAGTTATAATAGAGAATGTAATATTGCACATTTACGCATGGAGAAGAAAAAAAGTTTGCGATAATCTGCTTATCAATGAATGGAGTTCTGACAGTAATTGTTTGATTGATAGATACCTTGAGCAGTTTATAACTTCACTTTATAACTTCACTTTGGAATATTCTTCATATATAATTAGCAATTCTTTCCATTTTATGTAGTGTCTGACTAAGAAGGGTTTGAAAACAAATGAACCTAGGTCAAGTTGACCAGCTGGTACTAATGAGAAAAGACAGACCCACCCTTTGTCAGGTTTTTCTACAGTGTATATAAAGTTTTTCACTGCTAGCAAAGTTTAGGCTAGTTTCACTATGATTAAGGAACGCTTTGGACGTTCCGAAACGCGTCAGTTTCATAGCGATTTTTAAATTCACTATGTCCAGTGTCTATTTTGTCTTCACTATGTGTTGTCTATGAATGTGTGCCTCAGCCTAAGGTGGCGAACTGATTTTTTAAGAAGATGAAATAAAGAAGTTGTTTTAAAAGCTCCGAGTTGCGGACCCTTACATCAAAGCTGCGGTTTTGGAAAAACTATTTTGTACTTCATTCAGTGTATATAATGCATCTGTGTTCAGTATACAGCACAGATCCATGCTTCATATATTGAAGTGAATGGAATGAGTCGCCATTACGAACAGCTATGAGCCATATTTTGTGGTGCTTCACTATGGCCCAGACACAAAGACACAAAAGCTACAGCTGTGTGTTTGGGCCCATAGAAATACGTGTCTGTACTTTGATCGATAATTGCAGATCAAGAGTACGGTAATGGGAAGGAAGCCTTAGACTGACAAAGCTGCAGTTTCTATTAGCCCCATAGTCTTGAATGGAGTAATAGGACGCATGGATGACCGCTGCTCCATTCTATCTCCTTTACACTACTGTTGTGACCCTTGTACTAGTGATATGTAGTGCACACAGTAGTGAAGCTCTCAGTGATCAGAAATCTGTATCTACATCCTCAGGATAATCATCAATAACATATCAGAGGGGGGTTCTGCACTCAATGGTTGACTATTTGAATATACCACCTTGCATGCCATCTGTTTAATAGAAATTAATAAGACAAGGCTGTACAGTATATTACACAGCTGCTGTGGAACAGATGGTATGCAGTATAAATTGTGAAGAGTTCACAGTGCTCAATCGACCACCAAAGCCCCTTCAAGCAGCTGATCAGTAGGGTCTTGGGTACAGGGTTGCTGATCTCTCATTGATGACCCTAAGGACATGACCCTAAAACTTCCTTTATCACCATGATTGTAGTATCTTGAAGTATCATGTATCATGAAGTGCAGTATATTGATACATAATAGATTACAGTATATTGCTATATAGTACATTACAGTATATTGATATATAGTAGATTACAGTATATTGATACATAATAGATTATAGCATATTGCTATATAGTACATTACAGTATATTGCTATATCGTACATTACAGTATATTGATATATAGTAGATTACAGTATATTGCTATATAGTACATTTTAGTGTATTGCTATATAGTACATTACAGTATATTGGTATAGAGTAGATTACAGTATATTGATTATATGACCTAGGAATAAATTGGCGTCTGATTTTCAGTCTGTGTTGGATATGGGCATTGTTTATTTTATGTACATACAACCATAGTCATACTAACCTATAGATTTTATGGGGTTAAATCCATAAAGACAGCAGATAAGTTAAGAAAGACATTTTTGATCACTATTTATTTCTAAAAGATTCTTTTTTATTTTAGATCACGCCTATACAAGACAGTTTACACTATTATGAGCCATAACCATCACCATTATGACACTTCTATACAGGACTTGTACGTTGTTTCATTCTGCATTGTACTCACCTGTAGATAAACCTTGTTGTGCCATCGTGTTGCATGTAATGCATAATTTGTGAATAAATTGTTCACATCCAGCCGTAGGAATTTGTCTGGATGGTTGTTGTTTGGCAATGCAGAGAGATCCATGTTTCCAGATCAGTCCATGAAGTAAACTATACAACCCGGCTACATCTGCTGCAGGATACAGTCCACATCCATTATTCATGTCCGATCTCACAGGTGAATGAAACTGTAATCCACGTCTTGTCTAGATTCCACCCAGGATAACGTCATTCCCTAGGTGCTTAGAGGTTATGTATTAGTATATATCTGTATACTGTAATATTCTTAGCTCCATATTGGGAATTACTAATCCACACTATCCGTCATTAGTATATCTCCTTTCTTATATATCAGTATTTGTAAGCAACAAGTATAATCCTGAAACTTGAAGTGTTCTAGTTTTCCTTACAGATAAACAATAGGTTTTTTCTAATATATTCCCAATACTTCTATAGATTACACGATTGGGTCCCAAAACTTAAAACTATTAGGGCAGATTTACTATTTCTTTCATTTTGACAGCTTTAACCCTTTCTGTTTTTGTGTGTTTTTCTTCTTTCCACCTTCGAAAAACTATAACTTTTTATTTTTCAGTTCTTGATTTTCTGGGATTAATTGTACTTCATAATGCCTTTTAATATTTTATACAATGTACGGAGAAGCTGGGATAAAAAAAATTAGAAAGGGGCATTTCTTTCTTATTTCTTTCTTATGGTAGAGTTGGAAGGGACCTCAAAGGCCAGCGGGTCCAACCCCCTGCGAGTGCAGGTTTTCCTAAATCATCCCAGCTATATGTTTATCCAGATTCCGCTTGAAGATTTCCATTGATGGAGCGCCCACCACCTCCCGTGGCAGCCTATTCCACTCTCTCACTACCCTCACTGTCAGAAAGTTTTCCTAATGTCTAATCTGTATCTCTTTCCCTTTAGTAAATTAGGACCAGACTCTCCAAAGAGAAGTACAGATGCAGCGCTCACCCAAAAAGACTTTATTTGGTAACAGCACAACGCGTTTCGAGCCAATCTTGCTCGTTCTCAAGTGTATATAGATAACCTTAAAATTACACAAATACAACAATAAGTAGAAAAAAATATAGACAAAAGGATAAATATTACACTAAAATGTCAGATGGTTGAACCCATATGTACGAAAATATTTTCAATACCAAACATTGAAGCTTATAGAAACCAATGACTCATACACAGATGAGTCACAGACAGATCACACATAATCATGTACACATATATATATATATATATACACATATATAAACATATATACACACACATGCCCATCTATATACTCATTTTCATGCCAGACAGGTTACACAGTGGCTAGTCAATCCAAAAACTTGTAAATAGGTATATTACATAGGGACTGGCTTGACTAGAAACAGGAGGATGCTCACCTCACTCCAAAACTCCAATCTGAACTTATAAACCCATCCT
Source organism: Leptodactylus fuscus (assembly GCF_031893055.1). NCBI lineage: Eukaryota > Metazoa > Chordata > Amphibia > Anura > Leptodactylidae > Leptodactylus > Leptodactylus fuscus. The sequence continues at coordinate 84,434,745 of NC_134265.1, read as the reverse complement.
ATTCAAAGCAATAAGGAGTAGACAACTAAATATGAGCAGAGGAATAAGAGGTCAGTTTACCTTCCCACAGTGGATACTGGGTGTAAAAATAAGGAAGCTGTCAGCTCCTATTTATGGGAAGTAGCTGCAGGAATCAGCTGATAGAGAACAGCTGATAGAGATACTGGGCTTCATACATGCTACAGAGAGGATGTGTAGGTAAACACTCCCGGACATGTGGAGACAGCGTAGCATGCAGTAGACTCTCCTGAGCACCAGGTGAACTAATGTCCCAAGCTAAATGGAGACATCAGCTGGGCTCCCGAGACTGTCCCGACCAAACAGCCTGGCAGACCGAGTTCGAGTCCCGACACGGTCACCCAAGGTGCCCAACACAATACGGTCCAGAACACCACCTGAGCCACACATAAAAGTATATGAATATACATACATAAAATTGAATAGATAAATGGCAGTAGATCATTAAACCCCTAGAAACCCCATGTTTTAGAAAGCTGTTAACCACGTTCGAACGGTGTTAACAGCTTTCTAAAACATGGGGTTTCTAGAAATGCGGCTAGGCACCATAATAGCTCTTTTGAAGGTTTTAAAATTACCCCCATTGACCATGTTCCATCCCACTGTCCGAATAGATTTGAGACACTGAGACGCAAAGAAATCCTTTGGATCTACAAGTTTGATAGTCTGGCACCCAAGGGTCTCAATGAAGCCCTTGAGGACGTCACACGATGAGGCTCTTGTTGTTTTTTTCCTGAGTCGTGTCAGACTACCTTTCGGTTTTAGGTTCCCATTATTTTAAAGTTGTTTATCCTACAGGGAATTTTTACTAAGGTTTTTATAGCCTTATTATTAATTGTAATATTATTAATATTAGCTGTAATTGTAGTATTAGCTATTACTGTTACATTGGTCTTAACAATTAATTTAACTGTAATATTAGGTTTAACAATTCATAATTATTCACTCATTTATTTAAAACTTTTTGGTTTATTTTAATAATCGACTATCTGCTTTTCTGAAAAATTAAGCCACTTTTAGAATCATCCCGTTTTAACTGTTGGGTTTAATGATCTACTGCCATTTATCTATACAATTTTATGCATGCATATTCATATACTTTTATGTGTGGCTCAGGTGGTGTTCTGGACAGTATTGTGTTGGGCACCTTGCGTGACCGTGTCGGGACTCGAACTCGGTCTGCCAGGCTGTTTGGTCGGGACAGTCTCAGGAGCCCAGCTGATGTCTCCATTTAGCTTGGGACATTAGTTCACCTGGTGCTCAGGAGAGTCTACTGCATGCTACGCTGTCTCCACATGTCCGGGAGTGTTTACCTACACATCCTCTCTGTAGCATGTATGAAGCCCAGTATCTCTATCAGCTGTTCTCTATCAGCTGATTCCTGCAGCTACTTCCCATAAATAGGAGCTGACAGCTTCCTTATTTTTACACCCAGTATCCACTGTGGGAAGGTAAACTGACCTCTTATTCCTCTGCTCATATTTAGTTGTCTACTCCTTATTGCTTTGAATAGGATGGGTTTATAAGTTCAGATTGGAGTTTTGGAGTGAGGTGAGCATCCTCCTGTTTCTAGTCAAGCCAGTCCCTATGTAATATACCTATTTACAAGTTTTTGGATTGACTAGCCACTGTGTAACCTGTCTGGCATGAAAATGAGTATATAGATGGGCATGTGTGTATATATGTTTATATATGTATATATATATGTGTACATGATTATGTGTGATCTGTCTGTGACTCATCTGTGTATGAGTCATTGGTTTCTAGAAGCTTCAATGTTTGGTATTGAAAATATTTTCATACATATGGGTTCAACCATCTGACATTTTAGTGTAATTATCCTTTTGTCTATATTTTTTTTCTACTTATTGTTGTATTTGTGTAATTTTAAGGTTATCTATATACACTTGAGAACGAGCAAGATTGGCTCGAAACGCATTGTGCTGTTACCAAATAAAGTCTTTTTGGGTGAGCGCTGCATCTGTACTTCTCTTTGGAGAGTCTGGTCCTAATTTGCTGAATTCCTCACGTCTTCCTGATGGCCTTTTCAGCTGCTGCCCTCCTGAATGTTCCATTTGATTGTGCCTATAGGTTGTTGTGTTTCACACAACCTGCCAAGGTGAGAGGCCATCCTGTTTTCATCTTATATTTCCATTTCATTTATTGAAATTACTGCACTAGGGTCGGCTCGGCGCCCTGTTTTTCTTTCTTTCCCTTTAGTTTCATCCCATTGCTTCTTGTACCTCCTTGTGCTAATGAGAATAGGGTAGATCCCTCTGCACTGTGACTACCTTTCAGATATTTGTAGACTGCTATTAAATCTCCCCTCAGCCTTCTCTTCTGCAAACTAAACAATCCCAGTTCTTTTAGCCGCTCCTCATAGGACATGGTTTGCAGACCTTCCACCATTTTGGTTGCTCTTCTCTGGACTTGCTCCAATATATCGATGTCTTTCTTGAATTGAGGCGCCCAGAACTGTACACAGTATTCCAGGTGTGGTCTGACCAGGGAAGAGTACAGCGGAATAATGACCTCTCTTGATCTAGATTCAATGCTTGTCTTAATACATCCCAGAATTTTATTAGCCTTTTTTGCAGCAGCACCGCACTGTTGGCTCATGTTGAATTTGTGATCTACTATTATGCCCAAGTCCTTTTCCCCTATGCTATCACTTAGTTCTATTCCTCCCATACTATATATGTTTTTTTACATTTCTGTTACCCAGATGTAGAACTTTGCATTTGTCCCTGTTAAATACCATTTTGTTCGCCTTAGCCCATTGTTCCAGTGTGTTTAAGTCCTTTTGAATACACTCTCTCTCCTCTCTAGTGTTGGCTATTCCTCCTATCTTCGTATCATCTGCAAATTTTATGAGTTCCCCAATAATTCCATTGTCCAAATCATTTATAAAGATATTAAAAAGTACTGGGCCCAGAACAGAGCCCTGCGGCTGACTTTCTTCCAGTTCGATGTGTAGCCATTTAGCATTACTCGTTGTGCCCGATCATTAAGCCAGTTGTGAATCCACCTAAATGATATGGGTATGATTGAAAAAAAAAAAAAACATTTACACATTTGCGTATTTACAGAAGGCTTAGTTTTTACAGCACCTGCTGTGCACATAAAATGACACATCACCTGTATGCTATGGGTCAGAATGATCATGGTGATACCTAATTTATATAGTTTTCTAACATTGTAATACCTTTAAAAAAAAAAAAACATATTTTTTTTCTATTTCCATGTACAAAGTTGTAAAAGGAGCAGGTTGTACTTTTTTATTAATACCCTTTTGGAAATGTATGTCATTTTGATCTCTTTTTTTCTTAATTTGGGCATTTTTGCACATGGGATGCCTATTTGTTTAAGTTAATTTTTTCACTTATTTATCCATAATCTAGGTAAATGGTGTGATTTAAATATTTTTATACAATATACTGCAATATAAATGTATTACGCTAGGTTTAGACCTGTGCTTCATCCACTTGGGGACCCAAAAAATGGAACCCCAATCCGTTTAAAGAGTGGTTAACCTGGCCTAAAAGTATACTGTACACTTCATTCACTTCTATAGGCAGTGTGTAATGGAATCTCAGCAATTAAAGGCATGGGAGCCTTCACTAGGTTCCCAACAGTCATAAGAACTGATCACTACTCTCCAATGATATTCTTTCCTGTACACTGCTGGTGTTTAGATGCGTAATTCTCGAGTGACCCAGGTATCTAAAGGGTTAACAGTTGGCATCAGTGTAGGCATATAGTACGGCCTACTTCCGTCTTCTGAGACCTCTTCATACAACCTTAGCGACACCATGATGTAGCAGTATGTCATGTGTCATAAGTGGATTAATGTAGACCAGGCTGCCAAATGTGTCACAGTGGTACATACTATGTGATATTGTTGGTAATTTATCTGCTTACTTTAGACCAGTAAATTGTGGCACATGCTATTAATACATCTGGTGCAGTATCACATGGGCTAGCGTGACGGAATGCCAATGCAGTGCATCAGCATTTCGTTGCAGTATCCCGCTCCTGATTAAGCCCAGATGAATGGGTCTAAGAGGACGAAGTCTGTCCGCGGAGTCCGGGGCAAGATCAAGCAGGACGCTTTTTTTCCCCACATCCTGCTGCGATTTCTGCCTCCCATTGAAAACAATGAGGTGGATTCAGGAGGAATCTGCTCCGGATTCAGGCGCGGCATCCACCCCCAAATCCATGGGAAATTCCTCCATGCGAACTGACACTGAAACTCCTTTTAGCCATGCTCTTTTTATAGACACTTTTCAAAATTATCTGGTGACCCCCAAAAAGTGTCTCAGATGCAGAATACTTTACATCTTGTCTTCTGGCACAATTTGCAACAGGATTCTGCTCAGTAGATCTTCCCATTTATTGCAGATTTTTTTGAAGATATTTTTAAGTCATCGGGATTAGAATATCAAATTTCATATATCCTATAACAGAATTCTGATGGAAAAAATATATCTTTGTACCATATTAGCCAGTTGGTATAAAAAACAAAGACTCTCAATTTTTATCTTTTAGAATTCTGGGTTGTCTTGTTCAGGGAGGATTAGGAGGATGGATTAGGAGGATTAGGTCCAAACTATATGGACTGTAAAAGGTGTAAGGGAAGTGCCAGACAGCAGTTCTCCAGTGCTGTAGATGAACCCTGGAGGAAAAGGCACAAGAGACAGTGAGCCCTGGTCTGAAACCCCCCACTGTCCCTTCCTGCTTGCTGGTCCTTTCCTAGGTAATAGGCGACAACTGGACGACAAAACCCTTCTTAAATACGTGACTGCACAAAACGCAGACAAGACAAACAACAACAAAGGGAGGTCAGCTAGCCAGGGGTCAGTAATAGTCAAGCAATGAAGTGTCAAAATCGATATTCAAAAGAGTAGTCTATAGTGAAAGCCAGAGGTCAAGAATCAGAATACAAGAATAAACCGCAAGAGAAAAGCCAGCACACACAAGGCAATAGCAAGCACCAATGTGAATGTGAGTCAAGAATAAATAGGGAGGAAGTACCCGCCCTGGAGTTGATAGGAAGGCCGGCTGTCAATCACGGGGCAAGACAAGAATTAACCATTTCTTGAACAAAGGCAACCAAGGTGCAGCAGATGGGTGTAGTGGAAATTCAATTACAGAAATAGAGCAATGTTCACACAGTGCAACCAAAAACTCTAAGCAAGGAATTAAACTGCACACGCCTCCTGCATCACAGCATGCAAGCGGAGGGTGGCTCAGTGGCCCGAACAGGAAGAGACGTTACAAAAGGACTGTAATATCCTAAGAAATCACATGTGTTTAGCAAGTTACATTTAATAGAAAAATATCAGGCAGACACAGTCACATTTTTTTTTTCCATAAATCTTTATTTTTGAAATATTTCACCTAGATTTTTGAATGACCTTTTATTCAAAACACACAAGGCAGTGACAAGAGATTATGAAATATAGCAGAGGAATCTACAACTGTAGTGATCAATTGACAGCCTTATTACTGGTAGCTACAAACCATTTTCTTATAGAACATGAGTAAGATAGAAGTTGGCATTCAGTGAAATAAATGTCCAGATGTGATCTGAAATGAATTGACTATAACAGTGCAACAGTGATTCAGTGTAAACATATACAGTGTTTTTTATTCAAGTTGTTGTGCGCAGTATTCTGTACTGTCCTGAGAAGATAGCAGTTTGCATATGATATGAGCAGTGAACTTATGGTAGTTTTCAGTATGGCAGTGAGGGTTGATTCGGTAACGAGGTGCTGTTTTTCCACTACAAGTTGAAGACACCTACAATAACATTTATTACAGTATTGTAGATTAATGATACTGAAGAATCTACAGAATCTAACATAAAATAGGACATGGATAGTGGAGTATATGTCATTGAAGCAACTGTAGCAGGTGGTAGAAGATGGTGGTAGAAGGTAGAACATGTCATACAGTTTTATTCCATAGCTGCAAACCACTTAAAGATGCACCCCAGTAAAATACTGTCGCCTACATTTGAAAATGAGCCTGTGTGAAGTGCTGATAGCTTTCCTCTCAAGTTATATGTTCCTATCTGGAACATTGACCTACTCTCTGCTCCTTTGATGCACACCAGGGCCAATTTATTGTGATCGCCATGTTGTGCACTGTGTGAGTAGGCTTGAGATGCCACTGATATCTTTGTTCTCTCTTCTTACTAATGCAAGTGTTGAACAGTAATGATATGTTGTCTACAGGTGCAGCTACCAGCACCTGAGGTGAAATAGTATTCTTTCAGCTCATTTGTGTAAGGTGATAGCTTTGGTCAGCATGTGGAATCACTTCCATATGTTCTTTTATCAACAGTATGATGTGTCCTTATCAAAAAGACCCATTTGTCCAGAATTAAAAAAAATGGTCTAATGGTTTTTTTTTTTTTTTTCTCTCCAGAAACATATATATATATATATATATATATATATATATATATATAACCATAAAAATATAGTTGAATGAAATATTGTGTGTTTAACAATGCTTAACAAATGTGTCACTAAAGCTTTTAGGCTCCATGCACACATCTGAGTGTGCCATCCAAAGGGGTGTCCGGAGGTCCATTCTGTTCTGATGAAAATAGAGCAGTTCCTATTCTGTTTGATTTCATCGAAACAATTGCATTGGAAGCCCCCATAGACATGAATGCATAATGGAATACACTCGGATGAAACTCGGATGTCACTCTGACGATCATCCATCTACATACACGGTCATGTGCATGGAGTCTAGCAGTTGTACGTAGAAAGATATATAATTTTGTACAGCTTTCTACTGAACTGGCTATTGTTATGCATTACAAATTGCTATAGTATATACTATTTAGAACAGCATTGTACTTTATCTACTGAGTATTTTCAAAGATTCAGGCAAAATAAATACATTTGTATTTCAATACCCAAAACATTAAAAGAACATATCCAACCTTACTAATGGCAACATGTTGTAGACCATATACTGTATTTAGTGTACTTCCAAATATATAATTAGACAGGGCATAAATGCTGTTTACATCAAATTTTGCCTTGGGGTTGTCCATTTTAAAAAATACATTTTTAATTAGAAATGTCCCCCCAAAATATCCTACGGTAATGAGTGTGTCCCACTTCTGGCACCAGCAATACACAATTTTACAGAAGGGCCACATTATTCCCATATATTATAATATTGTGTTGGGCTATAAATATTATTTAGAAACATATTGCGCTGGTAAGAATGTTTTTAAAGGGGCTCTCCCAACATTAAAAAGCAAACTTCACCATTTTGAGCACATGAAACTCAGTTGGATTCATTCTTTTAAATATGCTCCAGATTCTAGAAACTGCATTACATATTTGTCGCCCCCTTGGTGTTCTTTAGATTCCTGTTCAGGATGTCCACCATGTATACAACACTGGTGGACACACATCTCCTATAGCTCAATTGGATCCTTTTTGAAGAGGGATTCCTGATATTGATTAGGCCAGCCAATAAGAAAGGGTGAAATATTAGAAGCTTCTTACCAGCACTACACACATTAGCAGGGTTGCCAAATAGCTATAAATTCCTAGGGCACATTTTTCAGTGCCCATAACATGTTTTGTGTGATTTTTTTTTTTAAGCTGAAGGAGCTTGAGAAAGATATTATGATTCACAATATTATAATCGTACAGTTCTCTGTATATGCTGTTATTGTATTCTACTAGTATTCTGAGCTGTAGACATGTATCAGTTACAGACTTGATTCTTTATGGTTTTCCAATGTGCTCATAAAAATGACAGCTGTCTCTGATTTTGAGAACCTATTATGTGTGATATGTAATACTGGGACAGTGCATGGCGCCCATACAGGTCAGCTATTTGGGAGGGTGTCTGATCCCTCTAGTATATGGTACACAGAACTATAAGGACATAACTCTGTACACTATTTAACAGCCTGGCAGCTCTGTTCCTATTAACATCAATAGAAGAGCTGCGTAACATTACTGAGTCATTGTAGTAGGGAGCTATGAGTTGCTGGCCCTGTGCACTGTATAGTAAAGGTAAGGGACACATCCCAGAATAGCTGATCCATGTGGAGCCAAGTGGCAGTCTACCCATCAGATATTTATGGCCAATCCCAAGGATAGATACTATCAAGAAAATATATGGACAACCCTTTTGAATACTCTGATGCCATTATGAATCAGTAGGAAATTGCCTGAAATGTAATATTACATTAGGATAGTCAAATGAATGGTCAGTCACATCATACAGTACATGGATGGATCTTGGCTGCCATCAGCTCTTCACCCTGGCTCTAGCATTTCCATATACTGTAATTGGGCATACAGAAAGGAGTTAGTAAGTAAACATGGCAACCCCTATAAGTTGGTCAGAGATCAAAAGGACTAGGAGGAAATAAGCAGTGAATACCAACAAAAAGGCATCAGGTCTTGGTAAGATCACACATGAACTTAAACATATTTTCTGAATATTTATTAGAAATTCAAAGATCAACCAGAAAACAAAAAAAGAACATAATTTTGTTTCTGGTATAAGTATAGCACCATATTATGTGAGCAGCATGTTGTGCATTGTTAGAACTCCACAACTACAATACAGTACACGGTGTACACAATTTATACTGTATATGACATAGGAGGGGTGTTAGTGGCTGATATAGAGGAATCGGGCACCTTCACTATGTACAGCCACCAGTAATGTGATGATGAGGTTCAGATATAAACATTTACCCAAATATATTTTTCCTAAATTAAGAATAATAGCAATAAATCCTAACATTTTAGATTGCCTAGTTTAGGGAGTAAATTTAATAGAAAGGTCTAAAGATTTTCAGGAAATTGATTTTAATGGGGAGCTCTTACAATGAAAATGTATTTCATCATGTTATAGAGCTGTATATCAATCTTGCTCTGTTAACAGATCAGACTCCATGTTCACCATCACAGGTTCCCTTTAACATGAGAAATATTGCATGTAATATAACATGGCTTTCTTGTAATATCAACATACTCTCACCAATGGCATGCAAGTTGCGCACTGAATGATTCATTTGCCAGTGAGCTTTGTAATCTAGTCTATATAATGCCCCTTAGATTTCAGTAGCGATATCTTCAATAATCAATATTTGCAATGTGATCACTCATATGTTATATAAGTCTAAGGTTTTTAGGAAGAGTCCCAATTGTGTGCCAGTTCCTATTGAGGATAGTCATGTGCTAGTAGTTAAAAGGGTTTTCACTTCAATATAACCATATTAAAATGTGTAGACATTTCAAAGTTAATGCAACAATATGATTATTTTCATAGGACAACCCTAAAGATGATGATGGGCTTCTTTACCTTTTGGGCCCCTAGGCACCTGTATAGGCTGTACATAAGGTATGTCAATTGGCAATACCATTACATCTTAGTTGCCTTTGTTTTTTTTTAGAAAAATATCTGCTTTCTTGTTCATGTTCTTGTCAGTCAAACAATACATGGTGGAAAGCATGGTATGTACAGTATGACCACAATTTACCGGTAAAGGACATGAGGACAACATCTGAGTTCTAAGACCTACTTCCCTTAAACTTAGCACACTGCTAGATTTGTAGATCTCCATTGTTTGGAGTAGCCTTGATATGATATAGATAGTCCCCTGTCTACTCCATTTCATGGCCACAGTCAGTTGAGATAGCACCTTTAAAGGAAAAACCAGAAAACAAAAGTGGATGCAAATTTGTTTCTGGTATAGCACCATATAATATAAGCAGCATGTTTGCTTCTTCATTATCTACAAACTTCATACATGGCATATCGTTCATATCATGTTTGACATACAATAGTATGTTTTGTCTCTTTGGTATGAATACTTCTTTATATGAGAATGTAATGCTACCATCTCCAACAAAAGGTTAATTTATAACAAGCTACCTTCTGTACAGTCAGAACATGAGATTCTGGAAAAACCCTGTGGTTCAGAGTCTAAATGTTAGTTACATATTGTTTTGGTTGCTTCAGTGCATGATGAGATATATATCGCAAAATATATATATGACCGCACCAGTCTAAGCATAGAGTGCTCACAAATGGGAAAAGGATGTGTCCCGTTCAATATAACTCCAAAAAAGCTTGTGGCACACCAAAAATTGTGAAAAAAGTAAGGAGGTTCCTGGAGCCGAAACGTCGCAGTATGAGTCAATAAAACTCCTTCACTTTTTTCACAATTTTTGGTGTGCTGCCTGCTTTTTTGGAGTTATGTGTGTGTATATATATATATATATATATATATATATATATATATATATATATATTATATTAATGCGCATCTCATTAAATTAGAACATCCTAGAAAAGTACATTTATTTCAGTAATTCAATATTATAATATAATATTATAATTTATTGAGATGCGCCTGTGTAGGTAGGTATATGCATCTCACAAAAGATTTAACCAGATGTGCTGCAAAGTGAGTGACTTAAAAATAGTTTACTTTTGTCAGTTAACAAAATTAAGTAAATGAACAAAAGAGAAAATTAAATCCAATGAGTATTTGGTGTGATCACCCTTTGGAGGAAGTCTTGGAGGTGATGATATGTCCCCCACAGAGCCCTGATCTCAACGTTACCCAATCTGTTTGGGATTACATGAATAGACGCAAGGATTTGTACAAGCCTACACCTGTAGAAGATCCATGGTTAGTTCTCCAAGCTTTTTGGAACAACCTCTGTGCCAAGTTCCTTCTAAACTCTGTGCAAGTATTGATACTGTTTTGCAGGCAAATGGTGGTAATGCCATATACTGATTTGATTTAGATTTCTCTTTTGTTTGTTCACTTTATTATGTTAATGGACAACAATTATCTATTATCACTACTATTTTTGAAAGCATTTTTACTTTTCAACCTTTTTTCCACACCTGCAAAAAAATTTTCAGAGTACTAAATATACATACATATCGTAGATATATATATATTATGGCGCTGTTTAAGGTCTGAGACATCTATTATGCCCTTTATAATAAAATAATGCCTAAGGCCTCATGCACACAACCAAATGTGCCGCCTGGGGGTGTACCGGTGCTCCGTTCCAATATTTATAGAGCAGATCCTTTAAAATATTGGACTGGTCTGGAGCATTAGAACACGCTAGAACTGCACACTCAGTTATACATGCAAAGCCTATGGGTATAGTTTCCTATTCCACTGACCTACAATCTGATCCCCTGTTGTTCTAAAAAGGTCACAGTGGAGAAGAAATCTCCTTTATGTAACTGAGACCTTTCACCTGTTAAAGTGCCAAGTACAATATTTGGCTTTTAGTTGACAAATTCATTTTTTTTTTACAAATTGAAGAAAAAGTTGGTAAGTCAACATGTATACATTATACATAGCCCACAATGAAACTGACTGAGCAAATTTGTAAGTACGTATAATAAAATGCAGATTTTTTCCTACATTTTCAAGAATGTCCCGCTTGTGTTTTGGTGTACACACCATGTAGTTAGCATTTATATAATGTTCACTAAGTGCAATGCCAAGTATATAGAAATATAAGTAATAAGGAGCAATTGCTATAATGATGGGGTGGGCCATGTGAACAGACATGTGTTGCAATTATAGCAATAGTGCCTATATGACTTATAGGAACATTTTTAAACAGAATAATTAGGGAACGCTTAGTAAGGTTCCCCAAAGGGATCATAATTTCATCTCAGACCACAAGAAAACAGGAAATTTTATAGTCCTTTCAAACCTAAACAGAACCATGCACTGAGCTGAAACAGGGATGTGTACTGTATACTTGTAGCTGTAGACCAGTGACTTGGTCCTCGGTTTAAACACAGAAAGATCTTCTTGACTTGAACGTAAACTAGTTAGTTGTGAACGGTGATGTGTGAAATGAAAAATAAAAATAAATTAAATTGATTAAATAATATGAACTCTGTAAAAGTTTGGTTGTAATATGCTAGAAATGTGTGTGTGTTTAGTTATAATATTGAGCATGATCCATGCACAACTAAGGTCAACTCCGGTGCTGCATTTTCTGAGCGTAAAAGTCCCTGCACGTTTCACAGCAACGTTGGTACCACCTCATGTCTTGGCAGAGGTTCTTCTCTCTTATTACTTTACAGTATACTGGCCATTGGTCTTGGAGGCATTTGAAGGTTAAAGCAGCTGCAAAATAACAGTAGAAACAACACATTATACAGTCAATTTAATGTACAAACTGTGTTTACCTAAAACTGACAAAATGTTTCATATTTATGTCTATGCTTTAAATGACTAATTCAGTTACAAGATAAGAGCTTTAAATGGGCCACCCATTCGAAATGGGAAGGGGCTTTACTGGGGCTGACTGTGTCTGAATTAAGGCCAAAAATAGCTGCACTGTAGACTCATTCAGGTGAGTCTAGTTTAAGACCATTTTTAGACTATTTGAACAAGGGGTATGTCTTATATGAACAGAAGACATGGCTTAAAGAGTACCTTTCATGGGTGTGGGCACAGGCAGTTTTATATACTGCTGGAAAGCTGACAGTGCGCTGAATTCAGTGCACCGCCGGCTTTCACCATCTGTGCCCCCGGAGAAGAGCTATCGGTACTGGTACTGTAGCTCTTCACAGTCAGAAGGGCGTTCCTGACAGTCAGTCAGGAACGTCCTTCTGCACAGTGTGAGTGGGTTTCCTAAGGTATATGTGGTAAATGCAGATTAGGTTTCTGTTCAGGGGTTCCCCAAGCAGACCCCCCTACCAGAAACCCGAACGCAGATGTGAACCTAGTCTAAAACCTTGCCAGTTGTCTGAATGTTAGATTGCTATATACCGCCTATCTAAATATTGTGCAGTAATAAATGAGGAACATGACAGATAGTTTAAGATGTTGGACTGGGATTCAAAATTTGCCACATCTCAATCTGATTAAACATCTGTTGGATGTGGTGGAAAAACAAGTCTGAGTAATGGACGGCTTTGCTTTTATCCTATAGGACATAAAGTAACTGCTCCTAATGCACCATCGTACCACATACCAGAAGACTCCTCCGGGGTTTGGTTTGGTGAGCCCATGCCTCAGTAGGTCACAGCTGTTTCAGCAGTAGTCCTACACTGCTAGTTTTAATATTATGGCTAATCATTGTACAGTATAAGGCAGAAATATCACGGGAGAAGCTTCACAAGCTGATACTTTACTTTTAACGTGAATCTCTGTTCTGAAGACATACATGACGTAGGCTACTTACAATATAACATAAAAGAGATAGTAACATGGCAGGGCAGACACTTCTCTTATTACTGACTTGTGATCCAAAAGTTACAAATCACTTCATAAACGCTCGGGACTGTCTAGACACTGAAAAAGGGATCTTGACCTGGAATAAAGCTGCAAAAACCTTAGATGCAATTATCTGGCAATTGTATTGTATGCTTACCAAGGCGAGGTGAAGTTATCGTGTTAACATTGACTTTTTCATTACAGGCTTGTAGATGGCATGGTCTATAGGCTGCTGGTTTCTCAGATGAGAAGCATTCATTTCCATGCCTTCCAGTAATTCTGTGCATGCATTGAATTACTCGAGACTGCATGCCTTTTCCACAAGTCACGGAACACTAAGTACAATAAAATTATAGAAAAATATAAGTTATAGCTTTATTTCAAACCTGCCATGTAAAGTACTATAAATAGGTAACCTTTAATGTAATATACATGCTAACTTTGAGACTTGCAAGCAAGAAGTCAGAATATGTCTGCCAAATAATTTCACCTACATACAATGTTAAAAACTTCTTGCCATCACATATGGACGGCATTTTACATTTTTATGCTAATATTTTGGGGTGTACAGACATGATATCAATACTCAACTAGCATACAGGTCCCTTGAATTCGAGTGGGCTCAAAGGTCGCTCCACGATATAATAGGTTGTAAGGGAGGGCCCCATACTATATTTTGCATTGGGGTCCGAAGTTTCAAGTGACGCCTCTGCTGACATGTAATAACAATGGATATGTTTTAAATAAGAAGAATTAAAGGGGTTGTTCACATTATTGATTCTCTGATACTCCCATTCTCGGTGGTTGGAGAGATGCAGAAACATGTGACCACGGCAGCTAGTCAGTAGTGTTTCTTATTTATCAAAATGTCATCCATTAAATGAAATTTTATAAAGATATTCATTAATATATTACTAACCAAGGTCCGGAAAATGAATACTCCACAAATCTCACTAGTATAAAGCAAACAAGCCTTGGTTTCTTTTGGAACATCATAGAAAGTTACCATAAAATAACACCGGCATTAAGTCAAGGAGTATGTAGCTGACAAAAGAAACATTTTAGTTGAGTGTACAGCTCATAAGGTTCCTCTGCCAGTTGTGTCAGGCCACATACACATGAGCACAGAACATGTGTTAATAATGACCTGTTTTTATAATTTGTATATAAATGCAACACTAAATTTCAATGTTTTTTTTTTTTTTTTTAATCCTAAACTTGGCATACTGGGTAATTACTCATATTTATTCATCCCATTTACTGCCAAACATATAGGTTGGAAGGAGGGAATTTTATTCAGTCCAATTGCTGAGGAAGGTGTGAAAGCGAAATCCAGCTGGCCCAGGAGTAAAAGGAGAAATTCCTAAATCAAGAGGAACTGTCAAGGACATGGACATACCACTCAACAATTTGTACAGTGTCGACACAGATGTCATCTCAAGTTAACCAATAACCATTGTTCAACACCATCTGGTGACTTCATACCATCTCCATTATAAAGCAGTAATTTAATGGCTGACTCTTGGCCTTAGGGCCCTGTAAGGATTGCTTTAGAGATTGCAACAGCAAATGCAGTTATCATGTAAACTACACAGGAATAATATGTTTCTTATAAAAAGGCTAAATGTTAAAAGAAGCCCTGAAAGCAGGCCAGAAAGGTATTTAGAAATACTCCTAAAAAAAGTTTTAGTGGAAAAATGTGACAATATATACAGTAAATTTGTTCTTGTAGAAAATAATGTCTATATAGCTAATGTTGAAATGGTCACCAAGTTCTAGAAAATTTGGGCAGGAGCAGAGAACGGTCTAAAAAATAAATAAGCCTGTGTAATGTCCCGGTACTGTTCGTCCCATTCCCTTTAATAGTCCTTGCAGACCGAGATGGTATGGACATTTGCATATAAGGTAAAGCGTTTCTTCCCCCTTCATTTCTATTTTACCAGAGCCAGCACACAGGGGTCTATTAATGCGCCATCTTGTGGATGTTTTTGTGAACTACACCTGCCTATACTTTGCCATTGTAATTTGAGTTGTCAGTGTGAAGGTGTGTCCATTATAATCAGGTGACCTTCAGGACCAATCAAGCTCCCTTGATTGGCCTGGAGGAGGAGTTGAGTTACAGCCCCCTCTAGGGGGGTTGGGGACCTTTTGTCTGGTCCTTTGTGTGTGGAGCTAGCTGCACAGACAGACACATGGAAAGCTGAAAATGGCAGCCAACCCTCAGAGCACTTCCAACAGAGATGTCTTTTCCTCTGTACTCAAGATTCTCCTCAGAGAGTGTTTTCCTCTGAAGTTCCAAGCCTGCAATCACTAAAAGCTTACAGACCTGCCTATCCATACATCTGGGAATCCCACATGTATCTCTCTATTCAAGTAAGTCTTTGAGACAAATCTATATTTAAGAAGCCCATAGCTAGTCTGGCAGAAATTGAGGGTCTCCCGCTCCTGACAAATTGCATTTGCTATTCTACATATGTGTACCCAGTTTGTTGCGGACTAAACTCCTGGATACAGGCCATCTTTACAAGTATATACAAGTTTAACTACCCAAGCAACTACTAATTAATCTATCCAAAGCATTCTGCCTCCATCACCTGCTAACTGGACACTACCTACAAAGATCGCTGTATTGTATGTGAAGAATTACTCCATATGTACATTTGTATTACTTTGTCCTGCTAGTAAAAAGAGCAACGGCTACCCCCAAAGCCTTGTTGTCTGTTGTCATTGTCAGATATCAGAGTGGGGGTGGGTAGTCGGGGACATCAAAAAGGAGATTTTGTGCACATTTGGGACCCAGGAACCCCCTGAAAGCTGGACACATCTGATATATTACCCGTGATACCAGCCCTGGCCCTCCTGAGTGCTACACCTGTACTTTCCTGTCCTGTCAACTGCTTCTACCAGTGATAAAGTACTAGAGATGTCCAAATACACAGGCCATCACTATAGCCAATCATTGGCTTTAATGGTCTCCTGCTGTATACAATGCCTCAGATTTACTACTATGGTTACTAGACACTGGTGTAAACGTGTACATCTTTGGTGCAATTGCTAGACACGTGGGTGTAGATTCTCAGAAAAAGATGCTTAGATGCACCACGATGAGCCAAAAATGCACCAAGGTTGTGTTCTAAAATTCTGGTTCCAAGTACGCCTAATAAAATGTGGTATAACTAGACTAGACAGTCTAAAAGAAACCCCAGATTTATCATCCAGCATCAGTTACTGTGATAAATCTGGTGATTTTTTAGACCAAGTTTACACTGTCTGAGTCTACATTCACACAACCATGGTACAAAATCTTTTGCATTCGAGGGACGTCCTTTTTATGGATCATTCATATATATCAGTCTATTGAGGGATCTGTCAAAACTGGCAAACAAAAAGTCATGTGAATAGCCCTATTCCTATGCATTGATAGCCATTAAAAAATGCCAAATTAGCTATGTAGTGTGAATGTAAGCTAACTATTACTAAATCTGGGCATAGCTGTTTTATAGTAATCCCTGCACCTGCCCAAGATCTTCCGAACTTGGAAACTCCTTTAATGATCCAGTCAGAAATAATAATTGATAATGATACAATGTTTCTATTCTGCCAAAATGATCGTTTGACACAAATTTGTTGAGTCATTTGGAAAATATTTTCTTTATTGCTAGTAGTAAACTCAAAGATTGTAACTTTTTACTTCCCTACTGGCCAAGAAAAATACAAGCTGGGTAATGTAAGATTACCTGATTTTGAGATGTTTTTTAGAGATGAGCGAACACTAAAATGTTCGAGGTTCGAAATTCGAATCGAACAGCCGCTCACTGTTCGTGTGTTCGAACGGGTTTCGAACCCCATTATAGTCTATGGGGAACATATACTCGTTAAGGGGGAAACCCAAATCCGTGTCTGGAGGGTCACCAAGTCCACTATGACACCACAGGAAATGATGCCAACACCTCTGGAATGACACTGGGACAGCAGGAGAAGCATGTCTGGGGGCATCTAACACACCAAAGACCCTCTATTACCCCAACATCACAGCCTAACAACTACACACTTTACACACTCAATACCACCTCTCTGACAGTAGGAAAACACCTTGAAACATGTGTATTTGGCACTTGCAGTGAGGAGAGCTTGTCACCAGCAGTGAATTTGGCCCTTGTAGTAAGTTGAGGTTGGCACCAACATTTGTTTTGAAAATCAGGGTGGATTGAGCCTCTAACCAGCAGAGTTTGGGCAAATTCATGGTGGAGGGAGCCTCTAAACACCCCAGTTTGGACCAATTCATGGTGGAGGGAGCCTCTAAAAAACCCAGTTTGGACCAATTCATGGTGGAGGGAGCCTCTAAACAGCCCAGTTTGGGCAAATTCATGGTGGAGGGAGCCTCTAAAAACCCCAGTTTGGACCAATTCATGGTGGAGGGAGCCTCTAACCAGCCCAGTTTGGGCAAATTCATGGTGGAGGGAGCCTCTAAAAACCCCAATTTGGACCAATTCATGGTGGAGGGAGCCTCTAAACAGCCCAGTTTGGACCAATTCATGGTGGAGGGAGCCTCTAAAAAACCCAGTTTGGACCAATTCATGGTGGAGGGAGCCTCTAACCAGCCCAGTTTGGACCAATTCATGGTGGAGGGAGCCTCTAAAATCCCCAGTTTGGACCAATTCATGGTGGAGGGAGCCTCTAAAAACCCCAGTTTGGACCAATTCATGGTGGAGGGAGCCTCTAAAAACCCAGTTTGGACCAATTCATGCTGGAGGGAGCCTCTAAACAGCCCAGTTTGGGCAAATTCATGGTGGAGGGAGCCTCTAAAAACCCCAGTTTGGACCAATTCATGGTGGAGGGAGCCTCTAAAAACCCCAATTTGGACCAATTCATGGTGGAGGGAGCCTCTAAACAGCCCAGTTTGGGCAAATTCATGGTGGAGGGAGCCTCTAAAAACCCCAGTTTGGACCAATTCATGGTGGAGGGAGCCTCTAAAAACCCCAGTTTGGACCAATTCATGGTGGAGGGAGCCTCTAAAAAACCCAGTTTGGACCAATTCATGGTGGAGGGAGCCTCTAAACAGCCCAGTTTGGGCAAATTCATGGTGGAGGGAGCCTCTAAAAACCCCAGTTTGGACCAATTCATGGTGGAGGGAGCCTCTAAAAACCCCAGTTTGGACCAATTCATGGTGGAGGGAGCCTCTAAAAACCCCAGTTTGGACCAATTCATGGTGGAGGGAGCCTCTAAAAAACCCAGTTTGGACCAATTCATGGTGGAGGGAGCCTCTAACCAGCCCAGTTTGGACCAATTCATGGTGGAGGGAGCCTCTAAAAACCCCAGTTTGGACCAATTCATGGTGGAGGGAGCCTCTAAACAGCCCAGTTTGGACCAATTCATGGTGGAGGGAGCCTCTAAAAACCCCAATTTGGACCAATTCATGGTGGAGGGAGCCTCTAACCAGCCCAGTTTGGACCAATTCATGGTGGAGGGAGCCTCTAACCAGCCCAGTTTGGGCAAATTCATGGTGGAGGGAGCCTCTAAAAACCCCAATTTGGACCAATTCATGGTGGAGGGAGCCTCTAAACAGCCCAGTTTTGGCAAATTCATGGTGGAGGGAGCCTCTAAAAACCCCAGTTTGGACCAATTCATGGTGGAGGGAGCCTCTAACCAGCCCAGTTTGGGCAAATTCATGGTGGAGGGAGCCTCTAACCAGCAGAGTTGTGGGAAAGCAGGGTGGAGGGAGCCTCTAACCAGCAGAGTTGGTGGAAATCAGGGTGGAGGGAGCCTCTAACCAGCAGAGTTGGGGGAAATCATGTTGGAGGGAGCCTAGTATTAGCAGAATTGTGCAACGCTTATGGTGGATGAGTATGTGGATGCGGAGGAATTGGAGAGGTTGAGTACAGACATGGAGTTTCATGTTGGGGTGCTTTACACAGGTGGGCACAAAAATGAAGGCTCTATCCAGTGGTGGTTCATTTTTATCAAAGTGAGCCGGTCGGCACTCTCAGCTGACAGACGGGTGCGCTTGTCAGTGATGATGCCACCGGCTGCACTGAACACCCTCTCAGATAGGATGCTGGCGGCAGGACAGGACAGCACCTCCAAGGCATATAGGGCAAGTTCAAGCCACAGGTCCAACTTCGACACCCAATACGTGTAGGGCGCAGAGGGGTCGGAGAGGACAGGGCTGTGGTCGGAAAGGTATTCCCGCAACATGCGCCTATACTTCTCACGCCTGGTGACACTAGGACCCTCTGTGGCGGCACTTTGGCGAGGGGGTGCCATCAAGGTGTCCCAGACCTTAGACAGTGTGCCCCTCGTTTGTGTGGACCGGTGAGAACTTGGTCGCCTACTGGAGGAACTGTCCTCCCTGCCGCCAACGTCACATGCTGGAAACATCTCCATCATATTCTGCACCAATTGCCTGTGGCAAGCATTGATGCGATTGGCCCTCCCCTCTACCGGAATAAAAGACGAGATGTTGTTTTTATACCGGGGGTCAAGGATAGCAAAGATCCAGTACTGGTTGTCCTCCATGATTTTGACAATACGCTTGTCAGTTGTAAAGCACCCCAACATGAACTCAGCCATGTCTGCCACAGTGTTAGTTGGCATGACTCCTCTGGCCCCACCGGAAAGTTCAATCTCCATTTCCTCCTCATCCTCCATGTCTACCCATCCGCGCTGCAACAATGGGACGATTCGAAGTTGCCCGGAAGCCTCCTGTATCACCATCACATCATCGGACAACTCTTCTTCCTCCTCCTCCTCCTCCATTAAACGCGATGAAGCGGACAGATGTGTGGACCTACTCTCCAGCTGTGACGGATCGGATGCTATCCCTGACTCCTCTGTGTGATCTGAGTTATCCCTGATGTCAATCAGGGATTCTCTCAGAACACACAAGAGCGGGATTGTAAGGCTCACCATCGCATCCTCAGAGCTCACCCTCCTTGTGGACTCCTCAAACACCCGTAGGATGTCACAAAGGTCTCTCATCCATGGCCACTCATGGATGAGAAACTGAGGCAGCTGACTTTGTGGCACCCTAGGGTTTTGTAGCTGGTATTCCATCAAAGGTCTCTGCTGCTCAACCACTCTATTCAACATCTGAAACGTTGAGTTCCAGCGTGTGGGGACGTCGCACAAAAGCCGGTGTTGTGGCACATGCAGGCGTTGCTGGAGAGATTTTAAGCTAGCAGCGGCTACTGTCGACTTGCGAAAGTGGGCGCACATGCGCCGCACTTTCACCAGTAGCT
This sequence comes from Leptodactylus fuscus, assembly GCF_031893055.1. Classification (NCBI taxonomy): domain Eukaryota; kingdom Metazoa; phylum Chordata; class Amphibia; order Anura; family Leptodactylidae; genus Leptodactylus; species Leptodactylus fuscus. Next base: position 84,414,219 of record NC_134265.1, on the reverse strand, counting down.
CTGGAACATTGGGGTAGCTCTTTAGGAAACGTTGCACCACTAGGTTGAAGACGTGGGCCAGGCATGGAACATGTTGGAGTCCGGCAAGCTCCAGAGCTGCTACCAGGTTCCGGCCGTTATCACAAACGACCATGCCTGGGCCCAGGTGCAGCGGCTCAAACCATATTGCCGTCTCATCGAGGAGGGCATCCCTCACCTCGGAGGCAGTGTGCTGTCTGTCCCCCAAGCTGATCAGCTTCAGCACAGCCTGCTGACGTCTACCAACGCCAGTGCTGCAACGTTTCCAACTCGTAGCTGGGGTCAATCTAACAGCGGAGGAGGAGGCGGTGGCGGAGGAGGAGGCGGTGGCGGAGGAGGAGGCGGTAGAGGAGGAGGGGGGTGTTCTTCTCGTGTCCCTGCCAGGAATGTTAGGCGGGGAGACGAGGTACACCGGGCCAGTTTGGGAAGCAGTCCCAGCCTCAACTACATTCACCCAGTGTGCCGTCAGTGAAATGTAGCGTCCCTGTCCGCATGCACTTGTCCACGCGTCGGTGGTCAAGTGGACCTTTGTGCAAAGCGCGGAACTAAGGGCCCGCCTGATGTTGAGTGACACGTGCTGGTGCAAGGCGGGGACGGCACACCGGGAGAAGTAGTGACGGCTAGGGACGGCATAGCGAGGTGCCGCAGTTGCCATCAGGTCCAGGAAGGCGGGAGTTTCAACAAGCCGGAACGCCAACATCTCCTGGGCCAGCAGTTTAGCGATGTTGGCGTTCAAGGCTTGCGCGTGTGGGTGGTTAGCAGTGTATTTCTGCCGCCGCTCCAATGTCTGAGAGATGGTGGGTTGTTGTAAAGAAGCGCCTGATGGTGCCTTTGATGGTGCAGGAGAAGGAGATAAGACAGGAACAGGGGAGGATGAGGGAGAAGTCAACAAAGTGGCGGAGGCAGATGAAGTGGTGTCCTGGCTCGTCCTCTGGAGTGCATCGCCAGCACAGTCAGCAGTGGCAGTGGCAGAGGCAGTGGCAGAGGCAGTGGCAGTGGCGTGAACGGCAGGCGGCCTTTGTCCTGCCGTTGCTGCCTGCCACTGATTCCAGTGCTTGGATTCCAAATGACGGCGCATTGAAGTGGTGGACAGGTTGCTCTTCTCAGAGCCCCTAATCAATTTCGAGAGGCAAATTGTGCAGACAACACTATATCTGTCCTCGGCGCATTCCTTGAAAAAACTCCACACCTTCGAGAAACGTGCCCTCGAGGTGGGAGTTTTTCGGGGCTGGGTACGAACTGGAACATCTTGGGAGATTCCGGGTGTGGCCTGGCTTCGCCTAAGCTGCTGACCTCTGCCTCTAGCTACCCTTTTTGGTGCTGCACTTGCCTCAACATCCACACTACTTTCCCCGCTTGACATCCCCCCTGTCCAGGTCGGGTCAGTGTCCTCATCATCCACCACTTCCTCTTCCAACTCCTGTCTCATCTCCTCCTCCCGCACAATGCGCCGGTCAACTGGATGCCCTGATGGCAACTGCGTCACATCATCGTCGATGAAGGTGGGTTGCTGGTCATCCACCACCAAATCGAACGGAGATGGAGGAGACTCTAGTGTTTGAGCATCTGGACACAGATGCTCCTCTGTTAGGTTCGTGGAATCGTGACGTGGAGAGGCAGGTTGAGGGACAATGAAAGGAGCGGAGAACAGCTCTGGGGAGCAGGGACAGTTGGGGTTATTGTTCTGTGAAGCTTGGGAATTTTGGGAGGAAGGAGGACAAGACTGTTGGGTAATAGGAGGAGAGGAGGCAGAGTCTGACTGGCTGCTGGACAATGTGCTGTAAGCGTTCTCTGACAGCCATTGCAAGACCTGTTCCTGGTTCTCGGGCCTACTAAGGTTTGTACCCTGCAGTTTAGTTAATGTGGCAAGCAACCCTGGCACTGTGGAGTGGCGCAATGCTTGCTGCCCCACAGGAGTAGGCACGGGACGCCCTGTGGCTTCACTGCTACCTTGCTCCCCAGAACCATTCCCCCGACCTCGCCCACGGCCTCGTCCACGTCCCTTTCCGGGAGCCTTGCGCATTTTGAATTCCCAGTTAGAAATTGGCACTATATACCAGTAGCAAAAATTGTGGGTGCACGTAACCCCAATATATTCTTTGAATTCCCAGTCAGACAATGGCACTATATACCAGTAGCAAGAAATGAGGGTATTTATAACCCCAATATATTCTTTGAATTACCAGTCAGAAACTGGCACTATATGGCAGTAGCAAGAAATGAGGGTATTTATAACCCCAATATATTCTTTGAATTCCCAGTCAGACAATGGCACTGTATACCAGTAGTAAAAATTGTGGGTGCACGTAACCCCAATATATTCTTTGAATTACCAGTCAGAAACTGGCACTATATGGCAGTAGCAAGAAATGAGGGTATTTGTAACCCCAATATATTCTTTGAATTCCCAGTCAGAAACTGGCACTGTATACCAGTAGTAAAAATTGTGGGTGCACGTAACCCCAATATATTCTTTGAATTCCCAGTCAGACAATGGCACTATATACCAGTAGCAAGAAATGAGGGTATTTATAACCCCAATATATTCTTTGAATTCCCAGTCAGACAATGGCACTGTATACCAGTAGTAAAAATTGTGGGTGCACGTAACCCCAATATATTCTTTGAATTACCAGTCAGAAACTGGCACTATATGGCAGTAGCAAGAAATGAGGGTATTTGTAACCCCAATATATTCTTTGAATTCCCAGTCAGAAACTGGCACTGTATACCAGTAGTAAAAATTGTGGGTGCACGTAACCCCAATATATTCTTTGAATTCCCAGTCAGACAATGGCACTATATACCAGTAGCAAGAAATGAGGGTATTTATAACCCCAATATATTCTTTGAATTACCAGTCAGAAACTGGCACTATATGGCAGTAGCAAGAAATGAGGGTATTTGTAACCCCAATATATTCTTTGAATTCCCAGTCAGAAACTGGCACTGTATACCAGTAGTAAAAATTGTGGGTGCACGTAACCCCAATATATTCTTTGAATTCCCAGTCAGACAATGGCACTATATACCAGTAGCAAGAAATGAGGGTATTTATAACCCCAATATATTCTTTGAATTACCAGTCAGAAACTGGCACTATATGGCAGTAGCAAGAAATGAGGGTATTTGTAACCCCAATATATTCTTTGAATTCCCAGTCAGAAACTGGCACTGTATACCAGTAGTAAAAATTGTGGGTGCACGTAACCCCAATATATTCTTTGAATTACCAGTCAGAAACTGGCACTATATGGCAGTAGCAAGAAATGAGGGTATTTGTAACCCCAATATATTCTTTGAATTCCCAGTCAGAAACTGGCACTGTATACCAGTAGTAAAAATTGTGGGTGCACGTAACCCCAATATATTCTTTGAATTCCCAGTCAGACAATGGCACTATATACCAGTAGCAAGAAATGAGGGTATTTATAACCCCAATATATTCTTTGAATTACCAGTCAGAAACTGGCACTATATGGCAGTAGCAAGAAATGAGGGTATTTGTAACCCCAATATATTCTTTGAATTCCCAGTCAGAAACTGGCACTGTATACCAGTAGTAAAAATTGTGGGTGCACGTAACCCCAATATATTCTTTGAATTACCAGTCAGAAACTGGCACTATATGGCAGTAGCAAGAAATGAGGGTATTTGTAACCCCAATATATTCTTTGAATTCCCAGTCAGAAACTGGCACTGTATACCAGTAGTAAAAATTGTGGGTGCACGTAACCCCAATATATTCTTTGAATTCCCAGTCAGACAATGGCACTATATACCAGTAGCAAGAAATGAGGGTATTTATAACCCCAATATATTCTTTGAATTCCCAGTCAGACAATGGCACTGTATACCAGTAGTAAAAATTGTGGGTGCACGTAACCCCAATATATTCTTTGAATTCCCAGTCAGAAACTGGCACTATATGGCAGTAGCAAGAAATGAGGGTATTTATAACCCCAATATATTCTTTGAATTCCCAGTCAGACAATGGCACTGTATACCAGTAGTAAAAATTGTGGGTGCACGTAACCCCAATATATTCTTTGAATTACCAGTCAGAAACTGGCACTATATGGCAGTAGCAAGAAATGAGGGTATTTGTAACCCCAATATATTCTTTGAATTCCCAGTCAGAAACTGGCACTGTATACCAGTAGTAAAAATTGTGGGTGCACGTAACCCCAATATATTCTTTGAATTCCCAGTCAGACAATGGCACTATATACCAGTAGCAAGAAATGAGGGTATTTATAACCCCAATATATTCTTTGAATTACCAGTCAGAAACTGGCACTATATGGCAGTAGCAAGAAATGAGGGTATTTGTAACCCCAATATATTCTTTGAATTCCCAGTCAGAAACTGGCACTGTATACCAGTAGTAAAAATTGTGGGTGCACGTAACCCCAATATATTCTTTGAATTACCAGTCAGAAACTGGCACTATATGGCAGTAGCAAGAAATGAGGGTATTTGTAACCCCAATATATTCTTTGAATTCCCAGTCAGAAACTGGCACTGTATACCAGTAGTAAAAATTGTGGGTGCACGTAACCCCAATATATTCTTTGAATTCCCAGTCAGACAATGGCACTATATACCAGTAGCAAGAAATGAGGGTATTTATAACCCCAATATATTCTTTGAATTCCCAGTCAGACAATGGCACTGTATACCAGTAGTAAAAATTGTGGGTGCACGTAACCCCAATATATTCTTTGAATTCCCAGTCAGAAACTGGCACTATATGGCAGTAGCAAGAAATGAGGGTATTTATAACCCCAATATATTCTTTGAATTCCCAGTCAGACAATGGCACTGTATACCAGTAGTAAAAATTGTGGGTGCACGTAACCCCAATATATTCTTTGAATTACCAGTCAGAAACTGGCACTATATGGCAGTAGCAAGAAATGAGGGTATTTATAACCCCAATATATTCTTTGAATTACCAGTCAGAAACTGGCACTATATGACAGTAGCAAGAAATGAGGGTATTTATAACCCCAATATATTCTTTGAATTCCCAGTCAGAAACTGGCACTGTATACCAGTAGTAAAAATTGTGGGTGCACGTAACCCCAATATATTCTTTGAATTCCCAGTCAGACAATGGCACTATATGGCAGTAGCAAAAATAGTGGGTGTATATAGCCCCAATTCTATTGCTAGGGGACTTGCAGGGTATTTCTGGGGTGAAGGTGGGGGGACACACCGTTGGAACGGGTATCGGGGGTATATATCGGGTATACGGGAATACACTGACAGTGTATTCCATTCAGGATCCTGGGAAAGCTGGGTTGCGGCGATTGAGCCCGTCAGTGCCACGTTACACTGACAAGCTTCTCCCTGGAATTTAGCTCTTACAAGAGCTGTTGTGGTTGTCTTCTCCTTCCTATCCTAGCCTGTCCCTGCCTACCCAGAATCTAAGCCCTAGCTAGCTGGACGGAAACCTCCGTCCTCGGTGAATTGCAAGCTCAGAATGACGCGAACCTGGGCGGCGCTGTTCTTTTAAATTAGAGGTCACATGTTTTCGGCAGCCAATGGGTTTTGCCTACTTTTCTCAATGTCACCGGTGTCGTAGTTCCTGTCCCACCTACCCTGCGCTGTTATTGGAGCAAAAAAGGCGCCAGGGAAGGTGGGAGGGGAATCGAGTAATGGCGCACTTTACCACGTGGTGTTCGATTCGATTCGAACATGCCGAACAGCCTAATATCCGATCGAACATGAGTTCGATAGAACACTGTTCGCTCATCTCTAATGTTTTTATGATCTTCCAGGGAAAAACAATGGTTTGGGTCTAATCCAATGGTAAGTAGTGGATATCTATTTGCATTCCGATTATATTAATCATTATATGTAGATACTGATCTTATATAAGTAAGTACAAGTCCTTCTCACATTTAGTTGTCTAGTAAACATTGTTTAATTGCTTAATGTGCTATAAAATAATAATAATAATAATAATAATAATAATATAATAATAACAATAACAATAATAAACAATAGACTTGAGCGAGTAGTTAAATACTCGATATTCGATATTCGTTTCGAGTAGCCCCTCAATATTCGACTACTCGAATATCGAATCCTATTATACTCTATGGGGGAAAAATGCTCGTTTCAGGGGTAGGCAACATTCGATCAAATTGAACTTACCAAGTCCACGAGTGAGGGTCGGGCTGGATTCTCCGAGAAGTCTTCTCCGTGCAGCATCTCCCGGCTCTGAATTCACTCTGCCAGGCATCAGGCCTGGGCAGAGCCGACTGCGCATGCCCGCACTACAAGAAAATGGCCGCTTACAGTCAAAGCAGCCATTTTCTTGTAGCGCGGGCATGCGCAGTCGGCTCTGCCCAGGCCCGATGCCTGCAGAGTGAATTCAGAGCTGGAAGACACCGCTGGGATGCTGCGCGGAGAAGACTTCTAAAGGTAGGAGAAGAACCAGCGTTGATTGGCCGACTGTATAGCATTCAGCCAATCAACGCTGGTTCTGCATCAAATTTTTCCATTCGAATAGCGAGCGGTACTTGATCGAGTACGAGTATTTCGAATACCTTAGTATTCGATCGAATACCTACTCGATCGAATACTACTCGCTCATCTCTAATAAACAACACAGTAATACCTAACCATTCCTATTTTGTAATTTCTCAAATCCCATACTGGTCTCTGTTTGTAAAGCTCCAGTATTCACTTGTGACTGCCAGAGGCAATTCATGGCGGGAGAAGTCATCATTCAACATTACTATGGTTGTCACTTTGGCCATTGAAAGGCTGAAGCACTCACGTGTCATGTTGACAAGTCATTACTGGAACAGAGATCAGTGGTGGACCCAGGATGTGTCATAATGTGATTATCAGGATCAGGAAAGTAAGTATTTTATTATTTAAAGGGATTATCTGCTTTTATAAAACTGATGGTTTATCCTGAAGACAGTTTAGATTGGAGGAGGCCTTACTATCAGGATCCCTGCAGATTAGTTGCTTTCCTGAGTGTGATTCATGGCATTGTTTACATGCTAGGGGTTGTGGAGTGCACGGAACCTCTCTTTCATAGCAGCAGTTATGAGTTATTCCAATGGCCTCCCATTCAAGTGCATTTTTTCCCCAAGATGGCGTGGCATGAGTGGCAGCCTTGATACAGAGCTCCAAGCTGAAAACAACCTTTTTCATTCCTTTTTCACTTTTTTTGTTTGTATCTTCAAGAATCCTTTACTCAAGCACCCTAGCACTATGAATTGGCTAACTATATGGAATGGAAGAACCTGCGGACTATTTTCATTGTGTCTAATGTTTAGGCTTGGCAGATACCTGCTTGGTTGGAATTTCCTGTGTACATGTGCCTTGTTACAATCCCTCCACGAGCTAAGGAAAGCATGGACAACATGAGGCAGACAAAGCATAGAGGAGAAACCTGCATGAAATTGCGGACTTCTTCTTTCAAGGAAATGTTTTTGGTGTCTATCGCTTATGCGTGGAAGATGCCTAGGGTTGGCTGACTGGTATTTCTTTCTTTTACTGTGGATATATGGGACTCTGTTACAGCCTAGGAACCTAGTAACCCACCATAACCCCCCCTCCCCCGACGAGTTAAGGAAACATAGCAAGAGAGCAGCCCCCTATTTCCCTGGAAGGCTTCAGACTGTATTATCAACATCACTTCACACAGAGTACTAGATGATCCTGCAATGTGTCTTTTGTTTGTTTCTTTTTAGCTGCTATGACGCCTAGTATCTCTATCTCCCATGAGCTTGTATGTGTTTTTCTCTTGCTATATACTACTGGAGATGTAGTACAGTTTCATATAGTACTGTCCATGCTGCTGTATCACAATGAATTTCCACACTATTAAAGGATTATCTTATCTTATATGACAATGCTGCAATAACACATGCCCATCGCTATGGCAGAGATTACAAGAGATCAGCACAGCTCCCAAAATGCCAGAAACCATAAACCCATAAAAACAGCAGATTTTTTGAGTTTCTGTGTGATTTGGTTACTTGAAACTATGATGTAAATCAATCTATCCACTACTAATATTGCAAAGTATCAAATGGCCCATGTTTGATTATATATATATATATATATATATATATATATATATATATATATATACACACACACACATATATACACATATATACAAGCAAAAGAGTAACAATGTTAAGAACTTGTGACTTTCAGGCTCCATATCTCACCACCCACTACAGCTTTGAATGTTAGACTACTACTGTCATTTCTAGACAATCATCTTGGCTGTCTTATTCATTTGACTTACAACTATTTAGCATATGATTAGTTATGTAGATTCTTGACTTGTAACTGAATTGTTACTGTTTTGATTCTGACAATCCAAATTTAAATTTTTATTATTTTGTAAATCCACCGTTGTCTTTTCACACTGCCTGAATCCTTCTGGGAACACTCTCGATCAGATACAAACATGTCTCAAACAAAATCTGGTCCCAGGCGTCTTCTACATGTTCCCAATGTTGGTGCATACAGGTCGACTCACTACCCACAAGTGTTTGATTGATTTGATATTAATATGTGCTTTGGGTCATTGCCCTCTTGGAACACTATATAATCTTTTTTATACTGAAGTGTATGAAGTACTTCATCTTGTAGGATACTCACATATGGTTCAGCATTGAGACCACCATTGATTCTAGTCAAATATCCAGTGCATTTGGCTATGAAACAACCCCATATCATCAGGCTTCCTCCATCAAACTTTACTGTTGCAACAATTTCTCAATCGTTTAGCCCCCTTTTCCCTTTTTTTCTTCCAGATCCATTTGCACCAATCAAAGCCCAGTTTATAGACTTTCATCTCATTGCACCAAATCACCCATTTTTAACCTATTTTCCTAACACATGTTGCAAGGCGCTTGCACGAACTTCTGTGATCCCACTATTACAAAGCATATAAGCCACCTCCATTGCCATGTTTGTCATACCAAAACTGATAGACCTTGTGAAGAGCCGATTTGTTAATGTCCAGCTCTTCATTTTGTATCCTTCACATGATGCAGTTTGGCAAATTTCATGGCTGACAGACCACTATCTATGAGTTGGATGTTGCTGTTTCTCTTTTTATGGAAAATTTTCTTCATGGCTGATCCTCAATTTGGTCAAAGAAACTTTTGAGTAAGGATGATTGCATATGGATACTTAATTAAATGAAACTACCTACGGGAAGCTAAAATATGCAGACATTTATGAATTGCTGGATTTCAAGATAGAAATAATAACTGCCTTTATTAGGCTCTGTTCACATCTCCATCCCACTTTCCATTATAGTGCTAAAATCACTGCATAACACATTACTGGGAGGTCTGTTATTTTGATGGTAAATGTGCAGATTTGACCACTCTTAGCCAATCCCAGCTTTGATTAAGGGCTCCAATTTCTCATGAATACAATTTGATATAATACTGAACCACGCTAACAAAACCTTTGAAAGGCTGCAAGTCACAAATTAGACATGGGTGGACACACTTAGAGAAATATAGGATATCACTTAGTGACAATATAATGTGAAACAACTAGCATTTTAATAAAATAGATGTCTCATGGCACACACATCTATCTACATAGCCCAGAGGAAAGGTGCGGAGGGGCACAGTATCTGTAGCGATGCATGCTGTGTTATTTTTCATGTCATAAACAGGGCCTAACATAGATGTCAATATAGCTCCATATTGGTCAGTAGACTTAGTTACTTTTTTCGTTTGGTAGTAACATAGCAAAGGTGAAACAAACATAGCATAGAATAGAACTCACTTTAGACCAGTCTCCTGTTCTCCATATGTAGCACTTCGAGTAATCTTCACAGTCTTCCATTTCCCGTGGTCTGGTGGACATTAGGCATTTTTTACGAGGGTTTGTACATCTGACTGTCCGATGTCGTACACCTTTACCACATTTTAAGGAGCACTGTAAAAAATTATTTGTTTCAGTTTCATTCTTAACATATTTTAGATAAGTTTGCGGAAGGAATTAAGTAATTGTCTGGAGACTTTACTAAAGGTCTCAGGAGAGAGTGCAAAGCTTGAAGAAAGCCCAAAATAAGTTTTCTAGAACACTTCATAGGGTTTCATTAGTTTAGTGTATTGCCCCCTTCTCACTAAGGTACATTTCTATGCATATTAAATGGCACATTCATACCATCATCTGCTGCAAATTCTACTGTGTCTGATTTTATTTTTAACGTGGTCTTTAGTCTTGTGCTATTAATTCATGCAAATTGAAGGTAAACCTTAAATTAAAGAGTACCTAACCTTTTAACAAACTTTTCAATATTAAACTGTCTGTACATGAGGGGTAACAATATTTCTGACAATATTATTATTTATATTTATATACTAACTCTAGTTCTCATTTGTCTTGAGGTATGTGAATAAACACTAGGTGCTACAATGTCTCTCAAAAACAGCACACAGAAAGTAGAGGAGAATCTGCTCATCAAAGTCTTTCTCTCACTCTTCAACAGGATCACGTGGGCATTATAGAGAAGTACTGAATTGTATTGATGAAAATAAAGTACTTGGAGTAAGCTACAAATCTGTTATCTACAGCAGTCTATCAGGATGTTCTCAACTCCCTTATATTCAACTACTGCTCACTCTTCCCCCTCCCTTCCATAGGACATATGACACCTCTGTCTGTCTCGTTCTAAAAGATAGAATTAAGCAGAGGTTTCAGAGTGAATTTCAGTTTAGGAGGAGGAGCATTAAAAGATCCTGATAAGTGGAGAAAGGGACATTTTTCTTATAAGATATACTTACAAAGTTTATAATATTTTCTATATTCACTACTGATTTATGCCAAATTTACTAAAAAGCTAGTTAATATTTAAGCATGACAAGATATTAAGATACACATAACTATTTTAGACATTAAGGTTGAAGGACGTGAAATTGCTTATAGTTAATCTAAACCACACTATGTTAGAAATACAACTGAAAATAGTAGTAATGATTCTGATCCACCCCATTGATCTTCTTCATGTGTATTACTACACCTCAGACCATACTCCGGCCTCCCACACTGTCATACAGTCCTGGCCCTCACAGCGCTGGCTTGAAGATGGCTTGTATCCGGGACAATCTTTTTCACGAACTGTGATCAGTGTTCCATTTCTGAGTTGTTGTGTACATGCAGTCTGCCGGGTCTGAGTTCCTTTACCACAAGTCCTGGAACATGGACTCCAGTCTGTCATCATCCATCTAAAAAAAATAAATTTCAGAAATAAAGAATTGCATTAGAATAGCAGACCAGTACAGAAATAGAGAGTATACTATATCCGTGTTTGCAATTTTTTAGGTTTAGTGGATATGGCTTAATAGTGTTTCACAGAAGGTGAACAGTAAGGAAGTCCCAAAATTATTAACATCACAGACAGAGGACCCCTATTGTGTAACAAATACACATTGGTTTTGTATTTCTTACTCACAAGGGATCATCTGTCTGTGATGTTAATTGTTTAACAGTGTTGTAACTTAAGACTTAAGGGCCCTGGTGCATAAGTTCAGCTTGGGCCCTCCTCTCCCCTCCCCACAGCAATCTGGTCCCCGTTTGGGTTACGGCCCACCCCACAAAATCCACCCTTGTCTATATTTGACCAGTTGCTCTTTTTAGCATGAAAATCAATAGTTTTCTCCTTTTTGACATTGTAAGGCTAAGTGTCATAAATCTTCTCATACTTCAGACACCATGCACTAATTATTATTATTATTATTATTATTTATTTATATAGCACCATTAATTCCATGGTGCTTTACATTTGCCCACAATCAGTGCCTGCATCGATTGCAGGCATTAACCCTTCTGGTGCCTTGGTCAAAGCTGACCAAGGTGCCATTCCCCCGGCGGCCTGTGGGCTCCGCCATTTTGCTGTTGATCACCGGCCCCTGGAACAAGCTGCAGGGCTGAAGTCACGTTGGCATGACAGCCGGGAGCCTTATAAAGACGTTGATTGATGATTTTTGCAATACATTGCATTAGTAATCAGACCCCCTGGGGTTCAAGACCCCTAGGGGGTCTAATAAATGCCAAAAAAAATAAATTATATAATATATATATATATATATATATATATATATATATATATATATATATATATAAAAGTATTCAAAATTCAACCCCCCCTTTCCCTAGAACACATATAGAAGTACTTAAATGCTGTGAGACACCTACACATTAGGTATCCCTGTGTCCGAAAACGCCCGCTCTACAAATCTATAAAAATATTTTTCCTATACGGTAGACATCGTAGTGGGAAAAAAGTCAAAAGTGCCAAACCGCCGTTTTTTGACTATTTTGCCTGATAAGAATTTTAATAAAAAATGATTAAAGCAATAGCAATTCTCCAAAACTGTAGAACTAAAAAGTACACCTGGCGCTACAAAAAAAGATGCCCTATACCAGGGGTCTCAAACTCGCGGCCCTTCGAACAATTTTGTGCGGCCCGCACAAGCCTGGGGACGCCGGATCCGAGTTCAATACATTGCGAGATGATTATATCCACTAGCCGCTACGTTCCGGCTATTGGACATATAGGCGCGATGTGATGACGTCACATCATCACATCGCGCCTACAGGTCTATTAGTGAAACTGCAGAGCGCGGCGGGGGAGCGTTGGATGGTGAGTATAAGTGGTTTTTTTTGTGTGTTAAAGAGGACCTTTCACCATTTTGCCCACAGGCAGTTCTATATACTGCCGGAAAGCTGTCGGCTTTCCCGATGTGGGCCCGGTGTGAAGAGCTTACGGTCCCGGTACCGTAGCTCTTCTATGGTCAGAAGGGTGATTCTGACACTCAGTCAGAGACGTCTTGGCTGTGCTGTGAGAGCCGGGAGGAACGCCCCCTCCCTCCCTGATAATACTCGTCTATGGACGAGTACTGCGAGCAGAGGGAGGGGGCATTCCTCCCGGCTCTCACAGCACAGCGCGATTGGCTGTGCTGTGAAGAAGGACGTCTCTGACTGAGTGTCAGAAACTCCCTTCTGACTATAGAAGAGCTACGGTACCGGACTGTAAGCTCTTCACACTGGGCCCACATCGGGAAAGCCGACAGTGCACTAAACTCAGCGCACTGTCAGCTTTCCGGCAGTATATAGAACTGCCTGTGGGCAAAATGGTGAAAGGTCCTCTTTAAACATTGAGGTGGAATGAAGGGGCTCATAACACTGGGGGCAGACGAAGGGAGGGGGGAGAACGGCATGACACTGGGGCAGAAATGGAGGGACATGAATCTGGGGGCAGAGATGGGGGGACATGAATCTGGGGGCAGAGATGGAGGGACATGAATCTGGGGGCAGAGATGGGGGGACATGAATCTGGGGCAGAGATGGGGGGACATGAATCTGGGGGCAGAGATGGCGGGACATGAATCTGGGGGCAGATGAAGGATGTATATGTAACTGGGGGAAAGATGGAGGGGGGACATATAGTTTACGGGTGACTGTAGGAGGATTATACTGTGTGCGGGCACATGAAAAATGAATGGGCGGAGTCAACATAAAAGTGGGTGGAGCTAAATTTGCCGCGGTGCGGCCCGCCAACTGGCTGGGATCTTGCTCTGTGGCCCACATGCTGAGTTGAGTTTGAGACCCCTGCCCTATACATTCCCGTATATGGAAGTATAAAAAGTTACGAGTGTCAGAATATGGCGAATTTTGGGGAAAAAAAATTTGGCACAGATTTGGATTTTTGTTAAGGGGTTAAAATGTAAATAAAACCATATATATTAGGTATCTTTGGAATCGTATCAAAACATAGAATACAGGTGACAGGTCATTTTGGCTGCACATTGTATGCCATAAAAACTAATCCCTTAACCCCTTAAGGACCAGGCCATTTTTTGGTTTCGCATTTTCGTTTTTCCCTCCTCACATTTCAAGAGCCATAACTTTTTCATTTTTCAGTTCACAGAGTCACATGATAGCTTATTGTTTGCGGGACAAATTGTACTTTGTAATGGCACCATTCAATATGCTGTGCAATGTACTGGGAAGCTGGAAAAAAATTCAGAATGAGGCGCAATTGGAGAAAAAATGCATTTGCGCCATTTTCTTATGGGTTTAATTTTTACAGCATTCACTGTTTGGTACAAATGACATGTTACCTGTGTTCTACGTGTCAGTACAAACGCGGTGATACCAAATTTATATAGTATTTGAAATTTTTTGATACTTTTAAAAAAATGATAAACTTTGCAAAATAGAAAAAAAAATTTGTGTCATCATGTTCTAACACCTGTAACTTTTTCATATTTCCATGTATGGAGCTGGTTGTGGTGTCTTTTTATGCGGGACAAGATGACGTTTCTATTGATACCATTTGGGGAAAGATCCGATGGTTTGATCACTTTTTATTCAATTTTTTATAGGAGGCAAAGTGTTGAAAAAAACGCTTTTTGGCTGTTTTTATTTTTTTTTGCCGCTACGCCGTTCGCAGTACGGGATAAATGTTTTAATATTCTAATAGTTCAGGCATTTTGGAGCGCAGGGATACCTAATATGTTTATGTTTAATGTTCTTTAATTACTTTTATAGCTGATCTAGGGAAAGGGGGGTGATTTGAACTTTTATATTTTTTTTATTTTTTTAATACTTTTAAAAACTTTTTTTTTCTTCTGTTACATTTATGATCAGACCCCTTAGGTACCTTGAAACCTAGGGAGTCTGATCGCTCATACTATTCACTGCAATACTACAGTATTGCAGTGAATAGGAAAATCGCAGCACTTCTATTAGACGATGCCTCTGGCATCGTCTAATAGATCTAGTGCAGAGACAAGCCTGGAAGCCTTCAATAGGCTTCCGGCTGTCATAGCAACCGATCACCGCCCTCTTGTGACGTTCAGGAGGGCGGCGATCGGGGAAACATGGCGGCGCCCATGCCGCCGGCGCCGTTTACACACTGCGGTCACGTTTGACCGCAGTGTGTAAAGGGTTAACAGCAGCGATCGGCTCGGGCACCGACCGCTGCTGTTAGTGGCAGGTCCTGGCTGTATTATACAGCCGGCATCTGCCGTGTATGGAGCGAGCTCAGCGTGTGAGCTCGCTCCATACATCCCCATGCGACCCATGACGTACAGTTACGTCAAGGGTCGCTAAGGGGTTAAGAAAACCGCACAAACACACTTTCTTCAAATCCACCCTTTTCTGAATTTTTTTCCATTGTACATTGTACAGAATAATTAATGGCGGAATCATGAAGAAAAATTTGTCCCGCAAACATTAAGACCTCATATGTCTCTGAGAGTGGAAAAATAAAGTGATGTGGTTTGGAAGGGAGGGAGTCAAAAATGAAAATCGAAAAATGCCTGCGGCGGAAAGGGGTTAAAAAACCTTTAACACTCATGGCCTGAAAATGTAGTCTTGTTTGACATACTAACCTAAAGTTTACTTCTGCCAAACTGAACGAAGTTATATCCTGAAAACATCCGTCATGTCTATCTAGAACAGTATTGTGCAGCTCCACATCTGGAGGGAGGTGCCTGCTCTCTATACAATGGAGGCCATACAGACACCTGCTTCCCACACCAAACACTCTTACGTTCTTATCCCTGTGGCTATTTATCCCTACTTGATTGTAGCAGCTGCAGAACACATTGAGGTTGCAGCAAATTCTGGACAATATTCCCAAATCCCTGTTCAGTTTGCACATAATAATCTCAAGCTGTGATATAGCTGTTTAGTTGGAAATCTACAATATCTCTTATATTTGTATAATTATCTTTAGATTTATAGAAAGTTACATATATATATATATATATATATATATATATATAGGGGGAGAGAGAGAGATTCAAAGAGAATTATGTAAAATTATTACCTCATTATTCATAACCAAGAGAATATAACACAAATGTATTAACATGAAAAGACTGTCTATTCAAGTTTTAGCTATATACTACAGATGTTCAATGTAATTTCCAGTT
This sequence comes from Leptodactylus fuscus, assembly GCF_031893055.1. Taxonomy (NCBI): domain Eukaryota; kingdom Metazoa; phylum Chordata; class Amphibia; order Anura; family Leptodactylidae; genus Leptodactylus; species Leptodactylus fuscus. The sequence goes on along the minus strand of NC_134265.1, from coordinate 84,398,242 downwards.
CAGCCACTTTTGCTTTGACTTTCAGCCATTTACCATTGATGTTGCTTTAACTACAGGCCTTTGCTTTTGTATTATCCCTTTTCCTTCCAAGCCGCAATGTTTCAGCTCAGCTATAGACCTTTATCAACGTGACAACAACACCTCTGTTTTTCAACTGGACCTTTGGAGTGCTGCCTAGTTTTTATATTTTCTATGTCAAGCGGATATTGCTTTATATCCTGAGGGTAGCACTCGAATTTCCTGGTACTTGTGATGCTATTATATATGTTACCAGCAATCTATGAAATCCGGCATCCTATAGAATGCCTAGGCATTGTATAGAATACCTAAAAGTATCCGGCAATTTACAAAACAATTTGTCATTTCACACATTGCCTAGGCATTCTATACAATGCCGAATGAGAAAGCGGCAAAGTATGAAATAATAGGTGACCTCCGTTCTCGCTTCGCTTCTTTGGCTCCTTGGCAAGGCACTAGCACTAGCAGCAGTATCTCCAATGATCGTGTATGTGCGCTTCACTTCTAGCATGAACTAATAGGTGACCTTTGTTCTCGCTTCTCTTCTTCAGCTCCTCAGCAAGGCACTACTGGCAACATCATCATCATCTCCAATGATCGCACACTTCGCTTCTAGCATGAAGCCGCTGCTACGTACATGCGATACGACGGTCTCTCTCTGCCGTTTTCTCAGGCTTACACTTAGTTCATCAGCATTTCTGATGATCGTGTGCGCTTCGCTTCTAGCATGAACCCGACAGTCTTCCCTGCTGTTGCATCAGGCATTTGAATTAGTTCGGTTTTGTTCATGAATGAATGTCCATGAAAATGTGGGAAGGGGAGGAGGAGCAAGCTGGAGTGTCGGAAGGACATGAAACAATGGCCCATATATATATATATATATATATATATATATATATATATATATATATATATAGGGTGGGCCACAAAAAAAACAAAACCTTGCCTCCCTTATGTGGTTTGAACAGGTTAATGGATAATGCAAAAACAAATGTATAATAATGACCCATTTCAGGAGATGCTGGAAGGTGTACATAGCATTTAATATGGTGGTGTGATAAAAGAGAGAAAATGATATTTTACTTTATTATACAATATAAATAGATTTACCTTGTTTGACAAGGTTGTTCATTGCATTTTCTTATTTGAGGTTCGGGCTTCACCAGGTCTTTACAGCTTGCGTTGTCCACAATAGTGATATTTTTATTCATGATTTTCGTGCAGGACACTGTTGTCCTTCTTTCACCTAGTATATAAATTATAGGTAAAAATGTCTGACCAATATTAACTTACTTACAATGAATCTTGATTGTCATAATTTCATATTCATTTCATAAACATCATATTCATTCTTAAGTGTATAATAATATTTGTTTTTCTTACAAAGATGATTTGAGAAAAGTGGGAGGAATTTATAAATTATTTTATGCTAGAATATTTTGATGTTTTGTGGCCTCCACACAGCAAATTGGGAATGAAATTCCACAGCTTGGTGAATTCATCATCATTTTTGCCATAAATTATGGCTGAAATCTAAAATAGCTAAAAGGAAATGTGAGTTTCTGATCCACAAGTAGATCCACTGCTCAGTGGAGTCTTGGAGTCCTAGGTTCAAAACCAACCAAGGACGACATCTACAAGGAGTTTGTGTAGGTTTTCGCCCAAACTGAAAGACATACTGATGGGGAATTTAGATTGTGAGCGCTGCTTGGGACAGTGTTGACAAGATCTCTCTGTAAAGCGCTGCGGAATATGACGGTGCTATATATAAGTAAGCAATTACCAATTTATTATGAGACATATGTCTTAGGATGCTCCTATCTTTCCTACTACTTTCCTGTCAGCATGACTCATGTGGAGATCTCGCGGCAAGCACACGGACCTCATTATAGTCTATAGGGATCCGTGTGCTTTCACTGCACACCACTTGTCAATGCGTTTGGTACTCCGTTCGGGGGGTCCCTATGCAGACTCCCCAAACAGATTACCAAATGTAGATGTGAACCAAGGGTAAGGCTCCACGTAGCAGGCCACAGGCAAAAAGTGCTGCAGGAAAAACCATGGTGGAAACGCACTGTGTTTTTTCCTGCAGCACTCCTCAAACAAAATCTGCAGATTTTTAATCTGAGGACTTTCTACTTCAATTATACCCACAGGGAAAACACCTGCATTTCCGTAGGTGTAATTGACATGCTGTGAGTTACAAAAATGCAATGGTTTTGGAAATCGCAGCATGTCCGCTACGGATATTTTTCTGAAATGTGTAGATGGGATAAGCCCAACTCTGAGTTTTGGTATAAATTGCCTATTTATGCGACTATATGCATTACATGCTTAGTGGCGATATTATTTACCTCCACCACACACAACGTTGCAATCTTCCCAGCCGGAATGTGTCCACATATACAAAGGCTCATTGACTTTTGTACTCCGGTTCTCCGGAACAGGATCCAGTGGTATTGTATATTCATAATGGAGACCATAATTCTGGTCATGAAATAGTAGCACCTGCAAAATATACAGAATCAACTCAATACAAAAATGAAAATTTAGATCAGTAAAGGAAATGGAACATTGGCATGTGCTGTACAGTACAGTGTCCTGAAGTGTGGAAAATATGCTGGCAGTTGCAGATGTCATTTTTTTTCTTTCAGGAAAGACTTTGAGACTACTGTGTGTATCTGAGTGTATTTTATTGGGAAGTGGATATTTTTATTAACTCGGAGTGTAATTTGGCTCATAAAATCCCTGTCATTTCTAGGAAAGCAGTTGTTACTTTTGTACATATTTGCAAGTTAACAGGTGGACATTAAAGAGTGGAATTTGCAAACAACCATCCTCAAACACAGACCCTTAAAAAGGCTGTCACTATTACTGTCAACGGTATTTTTCCATATGTGCTACATATTTTGAGGTCTGCAGTAAATGAAACTTGGAAAAGTCCCGCTTTGCAGCAGGCGATGTGTATGAAATGCTTTTCATTTTTCACTTCAGTCTGCTTTCCTGGACGCAATTCATTTTAAGCTTCACTGTCTAGAAAATAATATTGTCTACATGATATGTATGATGAGCATGTGAGCTAAATTCATTGCAGGTGTTATTTCTTATTTAGGCTGGAGTGGATTGCAGCCAAAACATGTGGAGTATTTTATCTAGAAAGTCTCTCAAAGCTGAAAATTGAAGTGCGTTCCATTACAATGTTAAAACAAAAAGTTGAAAAATAAGCTATCATGTAAAACTGCAAGGATGCCTCATACACAGCGTTGACTGTTGCAACAACTATTTCTTTAACCCCTTAGGCTGCTTTTTTGTTGCAAATTTTGGTGCGTTTTTTTGTTGTTGCAACACCAGGAGCGGATGGAGTAAAAAGGAAAAATATAAGAGCTTTCTTTATATTTTGCATTCAGTTTGCAGCCGCCCTTTACCAACCCTCCTCTGGCTGTGGGACAAAAAAACGCAGCAGTAGGGGGCAACATGGTGGCTCAGTGGTTAGCACTGTAGCCTTGCAGTGCTGGAGTCCTGGGTTTAAATCCTGCCAGGAACAACATCAGCAAAGGAGTTTGTATGTTCTCCCAGTGTTTGCGTGGATTTCCTCCCATTCTACAAAGACATACTGTTAGGGGGGAAAAAAAGTACATTGTGATCCCTATATGGGGCTCACAATCTACATATAAAAAAAAAAAAAAACTCAGCAGATGCACCAGTACCACACACTAGTTCTCCTTCATTTGTTTAACGTGACTGTACTACGTGCTGGAGGTGCCCATGCGGCAAACATTTATCACTTGTCTTGCTCCCTCCACCAGCCTTATTGACATCAGGTTCAGACCTTGGTTCAGAGAGTGGTGGGCTTACTTCCCAAGACGTTCCTACTAAACTTGCCCTCTGAGCATCTGCATAGGCACACCCTGCAGTTCTTCATCTAAATGCTCACCTCAACTAGATGCTTAATGTTAAGGCACTGGAGGCAGACAGCCATCCCAGCTCTTCAGGAGCTTGATTCTAGAAATAGAGAGTCACGGTCCCTGGACTACTTCATGGCTCTCCTGAATAATGCGGAGGAAAAGTTCCAGGTGGCTTAAGAATCCAGAGATACATTCTGGATCGACCACTATTTGTGCCTCCCTAGAGGTACAGTATACTTCCCCCATCCTATGTATTGTCTGTCTCTCTCCCCTCTTGGTCCATGTCTTGTGTCCCCTCTGATTATTTTTGTGCTATGGCTGATTATTTGACTCTTCTTGTTGTGCTCTGCATGGTATATTCCTTGTTATTACTTTTGCATTTTCATGTGTTTCTTTGTTATTTTTTTGTTTGTATATTTTGAAAAACTAATAAAATACAATAAAAAACCCAGATTTTGCAACCCCAAAAAAGCAGCTTTTTCGCAATGTTGTGCCATAGCCTTACAGTATTGAAGGCCTGTCCTTAGAACTGCTACTACTAAGTAGACAGGGTGTAGGTAGATGTCTACTTGTAAAAAATTAGAAGGGTTTCTATATGAATAAGGGTTCATTCACAGGGGTGAACCATTTGTTTCTGCCGCCTGAAGCAGAGCCGAGGGGGCGGGGCCTAGCGGAGCGAGCGTCTTAACAGGCAGAGAGCAGGCACGGAGAAGACCTGCTCTCTGCCTGAGCCTCCCTTTGACTTCAATGGGTTCCTTTTTCTGCTAAAGGAACCCATTGAAGCCCGCCTAACCTAGTTTAGATCTTAGAGACAGTAGATATTTTTCCTTTCTGCAATCCGAAAGTCTTATTTTTGTGTACATATAGTGTATTAAATCATTTGTATTATTTTTTTGTGGATGTATAATTCGTTTTTTCAACTTTTTATTTAAGTGCATGTTTTACTAGTTTTGAGATATAGAAACACTAACAAAAAAAAAATTGTTTTTTTTTTTGTTGCTCCATTTCTAGACCTTTAATATTTTTACCATTCATCAGCATAGCTTTATAAGAATTTATTTTTCACAGTAAACTTGAAGTTTTCATTGATATCATCATTATAAAAATTTCTCTACAAACTTTATTCTATTTTCCTTAATATTACTAAAAAAGTAATTTGATGCAGTAATGTTTGATCGCTTCAATAACACACTGCGGTACTCTGGTGTTAGTTAAGGCTGGGGCTACATGGCACCCATTGTATGACCATGTGGCCCCATGTAGACCAAGGAACATCGTGCCTTTGCAAGTAATAAAACAAAATATAAAAAGGTGCTATAAATAATGTAGCATATAAAATAAAGTATATCGGCTCAATAGTGATTACCTGACGACAGTTCAGTGCTATATTTTGCTTATCTTACCAGTAAATGAAGAGGTGTTGTTGTTGGACCTTTTGCAGATATCTTCTCCCAGTGTCCTCTTCTAATATAGTTAACAGTAGTTCCAGCCATATAGAAGGTTCCAGGCTCTTCAATCTTCCAGTCGTCATTAATTGACTGTTTTCCTGTGTCCCTTAAAGCTGTTTAAATTTATTATATTATATTATTATTTGAAATGTATATATTTTATATTACATAAAAGTTAAAAAATGATGGTTAGACTTTTTCACCCTAGTATCATTACTTCTATTTATTAGGGGACCTTTATATACTCATCTCTAGCGTTCTCACTGCCTGTGTAGTTGCTTGCTGAAAACAAGAAAATATACCCTGGCGTCCCGCTGCATGAGCCCATGGTTCGCACATGTGAATTGAAGCCAAGGTATACTGCTCCAGCTTCAGCAATGACTGCAGAGGCATACTAGTACAGAAGATGAGTAAATATAAAGTTGGGGTTTTATTTTGATCATGTGTGTCAACAGGGCTAGATATACCCCATTTAGGACACTGAAATACCAGTTCTTAAAGGACCTATGGGTGATTAATTAAGTTTCTCAAACAGACCTGACTGGTTCTCTATAAACAGATATCAGTGAAGTGTAATATTCCCTATTGACTAATAAGGTCTGTTGGGGTTCTACCATTTTATAAAGGTAAGATTAGCTTTGTACAATGGTGATGGTACCCCCAATGGAGACCCTGATTTTTAGAGTTTATACTGGTCCTGGAAGCAGACTATTGAGAGCTTTGCTTCCAACGACTTAATGCCAGTAACACTGGTAGAGATCCTTCGTACAGAACATAAGTCTACTGTACTACATTTTTTCATTGCAATGCAGCTGCATAATTGATGTCATTACATTGACACACTGACTCTTAATTCATGGATATTCTATTCTAAACAAACTCCTGCTGTTCTTGTTCCTTATCTATGACTTTACCATTTATGACCATTATGATCTCATTTTGTCAGTTATATACAATGAATACTATTTTCATTATTAGTTTCAGAACTACCATAAAGTGTATTAAAAGTCCTTACAGCAATTTTCACTAAAAGCCACAAATCTCAGGAGTAGTATGATGTGAATAAACAATGCGCTGCTTTGTCCAAAGCTTTGCTATATGATATTTGAAACAATTGCCATTTCCTGTGATGAATTCAAGACTCTTCTCTTTGCAAGTACAGTGGGAAAAAATCTTAATGGGCTCATTTTTTTTCCAAAAGGGTTATTTAATAAACATCTGTGCCTTAAAACTCGGAGCATTATATCACCAGAGTGTCAGACAAACCCTGTTATGATCTGCACTCTTCATGGCCAAAGACCATGAGCATACTGTATTTTCTCTAAAAATGTAGCATATCTATCCACTTCCATACTGGACCAACTTGTGGTTCAGGACCAGACACATTTTCGTTTTTTTGTATGTTCTGTTCTCAGGCCTGTAACATTTTTATCATTTCAGTAATTCAACAAATTTCTCCATTTTTTTTTTTTTTTTTGTGACTCATAGGGCTTTATTTTTATGTTATTTTTATTTTTGCATGTGTCTGGGAAAATATAAACAAAGGAGCACAAAATTGGGTTTGTTCTTCACTTTTAATTTTTTTCATTTAATAGCACAAAGTACTGCTATAAAACAGTTTTTCCTTTCCGTTATGGGAATTTTATTTTGTATGGTGTCATCGAGGGTGGGGCTAGAACTTGTAACAAGGGCATGTTATTGACGTATTATTTTATTTGTTTTTTTTTTATTTGTTTTTTTTACATTGTGTTCCCATATGGTCATAATAGATGTTTGGAGACATCTGATTTTTTTTTTTTTTTTTTGTGGGGGAGGCTTATTTTCCCTGTAACTGGGGCTGATACATTTAGCCCCAGTTGCAGGAGGAATACAGCCTCCTGCCCATAACTATAAAGCTGATCATGGTCCTGTAGGACCCAGCAACTCTGATCTTGGAGGATCATATTACAGTCCATAGCTGTGTATATTGCGGTCATTGAGCACTGTGCACACAGCGATTGCGAAGGCAGGGACAGGAATAAACCTTCCCTGCCTTCTCTCTGGGAGCTCCGGCTGTAGTTACAACCGGCTCCCCGTTTCAGCAGCTGCACGATTTCATGCAGCTAATGAAAACTGCGTCCTTGCAGATCTAGACAACCACTCTTCGGATGTAAAAATCCAATGGGTGGTTCAGAAGTGGTTAAGCCCTATCTTACAAAATATTATTTTTTTCTTAGTTTTTGGGATAAATTGCACTTCATAATTGTATTATTCTGGGAAGCTGAAAGAAGTATGAATGGGGTGGAATTAGAATACAAATACAGCTGTTTCATTTTTAAATGTTTTGTTTTCACTGTGCAGTGTAAATGATATGTTACCCATATTCTGTGGGTCAGTAAGATCACAGCAATACCAAATGTACACAGTTTTAACAAATGGTCTGTTTTTCTCACTGTTGCAGCAAAAAACACTGTGTTTTACATCACCTGCAAAGTGGATGGGATTCTGGCTAATCCCATCAACACATTGCAGAAAAAATTTGCAGTGGAAATTCTACCATTTCAAAAACGCTTGAGATTTTGGAAATCACAGCATGTCAATTATACCTACAAAAATGTAGATATAGTAAAAGATCTGTGGACTTTCTGTCAAAAACAACGTGCGATGCGTTTCTGCCGAAATGTTTCCCGTAGTGTATTTTTGCAACAATTCGCTGTGTGGGGACTTAGCCTAAGGCCGAGAACCCACATGGCATAAACAGCCACTTCAAAGTGGATGGGATTCTTGTGAATCCCATCCACAAATTATAGAAAATTACTCAATGCAGAAACACTGATTTACAAAACCAATTTTCTGCCACGGATTTCCCCACATCCTTTTTTCACTGAGGCCTGCTACATGGGACCATATTTTTAACATAATTTTGAGGACTGTGACATTTTGATCAAATTGTTTTACTAGCTGAGGTGAAGTACTATTTCTAGACACATATGCACAGAACACACGACACAATGTTCATCATAATCATATTTCCTGACGCATTTCTGCTGGAGTACAGTTCATCAGAGGCATTGGTGAACTTATTTTGTGGTTAGCGCAATCACAGGCCTGGTGAAACTAGCTAGTAAAACAATTTTAGTCTAGCTTGCCCAAGCTTTAGTCTGTGACTCATGCTGAGCTACAAAATGGAATGTATAAAGTTTGCTGTTTGAATTCCTGTCCTAATATTGAGCCAATCAAATTTATCCCAGTCAGCCAGTGCCGCTATGCCGGGGCTTCGGGGGGGGGGGGGGGGGGGGGAGCTGTCCTGGACTGGCTTAGCGTCACCGTCTTGGTGGATTGGGGCGGCCCTGTGGACGCAGCGCTGCTCCAGCGGCCGCCCCTCACGCTTTGCAGAGAGCAGGTCCTCTCCCTGCCTGTTCTCTGCCTGCTAACACTGCCCGCCCCACCCCCTCCACCTTGCCCCTTCCTTCCCCTCCTTCCCACACGCCAGGTGACGTGGCCACGTAATCAGGCCCGCACCCGACGTGTGCCTGTGTCCTACGCCGGGGGGGGGGGGGGGCGCTCTGAAGACCGGACCGGACCAAGAAGAACAGGGAGCTGCAGGTAAGCGGACACTGGTGGGGGGAGGGGGTTAATCACTACACAGCGTGGAGTCCAAAAATTGTGGACTATATGCTGTGTAGAGTCAGAGGTGAACCTAGTCTTTTTGCCGGGGGGGGGATGGCTTTCCGTCATCCGCCTCAGGCGGCAAAAAGGCTAGGTTCACCCCTGCAGTCAGCTGACCATATACATGGTTAAATGGGAATTGGTGTCATATTAGTGGGATTTGGTTTTGGGAGGGGGGAAGCTATATGGGAAACAAAATACTCTTATAAATCCCCAATTATTTTTTCAAGTTGCTTTTGAACCTAACCTTGGCAATAGGCGGTACTTCTGAATTTATTTAGCTGGCAGGTTTTTGGAAATAAGAATGCTGGGACAATAAGACTACTAGTCTGGGGTGTGAGAGGTATGCTTACCTGCAAATAGGGTGACTATATATATCTTATGTAAGTTGCACACACTAGTTCATGATGAACGTTTTTTTAAGAAGATTTTCAATAAAAAGATTTTAACTTTTAAAATAAAACAAAAGTTACATTTTAAAGTGTACCTAAATTCCCGAATTCTTTATTTTTTTATATTTAATTTCAGTACACATATCTTGAACAGCACAATACCTTCAAACAGTTGATCAGCAGGGGCCCAGTGGGTTGGACCCCCACCAATCTCTTACATCTCTTAGATCGTTAGGACCCTGCAGATGAGCTGTTTCCCACAACACATAGCTCCCAGTATTGTTTACATGCCGGATGCTCCGCTGCTCACTCACTTTATTCTTGATGACTGTAGCTGTTGGAACTATTGTTGTATCCCTTGCAGTATCTGAAATACTGCTGCAATACCCGTAACCGTCACTAGAATACATTGTAGGGAGGGGGTAGGTGTTCCCAGACTAAAGTTTGCTCCGGGGCCCACAAGACTTTAGTTACACCACAGTTTAAAATGTTCCTATAGTCAAATTATTTTCAGTTTCATTCATAATTTTATTTTTCTAAGGGGTACCATCAATTTCTGTCTAATTATTCTGTTTGATTGTTGTTATTATTATTATTATTATTATTATTATTATTATTATATTGTAGTTTTACCATAATTTATCATACTATAATACTTTTCACACGTTTTCCTAATTGACTTCCAATGAATTTTCTCTGTATTCTTTTGCATGTAGTAAGGAAATGAGCCAACAAATTCTAGTGGGACATTCATTTACATTACATCACAGATGGAAGCAAGTAAAGCTATTACGTTATATGAAAATGTAAGAAAGGTAGCCAACACCCTATATGATCACATTGGAAAACAACTTTAGGCCGAGGGCCCCACATTGCGATAACATTATCTGCAAAGTGAATGGTATTCTAGCTAATCCCATCCACACATTGCAAAAAAAAAAAAATCTGTATAGGAAATACTGAGATTTAAAAAATGTTTTTAATTTTGTAAATTGCAGCATGTCAATTATACCTATGAAATGCTGGCATTTTATGTACAGGTATAATAGGGACAGAAAGTCAGCAGAGGAAAATGTTATGGATTTTCTGTGAAAAATGCTGCAGAAAAAAAAACATGATACGTTTCCACCGTGCTCTTTTCCACTGTTTTTTTTTTTTTTCCCAGCAATTCTCTGCTTGGGGCCTTAGCCATAACCCATATTTAGCAATAGTTAAACAGTCTAAACATAGACAGTCAGTCTGAAAATGTGCCAGATATATCAAAGTGGCTGATGCTACATGATAAATTTGGTGCATCTTTAGTTACAGTAGACCACACAAATTATTTTAAGCTCCACGGTGGCCCCCACACAGTATAATATGCTTCACAGTGGCCCACACACAATACACTGTACTCCTCACTGTGGTGGTTTCCACAAAGTATATTATGTTCCTCACAGTGGTTCAGACACACAGTATAAAATGCCCCCAAGAGCCCCCTTAGAGCTTCTTCAGATGTACCAGCCAAAATTCAGCAAATATTTGTGAGGTTCAGTCTTCTGCCTTGGTGCTATTATTATACACTGGGGTCTCCCAATCATAGGACCCAGCAGCGACGTCTGGGGTGCATGACTTTAGTCAAGAGCCGTGGAGAAGATGCTGAGTAGAGATGAGCGAACAGTGTTCTATCGAACACATGTTCGATCGGATATCAGGGTGTTCGCCATGTTCGAATCGAATCGAACACCACGTGGTAAAGTGCGCCAAAATTCGATTCCCCTCCCACCTTCCCTGGCGCCTTTTTTGCACCAATAACAGCGCAGGGGAGGTGGGACAGGAACTACGACACTGGGGGCATTGAAAAAAATTGGAAAAAGTCATTGGCTGCCGAAATCAGGTGACCTCCATTTTAGACGAATAGTGGATTTCAAATCCGGGTCATATGAGAATGTGAACTTTGTGACTATGAGACAGGGATAGCTGTACAGGCAGGGATAGCTAGGGATAACCTTTATTTAGGGGGGAATGTTATTAAAAATAACTTTTTGGGGCTCTATCGGGTGTGTAATTGTGATTTTTGTGAGATAAACTTTTTCCCATAGGGATGCATTGGCCAGCGCTGATTGGCCGAATTCCGTACTCTGGCCAATCAGTGCTGGCCAATGCATTCTATTAGCTTGATGAAGCAGAGTGTGCACAAGGGTTCAAGCGCACCCTCGGCTCTGATGTAGCAGAGCCGAGGCTGCACAAGGGTTCAAGCGCACCCTCGGCTCTGATGTAGGAGAGCCGAGGGTGCACTTGAACCCTTGTGCACCCTCAGCTCTGCTACATCAGAGCCGAGGGTGCGCTTGAACCCTTGTGCACACTCTGCTTCATCAAGCTAATAGAATGCATTGGCCAGCGCTGATTGGCCAATGTATTCTATTAGCCTGATGAAGTAGAGCTGAATGTGTGTGCTAAGCACACACATTCAGCTCTACTTCATCGGGCTAATAGAATGCATTGGCCAGCGCTGATTGGCCAGAGTACGGAACTCGACCAATCAGCGCTGGCTCTGCTGGAGGAGGCGGAGTCTAAGATCGCTCCACACCAGTCTCCATTCAGGTCCGACCTTAGACTCCGCCTCCTCCGGCAGAGCCAGCGCTGATTGGCCGAAGGCTGGCCAATGCATTCCTATGCGAATGCAGAGACTTAGCAGTGCTGAGTCAGTTTTGCTCAACTACACATCTGATGCACACTCGGCACTGCTACATCAGATGTAGCAATCTGATGTAGCAGAGCCGAGGGTGCACTAGAACCCCTGTGCAAACTCAGTTCACGCTAATAGAATGCATTGGCCAGCGCTGATTGGCCAATGCATTCTATTAGCCCGATGAAGTAGAGCTGAATGTGTGTGCTAAGCACACACATTCAGCACTGCTTCATCACGCCAATACAATGCATTAGCCAGTGCTGATTGGCCAGAGTACGGAATTCGGCCAATCAGCGCTGGCTCTGCTGGAGGAGGCAGAGTCTAAGGTCGGACCTGAATGGAGACTGGTGTGGAGCGATCTTAGACTCCGCCTCCTCCAGCAGAGCCAGCGCTGATTGGTCGAGTTCCGTACTCTGGCCAATCAGCGCTGGCCAATGCATTCTATTAGCCCGATGAAGTAGAGCTGAATGTGTGTGCTTAGCACACACATTCAGCTCTACTTCATCAGGCTAATAGAATACATTGGCCAATCAGCGCTGGCCAATGCATTCTATTAGCTTGATGAAGCAGAGTGTGCACAAGGGTTCAAGCGCACCCTCGGCTCTGATGTAGCAGAGCCGAGGCTGCACAAGGGTTCAAGTGCACCCTCGGCTCTCCTACATCAGAGCCGAGGGTGCGCTTGAACCCTTGTGCAGCCTCGGCTCTGCTACATCAGAGCCGAGGGTGCGCTTGAACCCTTGTGCACACTCTGCTTCATCAAGCTAATAGAATGCATTGGCCAGCACTGATTGGCCAGAGTACGGAATTCGGCCAATCAGCGCTGGCCAATGCATTCTATTAGCCCGATGAAGTAGAGCTGAATGTGTGTGCTAAGCACACACATTCAGCACTGCTTCATCAAGCCAATACAATGCATTAGCCAGTGCTGATTGGCCAGAGTACGGAACTCGACCAATCAGCGCTGGCTCTGCTGGAGGAGGCGGAGTCTAAGATCGCTCCACACCAGTCTCCATTCAGGTCCGACCTTAGACTCCGCCTCCTCCAGCAGAGCCAGCGCTGATTGGCCGAATTCCGTACTCTGGCCAATCAGCACTGGCTAATGCATTGTATTGGCTTGATGAAGCAGTGCTGAATGTGTGTGCTTAGCACACACATTCAGCTCTACTTCATCGGGCTAATAGAATGCATTGGCCAATCAGCGCTGGCCAATGCATTCTATTAGCGTGAACTGAGTTTGCACAGGGGTTCTAGTGCACCCTCGGCTCTGCTACATCAGATTGCTACATCTGATGTAGCAGTGCCGAGTGTGCATCAGATGTGTAGTTGAGCAAAACTGACTCAGCACTGCTAAGTCTGCATTCGCATAGGAATGCATTGGCCAGCCTTCGGCCAATCAGCGCTGGCTCTGCCGGAGGAGGCGGAGTCTAAGGTCGGACCTGAATGGAGACTGGTGTGGAGCGATCTTAGACTCCGCCTCCTCCAGCAGAGCCAGCGCTGATTGGCCGAATTCCGTACTCTGGCCAATCAGCACTGGCTAATGCATTGTATTGGCTTGATGAAGCAGTGCTGAATGTGTGTGCTTAGCACACACATTCAGCTCTACTTCATCGGGCTAATAGAATGCATTGGCCAATCAGCGCTGGCCAATGCATTCTATTAGCGTGAACTGAGTTTGCACAGGGGTTCTAGTGCACCCTCGGCTCTGCTACATCAGATTGCTACATCTGATGTAGCAGTGCCGAGTGTGCATCAGATGTGTAGTTGAGCAAAACTGACTCAGCACTGCTAAGTCTGCATTCGCATAGGAATGCATTGGCCAGCCTTCGGCCAATCAGCGCTGGCTCTGCCGGAGGAGGCGGAGTCTAAGGTCGGACCTGAATGGAGACTGGTGTGGAGCTATCTTAGACTCCGCCTCCTCCAGCAGAGCCAGCGCTGATTGGTCGAGTTCCGTACTCTGGCCAATCAGCACTGGCCAATGCATTTCTATGGGGAAAAGTTAGCTTGCGAAAATCGCAAACTGACAGGGATTTCCATGAAATAAAGTGACTTTTATGCCCCCAGACATGCTTCCCCTGCTGTCCCAGTGTCATTCCAGGGTGTTGGTATCATTTCCTGGGGTGTCATAGTGGACTTGGTGACCCTCCAGACACGAATTTGGGTTTCCCCCTTAACGAGTTTATGTTCCCCATAGACTATAATGGGGTTCGAAACCCATTCGAACACTCGAACAGTGAGCGGCTGTTCGAATCGAATTTCGAACCTCGAACATTTTAGTGTTCGCTCATCTCTAATGCTGAGTACTATAAAAAGCTCAGGACAGGTTAGAATAAGTATTTCTTATTTTTAGTAACCTCCACTGGGCTGGCTGTAGGTCCTGTACCCTTTTAGGCCCGGTCGCAGTTGTACCCCCTGTGACGACACACAAAGGTGTGTCCTATAATTAGCATTACAGGTGTCTTCAGACTAGGTAATTAGAGATGAGCGAGTACTATTCGAAACTCCTGTTTCGAATAGTACTCGCTCATCTCTATAGGTAATCAGTCAGTCTGCTTATTTAGAAAAGAAATGTGTTGAGGGAAAAAAAAATGTGAGTTTTCCTTTGCAGACTTTATGTCTCTATTAGACCTATTCAGAAATCACCAGCGTTTCCATAGGTATAACTGACATGAGCAATTTTAAAAAATGCAACAGTTTTTAAAATTACAGCATTTCCATTGTGATTATTTTTCTGCAATGTGTGGATGGGATTAGCAGAATCCCACTTTGCAGGTTCTGTATAACGCAGTGTTTTTTGGCCGTGGTATTTCTGCTGGGGCCAAGACACTACATTTTCACAAATTGGGTCTCCAGCCTAAAGGGCATATACAAACCACAACATGCCTTCAGAAAACTGAGGTTTTTATTGCACTTCTAATAGGAACTTTATAAAATCTCATTCACTACTAATAGTAATATCTGGACTAGATGGTTATTTGCTTATAGTAATAGACCATGGTTGCATAATTGTTTTATAGCAGGAGATAGGTATGCAGAAAGCTGTATAGACGTAAGATGTGGCACATGGGGCCCCTTGTGACTGTATGATATAAAGACATACATGACGTGTGACGTATGCACTTTGCCTTTTGCCTGAAAGTACTAGGGTCCTAGGTTTGAATCTAGCCAAGGAGAATATCTGCAAGGAGTTTGTATGTTCTCCCCATGTTTGCATGGGTTTCCTCCAGGTACTCTGGTTTCCATACTGATATGAAATTTAGATTGTGAGCCCTAAACGGACAGATTTGAGACTATCTGTAAAGCGCTGAGACCTAACAGTTTTAGGAAAGTTTACAGGAACCATATTATCTGAACATATGAAATATGATATTAGGAATAGGTACTAAACACTTACCTATATAACTGTGTGCTGGAGTTTCTTCCACCACTTTAATTCGTCTTGCTCCTGCTGGTATCACCAATGCCTCCACATAACCTGCATATTACAGGAGGACATTTAGCCATACAAATAATACAACCTTAATGTACTCTTTCCAGTACATATATTTATATTGTATATAGTTATTTATATATACACTGATCACCCTTAGCACTAAAACCACTGGGGAGGTGAAAAACATTGAAATATATTATGCAGAAAATGAACAGTCAGTTTTTGAAAATGAAAAAAGTAGCAAAAATATAAAGTAGTAGAAGTCATCCCCTTAATATTGCACCCCTAGTAGAATGACAGGCTGGGGCCCACACACATCCTATCAACTTAGAATAGAGATATGCTGAGGAAGGCCCACTTGGAATGAAACATCCAGTTTGACATAATGTTTAGTACGGCAGGGAATGATATGATGGACCAGGCAGCAGAACATGTCTTGCCTGTGGTCACAGGACATGTGGTGGACAAAATTAGATGATCGGCAATTAAAGAGTTAACTGTCCTTTGCATTACTATCACTAATCTGCATGTAATTGGTTAGATCTGACTAAACTCAACTTCAATGTGTAAGCTTTGCAGTACTCAGTGCTTGGTGTTATGCAGAGAAATGAATAACATATCCATCCCTACATCAGCCATCACTGCAATGCCTTGTGTTCAAGCCCACGGCACCTGTGTATGACATCAGCACTTGTGTATGACATCAGCACTGTCCACATCCCACTGACAATTGGCTAAGAGACTGTCAGCTGATATCAGGTGGTGCCAGAATGCAACAGTGACTCACAAGACAGGTGTCTCTTCTGTATTTTTTCTGCGCTATACATGTGATGGCAACCATTTTAGTTCATCTGAGACATATCGATAATTTATTCGGTTTGTTATAAACTGAAAAATTTGAAATATTTGGGTTAAACTCAGCTCATTACAAATCGGTTCACCCATCTCTACTTACTGCTGAAGAGCACTTGTATATACTTTGCCCTGGCAATTCTCTAAGAAATGTTATGCTGGGAGTCCAGACAATCATTTGGCTGTGACTTTGACACATGCCACCATCTTTATGATAGCCGTATTCTCTAATTGCCTCTTTCAGGTAATACAGTAAAAACTATTCAGAATGTTTTGAGGAACATAAAGAATCCCACATCAGTGAGATGTCCTAGAAAAACAGGACTTGAAGGATGTGCTGCTAACTTACTGGTGCCAGATATCACTGGACACCTACAGAATTACTAGTTGATCGGTGTGAAGTCTGGGTGACGGATCTCCACCGGTCAGATACCGATGACCAATCCGGTGTATGAAAAATTACTTTGAGGACAGAAAACTTGTTCTGGTTGAAGCCACACATTACGGAAAAGCTGTGTTTTTTAGTTGCAGATTGTTATTGGCTAAGGCCTGGTTCGCATCTGCGGTCGGTATTCTGTTTGGACAATCCTCATGTGGACCCCCTAACGGAATACCAAACGTATTGACAAGCGGTTATCTTATGAAAGCACACGGACACTATAATGGGGTCCGTGTGTTTTCCACGCGGTATCCACATAGAACATGCAGAGAAAAAAATACTTCATGAATTACTTTCCTGTCTGCATGACTCTTGCGGACTCGGCACAAAAAGCACATGGACCCCATTACAGTTTATGGGGTTCATGTGCTTTCTGTGCTCACCGATTGCCAATGCGTTTGGTATTCTGTTTGGCGGGTCCCCATCCGGACTCCCGTAACGGAATACCAAACACAGATGGGAACCAGGTCTAAGACTGACTTCAAAGGAATGGAAAATAAAAACAAAGAACTTTTTCCCTTCTGTTAAATCCACTCTTGGCTTTGGCTTAATTAGTAAAACCTGCAACAAAAAACACAGCTTTTCTGTGATGTGTGGTCGCAGTCTTATAAGATAAGAGATAAGATAATCCTTTAATAGTCCCACAGTGGGGAAATTTCAGTACACTACAGCAGCATAGTAATACAGATACAGGATAATACACAGTAATATATTACGGAAGTAGACACACATATGCTGAGAAGAGAAGATATACTAGGAGTCCATAGCAGCTAAGGAACAGAAAAAATAAGAAGGAAGATTTCATGATCATTTAGTTTTCTGTGCGGAGTGATCTTCGCTTGGTCTGATGTAGATTATACAGCCTGATCATGGTTGGAAGGACTTGCGATATTGCTCCTTCTCACACTTGGGGTGAAGCAGATGGTCACTTACAGTGCTGCCAAGTCCCATCAAGGTCCCATACATGGGGTGGGAATGGTTCTCCCGCATGAAGGTCACCACAGACAGTATCCTTCTGTCACCCACCACCTGTACTGGGTCCAGGGGGCTCCTCAGGACAGAGCTGGCCCTTCTGATCAGCTTGTCAAGTCTATTATGATGGTTTTGTTATGTTATTGCTGACTAGTGTACTATATAGATACAGATAGATAGATAGATAGATAGATAGATAGATAGATAGAGATATATACAGTACAGTATTCATAAACAGTGAATAAATGTATTTTAATTTTATTCATTCATTGTTATATTTTATATAGAAAGTAGAAAATTTCACATCGAATTTGTCCATGTGTCTTTGTCACGACACTCAGTGCTTAAAGGGTTGAACGTCAATTGATCAAGGTTCACATTACTTCAGCAATCTTGGTGAGTCTCTTACATAATGGAAAAATTTAGGTAGACTAAATTACATAAAAGAAAAAAAGAATGTTTCAATCTGAGTGTATAAAAATAGCTCAGTAAAATAAACCTTAAAACAAGGGATAAAACATTTTAGTGCTTTACAGAACAAGCTTCAGAACAAGATCTGACATGTTGCAAAAAATATATAAACAATACACCAGCCCTATAAGCGGAAAATGTATTAGATGTGTAACATATTTCATCATGGCTTCAATGCAGAGTCCAGGCTTAGTTAGGTTATAATGTAAAACACCTGTGTAGATAGAAGTACTAAGGAGACATTTCTATGAGAAATAGGAGAATAGGCGATAGACTTGTGCAGCCAATGGTTGTTTGACTGCCAATGGACAAGGAAGCTCAGAGGATAGCAATAGATCGTACATGGGCAAGAATATTATGGCCATTTTCTTATCACTTAATACTTAAAGGGATTCTCCAATTTCTGACCAATATTAAGAGAGAAATATTATTTGTATAATAAAAAGTTGTACAATTTTCCAATATACTATCTATATCAATTCTTTATGCTATGATTAAGGGGGTAACCCCGAAACGCGTAAGCGTCTTCTTTTAACGCACTGTGTGTATTTTCTTTTGGACACTTTGTGTATACTATCTTTTAACTCATATGGAATAAAGCTACGAATGTTTTAAGGCTCGAGGAGTGTCCGCAGATCGTCTCTCTTCATTCATCTTCATCAGCTGATTTCCTCTCCGGTCCGGAGGCAAGATCTTGCACCTCCATAGAAGCCACAGGTAGTGGTAAGACGCAGCTCCTTTACCTCATATATCAATTCTTTATGGTTCACTAGATCTCTGCTTGTTGTCATTTCTTATGCTTACTTCTAGTGGATAAACTCAGTCCATGGTCATCTGATAAACACATATGTACACAGAATGAATGAAAGCAAGCAACTAGAGAGCTAAAAGGCCATGAAGAATTGATATACAAAGTATATTGGAAAATTGTACCTTTCATTATACAAACAATAACACTTGTCTCTCAATATTGGCCTGAAACTGGACAACCCCTTTAAAGGAGCAATAAACCTAGGAATGAATAGTAAAAATAAATTTGCCCTCACTATTTGATAGTCTTCAGCATTTTCTGTATATCTGCAATGCTTTAGTGCAAAAATGGATTTTCGTTATGAGTCAAAAAAGTATTTTCTATCTATCTAGAGTTCTCATGGAGTACAGTACAGTATTTATGAAATGTCAAAAGCTTATCATAAAGCGAGTAGAAAGTATGTGGAAACGATTCTGCTTCCCTTTTATGAATCCACTTTTAGTATTATTTTTAAAAAACTTCATTAAACTGTCATGTAAGAAAGCACCCAATGGTTCATCCACACTGGTGGTTAAAGGGGTTGTGCCATAATGGACAGCTATCCCCTATCCACAGGACAGAGGATAAGTGTCTGATAGCTGGGGTCCCGAATGCCAGTTCCTCCAATGATCAGGAGGAAGGGTGACCCATAGTTTCGCTTAATATCTCTCTGTGAATGGAGGATCAGTGCACTTGTGTGACCGACATTCCATTCATTTCAGTGGGGCTGCCAGAACTGTAATTTCCAGCAGCACCTACAGCCTCATAGAAGCGAAAGGAGTGCCAGTCATGCAACCACACTTATTCGTCATTCACAGGGAGGTTTTAGGGGAACTTTCTATCCAGTGGCGTAACTAGGAATGACGGGGCCCCGAGGCGAACTTTTGACATGGGTCCCCCCCAACCGACACCGACGACCTCTACCGACCCCCTCCTTCACACTCTATTATGTCCCTTAGTGGGCCCTGCACACACTATTATGTCCCTTAGTGGGCCCTGCACACACTATTATGTCCCTTAGTCGCCCTTGCACACACTATTATGTCCCCCCACACACTGCAAAGACCCCTGAGTATAATGATAGTGTTTGTGGGGCCCGCGGTGTCACTTACTGATCCCGGCCCAGCCAGGATAGGTAAGTAAATAGGGCCCATAACGGCCTATTAAACAGCCTATTAAAACGGCCGCTACCACTGCTACCACGGTAGTTACACCACTGTTTCTATCCCCCTCCTCCTGATCACTGGGGGACCTAGCACAGCAATCGAACACTAATCCCCTGTCCTGTGGATACGGGATAACAGTCCATATGGGCACAGCCCGATGAGAAGGATGGAGCTGTCTTCTTAGTTAATCTACACATGAAACAGGACTTATGACAAAATTGGCAGGTTTGAGGCCCTAAAACTCAACAACACAAGGACATTACCTTTAAGTCTACTTTTACACAAACGCAGGATGAAACGGTTGTAAAAATTGACATTTTTAGCAGCCATTTTAAATCCAAAGGACACCCGTTTTCTCGGATCTCTCATAGATTTGACTCAATTGAAGGATCAGTGAGAACAGGTAGAAATAGGATATGACCTATTTTTTTCAAATGAAACATCAAAAAAATTGGTCATGTGAATTGTTACATACACATGGATGGATTTTAATGCAGCCGTGTGATGACATTCATGTGAATATAGGCTTAAGGTATGTGTATATAAATATGTACAGAGTAAGATTTTCCATTAAATAAAATGCAATGTTTTGTGTTATATATATCATAACAATAAATTAAGTTTCTGGTCTATTTCGCAAGCTTGCTTTATATGACACACTTGAAAGGTCAGATATATAGAATGATATTTTTTTTATGTACTATGCGGATATCTTCAGCAGAATGTTGCTATATATAATAGTAAGACATTAAAATTGTTACCTGCTCCTCTTGTGTGATTGAAGTCCCCTTTAATAACTCTACAAGATTTTCCATTTCCATTGCAAACTCCACAGTGATCTTCTCTAGACAAGGACCCCAGCACTCCATCACAGCCAACTTTCTTTTAGAAGAAGAACATAAAATGTTACTTAATCTTAACTCATGATCTTTCAGTATGATTTTTTTTTAGAAATTTTTGGGGTTCGCCTAGCACGAGTCCACCAAAAATGATTATTATGTAGTAGGGTCTCTTCAATAACTGGAGACGAAGGAATGGTGGTGGCATCCAACATCAATCCAATCCTGTTCCCCACCCATCTGTCATGTATTCCAGCTCCCAGATCACTGCTATCACATAGAAGACATCAAAGTCACCATGCTTTCCAGCTACAGTGTCATCATACATACTGTAGTGTCACAGGGTGATGGCCTCAATACCACCATGTAAACGCTGAGGCCTGTGACCTGGGAGTCGATAGACATGGTGGATGGCATAGGACAAAACACAAATATTGGGGGATGTCATGAAGTAGCCCAGGAAAGGTGAGGAATGAGATGAATCTTGCAAGGCTTGACCATCACTATCGTGATACATGTATGTTGAGCAAAAAGAAAAGATAAGGAAGGAAGCATTTGTACACATTACTGTATAGGCATTGTTATATTTTCTGTATTTGCTTTGTTGTTCTACTCTTCCCACAGCTTTTCTTAGAGTTCTACATCCCATTAATTTAATTCAACATTGAATGTGGCTCAACATTTCAAAAATCAATCTTATTCATTGTATTGATAAAAGGTTATATAATTTACTATATACTTCACGTGAGGTGAATGCTTCATTACAGGAAAGATCTGATAGCTGGACTGTCAATGTAATGAGAAATGCACCTATGTGACTGTTACATGTCACGACCAACTTCTGCCCGTTGGCAGTGAACAGTAAAAGCAGAGATCATGAAAACCTTGAAGAATTGATAGGAAAAACATATTGAAAAATTGTATAATTTGGTATTTTATATGTATCCAATATGTGATCATTGAGGTCAGGGATTGGCCTCAGCCATCATCTGAACCGCTTCACTTCTAGTCCCACCAGTAAGAGCATGGGGACCCAAAACTGTAATGCAGGACTGGGAGTAGGTGAGAGAACCTTATTTTTTTTACCTGACCCTTTTTACAGTGCAAACCCCTTTATGAAGAAATCTGTAGTTTTTAAAATCTGTAGTTTTTAAAATCTGTAGTTTTTAATTTGAGGGAATGGAAATAAAAGCTAACAAAATATATTTACATGGAAACAGTGGTAGGGATTTGTAGAACTAGCAGAGGTTGTGTAGATACATAATGCAAAAAAAAATGTGGAAAAAAAAAAACAAATTACCCAGACAGGTCTAGAAGAGGTTCTGTAGACCTAACCTGCATTCATGCAAGAAAGTTCCAGCTGTGAAACTCAGTCCATATGTTGGCTGTATTTACCGGCCTGAACAGTCTGCTGGGAGAGAAACTCCTAACATTGTATTTATCTATACTACTAGGCGTCCCTGCCTCCCAGCGACATACTGTTCTTTACTATAGTGCAGGGTTAGGGAACGTACGGCTCTCCAGCTGTTGTAAAACTACAACTCCCAGCATGCATACTTGCTCTGTTGTTCTTGGAACTCCCATGGAAGTGAACGGAGCATGCTGGGAGTTGTAGTTTCACAGCAGCTGGAGAGCCGAAGGTTCCCTACCCCCGCTTTAATTGGACAGGGACTCCAAACAGCACAGATGACTATACTGCTAGGAGTCCGTCTACTGGCATACTGTTCCGACTGGTAAATCCGGCCAAAACACAACTGAAAACTTGGTCATGTGAATGCGGGTTTATAATATATATTTGCGAAAATGTATAAAAAACATAGCCAGAAAGGTCTAGCAGAGGTTGTGTAGACTCATAATGCATATTTACACAAATGCAAAATAAAACCCCTTACCCAGACAGAGTTACTAATTGACATTTGGTTTTGAGAGTCTGAGCACTATGAACTCACATTCCTACAGAATCTGGCATGTGCTAAGCCATAAAAGAAACTCTGTTAAAAGCACATTTGTTTTATAATCAAGAACTGCACATGCTCTATCTAACATCTCTGACATCTATCACATTGAGAAGAGGCGCTGTAGAAAATATTTACTCCTTTCAAGTCTAAATTTACAAAAGGGCAAAAAGCCCAAAAATGATAAATTCAAGATTCTTGGATTTTTATTTGCAACAAAAACAAGGTGACCTTTTGCACCAAGCTATTTTATAGTCTGGATCTTTATCTTTGCATTATACCTATACAATACTGGCAAAATATTACTATTTATTTTTATAATCACAACATAACTTTTTAATCTGATATTTTTTGCCTGAAAGCAGTACTACAAAGATGTTCTAGTTGGTTCAGTGTGAATAGGCCTTTTATATGTTCCAGTTTTATGGCTTCTGAGTTGTAATTGCCCTTACAATAAAATACTAATTTAGGATAATCCTAAAGAACAAAAATAAGAAACAGCAGCACATTGTTCATACAAGAGCCACCGTCATTTTGTATGAAATGGTTAGTTTTACTCTACCTGGCATCTACCATTTGAGCACATGTCCAAGCCATCTTGTCCACATGGCGTGCCATCAAGGGCTTTTTCTGCCACCAGAACAGGTTGATCCTTTCCAAGGGCAGAGCAAAAAAGTACACAGGGTTTTTCTAAAATAAAAACAGAGAATGGAATTAGATGTAAACATGATGCTTAACACTTCAGGATATGTGTACATTAAGATTAACTCACCTGTAGTCCTAACATATTATTTGTATTATTAATAATAAATAAAAAATATATAAAAAATAATTAAAAAATAATAAAAAAAATATTATAATGTAAATTTAGCACCAACAATGAATGAGAGCAACCAATAACTATAATCTACGTACATATACAGGATATTCGTGAAGACTTATTATATAGAAGTTCATCTATAGTGCATGGTCTGTATGGTTCATGCATCTAAGGAAAGGAATCAATGAGGCTTGTTTCCCATGCTGCAATGTACAGCACAAGCATAGTTTGTGAGACTTAACAAAATCCCATTCACATGCTGCAATAAAAACAATCGACATCATTTCTGTAGGTTTCCCAGCAATTTTAAAACTTATGGGTGCTTTCACACAGAGGAAGTTGGCGCGGATTCTGGCGTGGACCCCGCGTCAGAATCAGAGCTGAAAATAAAGCCCTCCATTGATTTCAATGGGTTCTGCACGGAAAACGGAACCCAACCCATTGAAGTTAATGGGAGGGCCAATGACAAACTCAATCTCATTTTAGGTGAATTCTCCTGAGGAGTCTAAGATAAACTGATGCATTTCCAACCAATTTCTGCCATCTTGGATTTATGTAATGTTCTGACCTTAACTGTTAACCCAAAAAGTTGGGTTAGTGTGGTTAGATTTTAACACTACACCCAGTAGGCACCTTCTCTTTTTTAACTGTTCTTTTATACTCTGAAGTCTCTCCCACAATATATCTACATCTGTGATATTTTTCATAATTTTGAGTTTGTACTATTTCTCGAATACTCCTCCTAGAAATGTCTTAATAAATCAATAAGTGTGTATACAATTTCCTGTATAAATGAGCCCCTCTATACTCTGATAATACTGTAAAAGCATACTCCAGTAACTCCCACTTATCTATTTATCTACGCATTTCTAGGCGTTATAAAAGAGTTATCAAAAAGTATTCTCAAAAATTGCAATTTTATTGGTGGTACAAATATTTACTAAAATAGACATGTTTGCAGATTTTGGGCTTGTGCAGTTTGGATTGGAAGGGAAAAATGAATTTCACTTTTTTTTGAGTTAGTCAGTGGCAGTGAACGTCTCTCCTCAGAGTTGAAATTGGTACCGCATAAGTTAAGACCTAGACCTACAGGAGCATACTGCGCATGCACGCATATGCGGCCGGCCATCAAAAAAATGGCCGCCTGCATGTGAATTCGACTCTGCTCGCACCCAGTGGGCAGAGCCAATTTGTGCATGCGTTTCACTTTGAACCAGCCGGAAGAAGATAGTGAAGACAACGTTCCTGACGAAGATGGAGGCGGCGCTGGAGCAAGTTCTTTCGCAGCATTGGGGCCGTCCCCAATGTTGTCTGAGTGTGGAGGACCACCCCAATGCTGCGAGAGAACTCATTTGCATACTGACAAGAACCGGGATTGTAGGCAACCGGGGGTGCGGAGAAGACGACGAAAGGTAGGAGACGAATAGCCTTTCTTAAGGCTATTCCTATGTGGTACCCAGAAAAAAATTACTTTTAATGATAGGATCCCTTTAAAGGTCTCTTAGAGTTATAGAACTTGACTACATAATACGTATATAATGCACAGTACCCTAAGTAAGCTGACCACATTATATTATGCAGTTAACATTGGTGATGTAACCATTTTAAAACACCGACATCTTTCCGCGCCTTCAGACTCTCTCCAAGATTGTTAAAGGTAGTAGCGAGTCTCCAGAACATTTCACAATAGCCTATGGAATGGGTGAAGTGGGTATGCAGCTGCAGCATCTCTGAAACTGCATGCTGTGAGAGGGTAGGAGGTGCTGCAACTGGTCACTTCTGATTGATCACAGGACAGATTTTACATCATGCAAAGAAAAGCTAATCAGCAAGCAAGCAAAGAGAAAATGTATATTTACAAAAAATCAGCAGAGGGAGCAATGAAAACCCAAAATATGAAGGTAAACACATTACTTGCTGCGCTTCATATACTATGGTTGTTTAGTATCGCTACTTAAGGAGTCATTCATAATATATTGTAATAATAAGTATACTTTAAATAAAATCCTTAAAAGTTAGTAAATAGAGATGAGCGAACACTAAAATGTTCGAGGTTCGAAATTCGATTCGAACAGCCGCTCACTGTTCGAGTGTTCGAATGGGTTTCGAACCCCATTATAGTCTATGGGGAACATAAACTCGTTAAGGGGGAAACCCAAATTCGTGTCTGGAGGGTCACCAAGTCCACTATGACACCCCAGGAAATGATACCAACACCCTGGAATGACACTGGGACAGCAGGGGAAGCATGTCTGGGGGCATAAAAGTCACTTTATTTCATGGAAATCCCTGTCAGTTTGCGATTTTCGCAAGCTAACTTTTCCCCATAGAAATGCATTGGCCAGTGCTGATTGGCCAGAGTACGGAACTCGACCAATCAGCGCTGGCTCTGCTGGAGGAGGCGGAGTCTAAGATCGCTCCACACCAGTCTCCATTCAGGTCCGACCTTAGACTCCGCCTCCTCCGGCAGAGCCAGCGCTGATTGGCCGAAGGCTGGCCAATGCATTCCTATGCGAATGCAGACTTAGCAGTGCTGAGTCAGTTTTGCTCAACTACACATCTGATGCACACTCGGCACTGCTACATCAGATGTAGCAATCTGATGTAGCAGAGCCGAGGGTGCACTAGAACCCCTGTGCAAACTCAGTTCACGCTAATAGAATGCATTGGCCAGCGCTGATTGGCCAATGCATTCTATTAGCCCGATGAAGTAGAGCTGAATGTGTGTGCTAAGCACACACATTCAGCACTGCTTCATCACGCCAATACAATGCATTAGCCAGTGCTGATTGGCCAGAGTACGGAATTCGGCCAATCAGCGCTGGCCAATGCATTCTATTAGCCCGATGAAGTAGAGCTGAATGTGTGTGCTAAGCACACACATTCAGCACTGCTTCATCAAGCCAATACAATGCATTAGCCAGTGCTGATTGGCCAGAGTACGGAATTCGGCCAATCAGCGCTGGCTCTGCTGGAGGAGGCGGAGTCTAAGGTCGGACCTGAATGGAGACTGGTGTGGAGCGATCTTAGACTCCGCCTCCTCCAGCAGAGCCAGCGCTGATTGGCCGAATTCCGTACTCTGGCCAATCAGCACTGGCTAATGCATTGTATTGGCGTGATGAAGCAGTGCTGAATGTGTGTGCTTAGCACACACATTCAGCTCTACTTCATCGGGCTAATAGAATGCATTGGCCAGCGCTGATTGGCCGAATTCCGTACTCTGGCCAATCAGTGCTGGCCAATGCATTCTATTAGCTTGATGAAGCAGAGTGTGCACAAGGGTTCAAGCGCACCCTCGGCTCTGATGTAGGAGAGCCGAGGGTGCACTTGAACCCTTGTGCACCCTCAGCTCTGCTACATCAGAGCCGAGGGTGCGCTTGAACCCTTGTGCACACTCTGCTTCATCAAGCTAATAGAATGCATTGGCCAGCGCTGATTGGCCAATGTATTCTATTATCCTGATGAAGTAGAGCTGAATGTGTGTGCTAAGCACACACATTCAGCTCTACTTCATCGGGCTAATAGAATGCATTGGCCAGTGCTGATTGGCCAGAGTACGGAACTCGACCAATCAGCGCTGGCTCTGCTGGAGGAGGCGGAGTCTAAGATCGCTCCACACCAGTCTCCATTCAGGTCCGACCTTAGACTCCGCCTCCTCCAGCAGAGCCAGCGCTGATTGGCCGAATTCCGTACTCTGGCCAATCAGCACTGGCTAATGCATTGTATTGGCGTGATGAAGCAGTGCTGAATGTGTGTGCTTAGCACACACATTCAGCTCTACTTCATCGGGCTAATAGAATGCATTGGCCAATCAGCGCTGGCCAATGCATTCTATTAGCGTGAACTGAGTTTGCACAGGGGTTCTAGTGCACCCTCGGCTCTGCTACATCAGATTGCTACATCTGATGTAGCAGTGCCGAGTGTGCATCAGATGTGTAGTTGAGCAAAACTGACTCAGCACTGCTAAGTCTCTGCATTCGCATAGGAATGCATTGGCCAGCCTTCGGCCAATCAGCGCTGGCTCTGCCGGAGGAGGCGGAGTCTAAGGTCGGACCTGAATGGAGACTGGTGTGGAGCGATCTTAGACTCCGCCTCCTCCAGCAGAGCCAGCGCTGATTGGTCGAGTTCCGTACTCTGGCCAATCAGCGCTGGCCAATGCATTCTATTAGCCCGATGAAGTAGAGCTGAATGTGTATGCTTAGCACACACATTCAGCTCTACTTCATCAGGCTAATAGAATACATTGGCCAATCAGCGCTGGCCAATGCATTCTATTAGCTTGATGAAGCAGAGTGTGCACAAGGGTTCAAGCGCACCCTCGGCTCTGATGTAGCAGAGCTGAGGGTGCACAAGGGTTCAAGTGCACCCTCGGCTCTCCTACATCAGAGCCGAGGGTGCGCTTGAACCCTTGTGCAGCCTCGGCTCTGCTACATCAGAGCCGAGGGTGCGCTTGAACCCTTGTGCACACTCTGCTTCATCAAGCTAATAGAATGCATTGGCCAGCACTGATTGGCCAGAGTACGGAATTCGGCCAATCAGCGCTGGCCAATGCATCCCTATGGGAAAAAGTTTATCTCACAAAAATCACAATTACACACCCGATAGAGCCCCAAAAAGTTATTTTTAATAACATTCCCCCCTAAATAAAGGTTATCCCTAGCTATCCCTGCCTGTACAGCTATCCCTGTCTCATAGTCACAAAGTTCACATTCTCATATGACCCGGATTTGAAATCCACTATTCGTCTAAAATGGAGGTCACCTGATTTCGGCAGCCAATGACTTTTTCCAATTTTTTTCAATGCCCCCGGTGTCGTAGTTCCTGTCCCACCTCCCCTGCGCTGTTATTGGTGCAAAAAAGGCGCCAGGGAAGGTGGGAGGGGAATCGAATTTTGGCGCACTTTACCACGTGGTGTTCGATTCGATTCGAACATGGCGAACACCCTGATATCCGATCGAACATGTGTTCGATAGAACACTGTTCGCTCATCTCTATTAGTAAACGTTACATAAGGATTTTTCTGATATTAGCATAAATCATGTGTTTTTAGAGTGATCTCAGAACCTAAAATAGGTCATTATTAGAGATGAGCGAACAGTGTTCTATCGAACTCATGTTCGATCGGATATTAGGCTGTTCGGCATGTTCGAATCGAATCGAACACCGCGTGGTAAAGTGCGCCATTGCTCGATTCCCCTCCCACCTTCCCTGGCGCCTTTTTTGCTCCAATAACAGCGCAGGGTAGGTGGGACAGGAACTACGACACCGGTGACGTTGAGAAAAGTAGGCAAAACCCATTGGCTGCCGAAAACATGTGACCTCTAATTTAAAAGAACAGCGCCGCCCAGGTTCGCGTCATTCTGAGCTTGCAATTCACCGAGGACGGAGGTTTCCGTCCAGCTAGCTAGGGCTTAGATTCTGGGTAGGCAGGGACAGGCTAGGATAGGAAGGAGAAGACAACCACAACAGCTCTTGTAAGAGCTAAATTCCAGGGAGAAGCTTGTCAGTGTAACGTGGCACTGACGGGCTCAATCGCCGCAACCCAGCTTTCCCAGGATCCTGAATGGAATACACTGTCAGTGTATTCCCGTATACCCGATATATACCCCCGATACCCGTTCCAACGGTGTGCCCCCCCACCTTCACCCCAGAAATACCCTGCAAGTCCCCTAGCAATAGAATTGGGGCTATATACACCCACTATTTTTGCTACTGCCATATAGTGCCATTGTCTGACTGGGAATTCAAAGAATATATTGGGGTTACGTGCACCCACAATTTTTACTACTGGTATACAGTGCCAGTTTCTGACTGGGAATTCAAAGAATATATTGGGGTTACAAATACCCTCATTTCTTGCTACTGCCATATAGTGCCAGTTTCTGACTGGTAATTCAAAGAATATATTGGGGTTACGTGCACCCACAATTTTTACTACTGGTATACAGTGCCAGTTTCTGACTGGGAATTCAAAGAATATATTGGGGTTACAAATACCCTCATTTCTTGCTACTGCCATATAGTGCCAGTTTCTGACTGGTAATTCAAAGAATATATTGGGGTTACGTGCACCCACAATTTTTACTACTGGTATACAGTGCCATTGTCTGACTGGGAATTCAAAGAATATATTGGGAATACAAATACCCTCATTTCTTGCTACTGCCATATAGTGCCAGTGTCTGACTGGGAATTCAAAGAATATATTGGGGTTATGTGCACCCACAATTTTTACTACTGGTATACAGTGCCATTGTCTGACTGGGAATTCAAAGAATATATTGGGAATACAAATACCCTCATTTCTTGCTACTGCCATATAGTGCCATTTTCTGTCTGGGAATTCAAAGAATATATTGGGGTTACGTGCACCCACAATTTTTACTACTGGTATACAGTGCCATTGTCTGACTGGGAATTCAAAGAATATATTGGGGTTATAAATACCCTCATTTCTTGCTACTGGTATATAGTGCCATTGTCTGTCTGGGAATTCAAAGAATATATTGGGGTTACGTGCACCCACAATTTTTACTACTGGTATACAGTGCCAGTTTCTGACTGGGAATTCAAAGAATATATTGGGGTTATAAATACCCTCATTTCTTGCTACTGGTATATAGTACCATTGTCTGACTGGGAATTCAAAGAATATATTGGGGTTACGTGCACCCACAATTTTTACTACTGGTATACAGTGCCAGTTTCTGACTGGGAATTCAAAGAATATATTGGGGTTACAAATACCCTCATTTCTTGCTACTGCCATATAGTGCCAGTTTCTGACTGGTAATTCAAAGAATATATTGGGGTTACGTGCACCCACAATTTTTACTACTGGTATACAGTGCCAGTTTCTGACTGGGAATTCAAAGAATATATTGGGGTTACAAATACCCTCATTTCTTGCTACTGCCATATAGTGCCAGTTTCTGACTGGTAATTCAAAGAATATATTGGGGTTACGTGCACCCACAATTTTTACTACTGGTATACAGTGCCATTGTCTGACTGGGAATTCAAAGAATATATTGGGGTTATAAATACCCTCATTTCTTGCTACTGCCATATAGTGCCAGTTTCTGACTGGGAATTCAAAGAATATATTGGGGTTACGTGCACCCACAATTTTTACTACTGGTATACAGTGCCATTGTCTGACTGGGAATTCAAAGAATATATTGGGGTTATAAATACCCTCATTTCTTGCTACTGGTATATAGTGCCATTGTCTGACTGGGAATTCAAAGAATATATTGGGGTTACGTGCACCCACAATTTTTACTACTGGTATACAGTGCCAGTTTCTGACTGGGAATTCAAAGAATATATTGGGGTTACAAATACCCTCATTTCTTGCTACTGCCATATAGTGCCAGTTTCTGACTGGTAATTCAAAGAATATATTGGGGTTACGTGCACCCACAATTTTTACTACTGGTATACAGTGCCATTGTCTGACTGGGAATTCAAAGAATATATTGGGGTTATAAATACCCTCATTTCTTGCTACTGCCATATAGTGCCAGTTTCTGACTGGTAATTCAAAGAATATATTGGGGTTATAAATACCCTCATTTCTTGCTACTGGTATATAGTGCCATTGTCTCACTGGGAATTCAAAGAATATATTGGGGTTACGTGCACCCACAATTTTTGCTACTGGTATATAGTGCCAATTTCTAACTGGGAATTCAAAATGCGCAAGGCTCCCGGAAAGGGACGTGGACGAGGCCGTGGGCGAGGTCGGGGGAATGGTTCTTGGGAGCAAGGTAGCAGTGAAGCCACAGGGCGTCCCGTGCCTACTCCTGTGGGGCAGCAAGCATTGCGCCACTCCACAGTGCCAGGGTTGCTTGCCACATTAACTAAACTGCAGGGTACAAACCTTAGTAGGCCCGAGAACCAGGAACAGGTCTTGCAATGGCTGTCAGAGAACGCTTACAGCACATTGTCCAGCAGCCAGTCAGACTCTGCCTCCTCTCCTCCTATTACCCAACAGTCTTGTCCTCCTTCCTCCCAAAATTCCCAAGCTTCACAGAACAATAACCCCAACTGTTCCTGCTCCCCAGAGCTGTTCTCCGCTCCTTTCATTGTCCCTCAACCTGCCTCTCCACGTCACGATTCCACGAACCTAACAGAGGAGCATCTGTGTCCAGATGCTCAAACACTAGAGTCTCCTCCATCTCCGTTCGATTTGGTGGTGGATGACCAGCAACCCACCCTCATCGACGATGATGTGACGCAGTTGCCGTCAGGGCATCCAGTTGACCGGCGCATTGTGCGGGAGGAGGAGATGAGACAGGAGTTGGAAGAGGAAGTGGTGGATGATGAGGACACTGACCCGACCTGGACAGGGGGGATGTCAAGCGGGGAAAGTAGTGTGGATGTTGAGGCAAGTGCAGCACCAAAAAGGGTAGCTAGAGGCAGAGGCAGAGGTCAGCAGCTTAGGCGAAGCCAGGCCACACCCGGAATCTCCCAAGATGTTCCAGTTCGTACCCAGCCCCGAAAAACTCCCACCTCGAGGGCACGTTTCTCGAAGGTGTGGAGTTTTTTCAAGGAATGCGCCGAGGACAGATATAGTGTTGTCTGCACAATTTGCCTCTCGAAATTGATTAGGGGCTCTGAGAAGAGCAACCTGTCCACCACTTCAATGCGCCGTCATTTGGAATCCAAGCACTGGAATCAGTGGCAGGCAGCAACGGCAGGACAAAGGCCGCCTGCCGTTCACGCCACTGCCACTGCCTCTGCCACTGCCTCTGCCACTGCCACTGCTGACTGTGCTGGCGATGCACTCCAGAGGACGAGCCAGGACACCACTTCATCTGCCTCCGCCACTTTGTTGACTTCTCCCTCATCCTCCCCTGTTCCTGTCTTATCTCCTTCTCCTGCACCATCAAAGGCACCATCAGGCGCTTCTTTACAACAACCCACCATCTCTCAGACATTGGAGCGGCGGCAGAAATACACTGCTAACCACCCACACGCGCAAGCCTTGAACGCCAACATCGCTAAACTGCTGGCCCAGGAGATGTTGGCGTTCCGGCTTGTTGAAACTCCCGCCTTCCTGGACCTGATGGCAACTGCGGCACCTCGCTATGCCGTCCCTAGCCGTCACTACTTCTCCCGGTGTGCCGTCCCCGCCTTGCACCAGCACGTGTTACTCAACATCAGGCGGGCCCTTAGTTCCGCGCTTTGCACAAAGGTCCACTTGACCACCGACGCGTGGACAAGTGCATGCGGACAGGGACGCTACATTTCACTGACGTCACACTGGGTGAATGTAGTTGAGGCTGGGACTGCTTCCCAAACTGGCCCGGTGTACCTCGTCTCCCCGCCTAACATTCCTGGCAGGGACACGAGAAGAACACCCCCCTCCTCCTCCTCCTCTACCGCCTCCTCCTCCGCCACCGCCTCCTCCTCCGCTGTTAGATTGACCCCAGCTACGAGTTGGAAACGTTGCAGCACTGGCGTTGGTAGACGTCAGCAGGCTGTGCTGAAGCTGATCAGCTTGGGGGACAGACAGCACACTGCCTCCGAGGTGAGGGATGCCCTCCTCGATGAGACGGCAATATGGTTTGAGCCGCTGCACCTGGGCCCAGGCATGGTCGTTTGTGATAACGGCCGGAACCTGGTAGCAGCTCTGGAGCTTGCCGGACTCCAACATGTTCCATGCCTGGCCCACGTCTTCAACCTAGTGGTGCAACGTTTCCTAAAGAGCTACCCCAATGTTCCAGAGCTACTGGTGAAAGTGCGGCGCATGTGCGCCCACTTTTGCAAGTCGACAGTAGCCGCTGCTAGCTTAAAATCTCTCCAGCAACGCCTGCATGTGCCACAACACCGGCTTTTGTGCGACGTCCCCACACGCTGGAACTCAACGTTTCAGATGTTGAATAGAGTGGTTGAGCAGCAGAGACCTTTGATGGAATACCAGCTACAAAACCCTAGGGTGCCACAAAGTCAGCTGCCTCAGTTTCTCATCCATGAGTGGCCATGGATGAGAGACCTTTGTGACATCCTACGGGTGTTTGAGGAGTCCACAAGGAGGGTGAGCTCTGAGGATGCGATGGTGAGCCTTACAATCCCGCTCTTGTGTGTTCTGAGAGAATCCCTGATTGACATCAGGGATAACTCAGATCACACAGAGGAGTTAGGGATAGCATCCGATCCGTCACAGCTGGAGAGTAGGTCCACACATCTGTCCGCTTCATCGCGTTTAATGGAGGAGGAGGAGGAGGAGGAGGAAGAAGAGTTGTCCGATGATGTGATGGTGATACAGGAGGCTTCCGGGCAACTTCGAATCGTCCCATTGTTGCAGCGCGGATGGGTAGACATGGAGGATGAGGAGGAAATGGAGATTGAACTTTCCGGTGGGGCCAGAGGAGTCATGCCAACTAACACTGTGGCAGACATGGCTGAGTTCATGTTGGGGTGCTTTACAACCGACAAGCATATTGTCAAAATCATGGAGGACAACCAGTACTGGATCTTTGCTATCCTTGACCCCCGGTATAAAAACAACATCTCGTCTTTTATTCCGGTAGAGGGGAGGGCCAATCGCATCAATGCTTGCCACAGGCAATTGGTGCAGAATATGATGGAGATGTTTCCAGCATGTGACGTTGGCGGCAGGGAGGACAGTTCCTCCAGTAGGCGACCAAGTTCTCACCGGTCCACACAAACGAGGGGCACACTGTCTAAGGTCTGGGACACCTTGATGGCACCCCCTCGCCAAAGTGCCGCCACAGAGGGTCCTAGTGTCACCAGGCGTGAGAAGTATAGGCGCATGTTGCGGGAATACCTTTCCGACCACAGCCCTGTCCTCTCCGACCCCTCTCGACCCCGGTGGCATCATCACTGACAAGCGCACCCGTCTGTCAGCTGAGAGTGCCGACCGGCTCACTTTGATAAAAATGAACCACCACTGGATAGAGCCTTCATTTTTGTGCCCACCTGTGTAAAGCACCCCAACATGAAACTCCATGTCTGTACTCAACCTCTCCAATTCCTCCGCATCCTCATACTCATCCACCATAAGCGTTGCACAATTCTGCTAATACTAGGCTCCCTCCAACATGATTTCCCCCAACTCTGCTGGTTAGAGGCTCCCTCCACCCTGATTTCCACCAACTCTGCTGGTTAGAGGCTCCCTCCACCCTGCTTTCCCACAACTCTGCTGGTTAGAGGCTCCCTCCACCATGAATTTGCCCAAACTGGGCTGGTTAGAGGCTCCCTCCACCATGAATTGGTCCAAACTGGGGTTTTTAGAGGCTCCCTCCACCATGAATTTGCCAAAACTGGGCTGTTTAGAGGCTCCCTCCACCATGAATTGGTCCAAATTGGGGTTTTTAGAGGCTCCCTCCACCATGAATTTGCCCAAACTGGGCTGGTTAGAGGCTCCCTCCACCATGAATTGGTCCAAACTGGGCTGTTTAGAGGCTCCCTCCACCATGAATTGGTCCAAACTGGGGTTTTTAGAGGCTCCCTCCACCATGAATTGGTCCAAACTGGGCTGGTTAGAGGCTCCCTCCACCATGAATTGGTCCAAACTGGGTTTTTTAGAGGCTCCCTCCACCATGAATTGGTCCAAACTGGGGTTTTTAGAGGCTCCCTCCACCATGAATTGGTCCAAACTGGGGTTTTTAGAGGCTCCCTCCACCATGAATTGGTCCAAATTGGGGTTTTTAGAGGCTCCCTCCACCATGAATTTGCCCAAACTGGGCTGTTTAGAGGCTCCCTCCACCATGAATTGGTCCAAACTGGGTTTTTTAGAGGCTCCCTCCACCATGAATTGGTCCAAACTGGGGTTTTTAGAGGCTCCCTCCACCATGAATTGGTCCAAACTGGTGTTTTTAGAGGCTCCCTCCACCATGAATTTGCCCAAACTGGGCTGTTTAGAGGCTCCCTCCACCATGAATTGGTCCAAATTGGGGTTTTTAGAGGCTCCCTCCACCATGAATTGGTCCAAACTGGGGTTTTTAGAGGCTCCCTCCACCATGAATTTGCCCAAACTGGGCTGTTTAGAGGCTCCCTCCAGCATGAATTGGTCCAAACTGGGGTTTTTAGAGGCTCCCTCCACCATGAATTGGTCCAAACTGGGGTTTTTAGAGGCTCCCTCCACCATGAATTGGTCCAAACTGGGGTTTTTAGAGGCTCCCTCCACCATGAATTGGTCCAAACTGGGCTGGTTAGAGGCTCCCTCCACCATGAATTTGCCCAAACTGGGCTGTTTAGAGGCTCCCTCCACCATGAATTGGTCCAAACTGGGCTGGTTAGAGGCTCCCTCCACCATGAATTGGTCCAAACTGGGTTTTTTAGAGGCTCCCTCCACCATGAATTGGTCCAAACTGGGGTTTTTAGAGGCTCCCTCCACCATGAATTGGTCCAAACTGGGGTTTTTAGAGGCTCCCTCCACCATGAATTGGTCCAAACTGGGGTTTTTAGAGGCTCCCTCCACCATGAATTTGCCCAAACTGGGCTGTTTAGAGGCTCCCTCCACCATGAATTGGTTCAAACTGGGTTTTTTAGAGGCTCCCTCCACCATGAATTGGTCCAAACTGGGGTTTTTAGAGGCTCCCTCCACCATGAATTGGTCCAAACTGGGGTTTTTAGAGGCTCCCTCCACCATGAATTTGCCCAAACTGGGCTGTTTAGAGGCTCCCTCCACCATGAATTGGTCCAAATTGGGGTTTTTAGAGGCTCCCTCCACCATGAATTTGCCCAAACTGGGCTGGTTAGAGGCTCCCTCCACCATGAATTGGTCCAAATTGGGGTTTTTAGAGGCTCCCTCCACCATGAATTGGTCCAAACTGGGGTTTTTAGAGGCTCCCTCCACCATGAATTGGTCCAAACTGGGGTTTTTAGAGGCTCCCTCCACCATGAATTTGCCCAAACTGGGCTGTTTAGAGGCTCCCTCCACCATGAATTGGTCCAAACTGGGCTGTTAGAGGCTCCCTCCACCATGAATTGGTCCAAACTGGGTTTTTTAGAGGCTCCCTCCACCATGAATTGGTCT
This sequence comes from Leptodactylus fuscus, assembly GCF_031893055.1. Classification (NCBI taxonomy): domain Eukaryota; kingdom Metazoa; phylum Chordata; class Amphibia; order Anura; family Leptodactylidae; genus Leptodactylus; species Leptodactylus fuscus. The sequence continues at coordinate 84,361,414 of NC_134265.1, read as the reverse complement.
AAACTGGGGTTTTTAGAGGCTCCCTCCACCATGAATTGGTCCAAACTGGGGTTTTTAGAGGCTCCCTCCACCATGAATTTGCCCAAACTCTGCTGGTTAGAGGCTCAATCCACCCTGATTTTCAAAACAAATGTTGGTGCCAACCTCAACTTACTACAAGGGCCAAATTCACTGCTGGTGACAAGCTCTCCTCACTGCAAGTGCCAAATACACATGTTTCAAGGTGTTTTCCTACTGTCAGAGAGGTGGTATTGAGTGTGTAAAGTGTGTAGTTGTTAGGCTGTGATGTTGGGGTAATAGAGGGTCTTTGGTGTGTTAGATGCCCCCAGACATGCTTCCCCTGCTGTCCCAGTGTCATTCCAGAGGTGTTGGCATCATTTCCTGTGGTGTCATAGTGGACTTGGTGACCCTCCAGACACGGATTTGGGTTTCCCCCTTAACGAGTATATGTTCCCCATAGACTATAATGGGGTTCGAAACCCGTTCGAACACACGAACAGTGAGCGGCTGTTCGATTCGAATTTCGAACCTCGAACATTTTAGTGTTCGCTCATCTCTAGTCATTATCGTGCTTGGTTTCTAAGGATAACGTTTTACTATTTTGTTTTTCAGTCTCTATGGAATAATGTAAAACAGTTTTGATTTTTTTTCAGCATACATTTATGGGGTTAGACAATACTTTGGATGCTTTGCAGAAAGATATAAACAAGTTCTTACATGACTTTGGGTGCAGGAAGTCTGTGCACATAGAACTATAAGTACTATATAGCAAATAAATATACTTTCAGAAAATATGCAAAATTATTTCACAGATCATCTAAAAAAGTTCATACCCAAACAAAACTACAAAAATATAACCCAAATATTATATTAAGCTAAAATTGGAAACGCCTGCGCGTTTCGAGACATAAGATCCTTACTCATGGCAGATGTACCATGAGTAAGGGACATAGGTCTCGAAAAGCGTAGGAAATTGCTTCTATGGTGGCTGGTGAGTTACAAGTCGTGTAACATGTTTTTGTAAAAGAAACAAAGTTTTTTCTATTTTTTACTGGTATCTGATATTTGTAAAGAAAATTTTATGGATATGCCAATCCACAATTAAAGGCTAAGTCTTACGAATAACGGAGCTGTCTCGCTGTGCTGGGTGTTTTTGCACATGCTAGGTAGGTTCACATTACCTTTGTTTAATCTGTTCTTCTTAGGAACAGAATGGACTGAACAGAAAATAAGGATCTACCCACCCTTGTAAGGCAATGGTGGATAGTGCCTTACAAGGGTGGTCCTAATGCTGACCCTACAATTGCCCTGTTAATAACTCCTTCCCTTCCAATGCGTTTCACATCCAAAACATGAATGCTCCTCAGGGGATTGTTAGACGATCAATTGAAGTGACCAAACATAGTAGAGCCCTGCCCCAAGTGTGGGGAGCTACTTACAGTCTACTGTGAATCCATAGTTCAGCATAGGGAGCCTTGCACAAGATATTTTGGCATGAAAATGGGGGCAGTTTTGGTAAACAGGGGACATGGCCTATAATTTTAAATGGAGGGACCCCTAGACATGATTTTAGACATACTAGACATACTTAATTCTCTTCAATTGCATCCTATATTTTCATTTTATTATGCATAATCTTTATTTTAGTTCTTTAAAATCCATTCTTTAAAACAATATAATTCCTTTCTTATGATAACGCTATAGCAAGAAGAATAAGAGACCTTTGTGTACTATCGGGGTCATAAAAGGTTTAGTATCGTAAGCAAATGCTACTAAAAATACTTGAGACTTTGTAGTTCCTCTTGTCTGTACAATGGTAAATGGACATAGTGCACATGGATGTAATTTCAACTTGTTCTGCACATTTTCCAGATGATTTTTTTACTCTTTAAACAGTCAAGTCTGTGTAAATACAACATGTATCATTCATTGTACAGATAGGCAAACAGTCTAACCAAACAGTCTGCGGAGAGGAAAATCTCTGCTATGTTCCATTACTTAGTTTATTACCATTCAGTAAATCACCTAGGTCTGCTTAATATCATATAAAGGGAATATCACTAGGTTTATGTAATTGTTTTAATAGATGTGCGCTGAAGAACCAGACAGAGGTAGTAAATACTTACAAGCATCTTAGTGGGTGTGCGGAAGGGATCAACAGTATAACTGTTCATTTTGTTGAAGTGATTTTTTATTCCATATGTTTAAAGCATATATACCGTACCGATTCTATACAATATTTTCATATGGAAAAAGAACCTTAAAAAATCTGTAAATTTTATAGCGAGCAGGGCTGTAACTTTTAGGGCTGGTGTTTAATGGGACATTTAAAATATGAAAAGTGAAATCTGATTTAGGAGGTTTTTACTCATTATTCCTTAAAGCTGACCACAACGCATATAGCTTTCTTATTGTAAATGTTCCAATTAGTACCTGTAAATCAGTGTAATAAACCTGTGGTTACAATGGAGAAAGTTTATGCTGGTGACCTTTCGACCTCTAGACCAACATTCCACATTTCCTGGTAGTCGACAAATAAGAATGCTCATATGATAATGAATTTGTAATTATGTTTATGAACTTAATTTTCCAAAATTAAAAAAAAAAACCTTCATATTTAAATCATAGATGTTAAAAATAGAGTCAAAATTGACTTAAATGGTAGTCTCGTTTCATACAGCATGTGAGTGTAGACCAAATTTAGTGCACCTTAAATAAAAATGTGATTGCTTTCCTGCTGAAAAACCTCTCTAAAGTTCCTGCCAATAGGAATCTCCCTTCTAGATTGCAGTGCATTCTTTTGTTGCCAGATAAGAATGTCCCTAGATAGAAACAAGGCTGGTTCACAGCCAGTGAGTGGAGGGGGAGGTCCTTCTCATACAGAGGGAAAGGGTTAATTCTCCACACAGCACATCTGCAAACTGCTTTGTGCAAAGTACTGAAGATTCTGCAAATCTCAGAGCTTACAATTTGATTACAGATGGGATTCACAGGCAGCTTTTACTGACTGTGCTAATAGCTTGTTTGAGGGTTGTTGTTTTTTTTTCATATATTTGCACTGTATTTATAGTCCAGAGTTCCTGGATCTTATGTTATGGTCACTTTTGGCTTTTCTCAGCTATATGTTTGCTATTGTATAGTTACTCCTGGCAGAATTACATACAAACCAGTAGTATCAGTAATAGATAGAGGAGGGGGCAGACTGATGCTTATTGTACACATCCACAGCCTGAGAGACTAATGTATATTACATTTCAGCCCTAATGTGATTATTAGCATAAAAAAAAACTGATTGGATTTTATGTATGAAGGCTTATGCAGGACTTTGTATCCGGCTAAAAAAAATGCAGACAGGCAGAAGACACACATGGGCGGTCACCTTTTGAAACCCATTCAAATGAATGGGTTTTAAAACTGACCTTCGGGTTCCATTCCTTGTCCAGTTTTGCCGGGGCAGAAGAAGGAAACCTGGTGGAATGCACAAACTGGAGAACGAGCGCAAGAGTGAACCCCTCCTTATACAGTCTTACAACAGACTGCCCAGCTCTAACTATGGCTCAATTTTGTTGTGGCACGGTTTTGAGATAACACGTTTCTCAATTTAGACTTAATATTTAATTTTCATTATTAAATCACTTATTTTAGCAGAGGCAGCCACAGGTTGGAAATATCCCTCATTCACTAACACTTCAGAAGGTGTACAGACCTTTAACTGACCAAAAAGAAATAAATTACTACATAAAGCCGGGAAAATCCCATCCACACATTGCAGAAAACCGTTGCAGTATTGGAAATTACAGCATGTCAATTATACCTATGGAAACACCAGTGATTTACCAAAAGCTATCATTGAAGCAGAGACTGAGAAAAGTGCTGTGGGAAAAACCATGATGCGTTGCCACAGCGCTTTTTCCTGCATTGCTTTTCTGTAGCGGCGCGCTACATGGAGCCATAGCCTTAATCTAATACTTTAACAAGAAGAAACATCAAACTGAACATTCTAACGGATTTCATGAGCCTCCTGTGAATAAAAATTGAGAAATATACTTTATATTCAGATTTTTTTGTATCTCATTTTGAAAGGTGCATATTTTTATTTCTCTATGATTGTCTGGTATGTATAAGATTCCAGTAAAACCGGAATACAAAAGCAAAGGACATTTACCGTATTATGACAAATGCAACAAGAGCTATTTTTTTAGAAGTACGTTCTCTGCAAATACCTTCATTAATGACAGCGTGCCAGCGATGCTTTTGCTTATGGTAAGAAGAGCGGAAGCTAAAAGTCTGACATTGCCAGTCTCGGAAATCAGGCACACCAGGAGGACAGCGTGGGTTTTCACATACTTTGTATTGTATTTTTGGATCGTTGCATTGTCGCCCTTCAGTACTTTGACTACAAGAGAGAAAGTATACTAGATTTATGTATAAAAAGACACCACAAGCCAGTGACTATCTCATATTTAACATAGTAATAAAGCAAATGAAAAACAATGAATATTTATTACTATTACCTAAGACATTTCCGTTGTCTACTGCGAACTCCAGCTCCACATGTTCTGCTGCAGGTACTCCAGGAGCTCCACTCTCCAGACAGGTGTTCAGAAGAGGACATCATGCTGGTGCATTCGCCGACTCTACACCACTGCGTGTAAAAGTGTCAATTATTCATTCTGAATATATCAGCATTTTTATGCCAGTATAAAAGCAACATATTATTTTGATCTTTTTAACATTAAGGATAATGAACTTACAAATTGTGTATTGGGTAATAATGCAAATCAATTAAACTCTGAATCCATAAGTATATGTTGCATTAGCAGACTTTTCTCTTTTACTAAGAACCACAAATCTAGCAATTTACTGTGTATATGGAGATTTTGTGATGTAATTTTCTGATATATTGTTTAACATCCATTGATAAGACAGGGTTCACACTACTGTTGGATACCATTATGAAGGTGTCCGTTTGAAAAGAAAACGGACACCTATCATAACGGGCACAAATGGAAAATAACTGTTGGCTATCAGTTGTCAAAGACTTCAGTATTAAAAAAAATAATGGACACTTGCCATCCATTTTTTTCTAATGGACAGAAAAGTCCTGCATGTAGGATTTTTTTGTCCACTGGAAAAAAACGGACTTGGGTATAAATGGACACTAACTGACACAAGATAAAATCCCATGGAAATGAATTTAAATTTTAACAAATTTAAGAGTGTCCATTGCCAAATCGTGTAAAGGACAATAGCTACGGACTTTGATGAGGGTCACCAATGGTAGTGTGAATGCCCCCCTAACATTTGCATTTTATAGAGCTGTCAAAAGTTTTTGGCTATAAATGGTCACAACTGTTGACAAACTGTGTAAGCGGCCATTTCCTGTGGCCAGCGGGCATGCGCAGTCGGCTTTTCCCTAGGCCTGAAGCCTAGAAGTTTGAAGCCAACCCCTGGAAGAAGATGCGGTGAAGACCCAGTTCCTGAAGAAGATGGAGGCGGCACTGGAGAGTTCTCTTGCAGCATTGGGGATGCCCTCAGTGCTTTTTAAGCACTGGGGCTCGCCCTCAGTGCTGCAAGAGAACTAATTTGGATACCGGCGGAAAACAGGATTTTAACCGAATAGCGGGGTAGAGGAGACATCTAAAGGTAGGAGACGAATAGCCTTTCTTAAGGCGATTCTGACATGTTAAGGAGAAAAAAAAGGTTTTTAATGGTAGAATCCCTTTAAGTATTCATGTGGTCTAAATGGGGAATGGGAAGTAAGCCACTGGCAGACACTACTATCCCCAATGATTAGGTACATTAAAATCCAACAGGCTGATTCCACCCCTGACATCTACCATCATGAAAGTCAGGAGACCTCCATATACATTGGGTGGTAAGTTAGTCCCCCTGAAACTGATGGGTTCATCTAACATTATAACCTCAGCTAAACTTAATAATCCTTTAGTGATCACATTAAATTTCTACATTACTGTTAAACTTCCGGGTTTCGAGAATGTTATACTAAGCCTTAATTTTAATTTTGGTTGAGAAAATGCTGGACAATGCTGTAAGAGGATAAAATTGTGTATTGAGGAGTCTAGACCCAAAAACTGCCAGCCTAGAGTAGGGAGAAATCTAGTGGAAGACATTTGATCCCGTACAACATTAAAAAACGGTTGCTTAGTATAAAACATTTCTGCTTCACTGAATTTACACTTATAAACTTTTATTTTTGACTAAACAACCTTTCATAAAGATTCTGTGTTGCTCTGTGTGTTTATGTTGGAAATCCTGAAAATTGCATGGCAGGCTCAGCATACATTTGGCATTCGGCTTTAAGAGAGAGGGAATTACACATGGGATGAAATATATTTGCTGTCAACATCTTACTACAAAGTGTTCTATTTTAATTGTCTATTTCATGTGAGAAAAATGGCCATATGGTATTAATGGAAACTTTGAACTCAATTAATTCTGATAGCACAAAATAAACTCTGGAAAGAGACGGGAAACCGATGACTGATACTAAACAGAGTCCCCATTATGGATGAATGGATTCCCCTTATGTTGGAACTAATTGCTGTAATAAATACTTTAAGATTTTAATGCATTGGGAAATACCCAAACACACGCATAAAATAATACATATATTTGTGCAAATAACACACCATATTACTGTCTCATATCATTTTACATTTAGTTAAATATACAAATTTTCAATTCTGCTTCTCAAATGACAAAAATAATACATTTCACAAAGCACAAAGAGAGAGAGAGTCCATTAGAGCCATGTAGAGTAGCAGATGACTTCACGTATTTTACTGAATATCATGCCACTGAAGAAACTGAAGTCATTTTACTGATTCTCATAGGTATTAAGGCTCAGGAACAATGCCATTAGCCATTAATCCGTAGTGTGTCTACTGTATAACTCCAGGTTTAGTAGCATTAGAAATAGCTCTAGAAATATATGTTAGTTATATCTAATAAATACCTTTATTGTACAGTAGTGTTTCAGAACCTGGAGCTTGGCCTTCAGTACTAGGACCAGTTATTTCTAAATATTGGCCTATATCCACATTGGTCTCTATCCATAATATGCCAGAACTTTATCACAATGCACTTTTCAGTAAGGGGAGCCACTGTCAACCTAAAGCACCCCCTACTGCCTATTAGAGTGCAGATATATGCCTGAACTACTGCATTTCAACAGTTGCCAATATACTGTTAGACAATGAGATAGCAGTCTATGATAAGATATGGAATAGCAAGGGGTCCATATACTATTCCTGAGTCCTTTACTGTGTTCGCCACAGGCACATTATAATTTTTATCTTTATCACCTACTATATCTTCACAATGAGTATGGTGCAGCTATGAGCAAAGTATAGCAGACTGAGACCTCAGAAAAATGTTAATGCAGATATAATTTTCTCCAAATTATTGCTGGGTACCAAGGTGCTCAGGTCTATGCACGTAAAACAAAAAACATGCACCATCTTTGCACCAGGATAACAAAAACATGCCAGATTTGTCCCAGGAACAGTGTCACACATGTTACTGAAAAAAGCAGACATGTCTTTCTTACCCTGGTTCAACCCACTTAGACTAGGTTCACATCTGCATTGGGGATTCCTTAAAGAGCCTCCTGAGTAGATTCCTTCAAAAATCCCAAACAAAAAATTTCTTCTTGGAGATTTTGGTCAAGCAAAAGGATGGGAACCATAATGGATTCTTGATGGATCCTAGTATGGTCAATGGTATCCTTCTGGCTCTGTTATAATCTGCCATGGGATGAGTTTAATCTTAAAGGGAGTCTGTCAGGTCTAAAATTCCTCAAAAAACAACAATTGTGCAGAGGCCTTTAATAGAAATGGAAATATACATGTGTTGGTACAAATCAATGAAACAATGTAGGGATAATCATCTTTTAATGGCTTTGCAAATCAGCCAGGGATGAGACCGATTTATCAAATCTGCTACAGACATTTGCAAATCCTCTGTTCCATTTCTCTGGAATCGGTGTCCAATGTTACCTCCATGATTGACATTTTCACCCTCACCTGTCTGAATCATAGTTGTCTGTTGGCAAATTTGGAAAATGAAGCCCCCCCCCCCCCGCATTTTTAGGCAATTTGCAAATTCATAAGTAGACGATTATCTCTGCATCATTACTTCATCAGTTTTAGGGCAGTGTGTTTATGTTATGTTGAAGCCCTTTTGCTATTGTTTTGGGAGGAATTTTGGACCTGTCTGACTCCCTTTAACATATTTAGTATATTGCTAGTTTTGAACTGCTAACCCTTTAAGAAAATGTTAACCCTTTAAGAAAGAAAGTGATAAAACAACAACGTACCTTTTCAGTGCCACATTCTGTGCCATCCATTGGTGGGTCCAGTCTTGTTCTACACTCTTTTTCACTCTCCAGCTTACACCAGAGTCCTGTACAAATAACATGCTAAAAAATATGTTAAAAATGGCAGGTACATATATAAAGCACATCTTTCAAAACATTGCACAATACAAAACTCTATCTTTAGTTTACTTGCTGTATGTAAATGATCTTTCTAGATTCTAGTAGGTGAATTCGCTGAGCAGAAGAATCAAAGTGGTCACGTTTTGAACAAACCCAATATGAGGACAGGGTACATCAGCTCACATCTGTCCGTAATCCTCTTCTGACATTAGAAACTTATGCACTAGAAACCACCAATTATTCAGTAGAGGATTTTAGATAGGATTGATATCATCTACCCTGTCTTCAATCTATATTGGGTGGGTTTAGCACATGACAGCCTTGACACTTTCGATATCTAAAGTACAGTTCCAGCATTGTTTGTGGTTTAGTTCCAAAGACACTTCAGACAGGTTCTCTTTAAATGTCATGCCTAATGTAACTATACTGGATAATATAATCCCTATGATATAAGGAAAGGGAATTCTCTGTTGTAATCCCATTATTGGACTTTGCTTCCTTTACAAGCAGACACAATATAACAATTACATGAAGTGCTATCACTAAGTTACTTCAGTCTGTGCTTGCCAGTCTACATGTTAGTGTAGTTTGTATTCTCTCAATGCATCAGCCAAGAAATACAGACTGTAGGGGTACCAGCCCCAACCGAATACCTAGTGAATGAAAGTGCCAGTATGTGAAATAGCTACAATATTCAATGAAGAGTCAACTAGGCACAGTGCTGATATACACTACTATCTTGCTATACAAGGTTGTGTAAAAGCTTTGTTGGAATTATCTATATATAGTGACAAAAACATCTAGGTTCATAAGATAATCATAGAAGCCTGGACTGTTGCACACATGGACACAGAGTGGCTTGAGGTGGAGTCCATGACCTCTAATATGACTCCTCCAAAATGGATTCATAAATGTTGACAGCTGATACCCCTGCTCTGTACATTTCCAGTATGTACCTGTAGGCCGGGCCCCCACTTGGTGTAAACATCTCCCTGTGGCAAAAACACTGCCAAAAAAAAAAAAAAAAAATGCAGCGTTTTACAGTCACAGCAAAGTGGATGGAATTCTGGCTAATCCCAACCCCACCTTGCAGAAAGATACGCGCAGTGGACACCCTGCAATTTACAAAACGGTTGTGGTTTTTCAAGCAGCGCTTTTTTGCAGTAGGATGCTACATGGGGCCTTAGACTTATAAAGACTTTGAGAAAATAATATTTTTGTTTCTTTTTTTTTTTTTCAGAAGAAACTGTGATTCCTCTATAACCCACACCTCACAAGACTTATAAATATCAATATTTTTTACACAATAGGCCCCTCTGTCACAAAACAACATACAGTACCAGTATTATAATTTCACACAGTAGACGAGGGGCACTGTTACAAATATTACAATAGGGCTCAAGAGATTCAGTTTATACCTGTACTATGAGAAGAACAGAACATGTTGTACCTGAAAGGAATATACAAAAATTTCTGCAACTGTCTGAATGGGTCACAATCCAAAAAAGGATGGATCGAATTAGAAAATGTCTCTCCCGATAAAGACACCTAGATACCCATCACAACAAATCCAAAACAATGAATCGTAACCTTTAAGGTATTCACAATCTCAACATTACAGTTTCTGGGTTATGTTATGAGAGAAGCATGCTGCTCCGGGAGTATTGTAATGAGTAACATTAGCAGAACAATGCACCATGATATAGTGGTGATTTATTATCACTTCAGTATTCCATCAACGTTTCATGGTTATTACAACAGAATTTCATCTGTATTTGCATTCAATGGTTTTATTTTCAGATAATTTTTTTACCCCGTAGCAAACAATAACAATTAATGGAAATACAGATGAAATACTGATCCAATACTGATGAAACACTGATGGAATACTGATGCATGCTTTTCTAAGTCTATAATGGGTGTATTCACATCAGAAAATGGATTAAACTAGACCATGCTGCATGTTTCAAAAATGGATGGAAAACCACATAAACTATTATTAGGAACAGATTCTGGTCCACAAAAAAAGATGTAATATGGTCAGAATGTGAATAGGCCCCTGTGAAGCTGGACTGAGGAAAATAAAATACAGCGCTATGTTTCTTCATCATGGGACATTAAAGAGGACTTTTCCTGTCCTTTGAAATTAGTGGTGTTATACAATGGATTCAGCTTAGCTCGCCTCTCTGATTCAGAAGTGATATCAGAGCCAAAATTAACAGCACTGATATATAACTCAGTTATTGTCAGGGGACATGAAAGGTCTTCTTTAACCTTTAAGGCCGCGTACACATAGGGCACAAGATGGTGTATTTTGGTCTGGATTTTGATGCGTCAAAATAGACCCAAAATGCGCCAGTCGCGACTGTTGCAGCTTCCGACAGTCACGGCTTCCTGCTCCAGAGTAGGCCCAAATGAATAGGCGTAGTCCGAAGGGTGCTGCCACGAGGTGGATGCCGCGGCTGAATCAGCCGCAGAATCCACCTGAAGAAAGGGCAGCTTACTTCTTTTTTTCTGCTAGTGGGAACAAACCCAGAAAAAGGTAGCAGAAAAAGAAGTGAGAGCCTCCCATTGAGATGAACAGAATGCAGAATTTTATTTCGGCTTCTGACGTAAAATTTCCTCTATTTGAACTAAGGCCTGTTTTACATCTGTGTTTGGTATTCTGTTCGGGGAGTACGCTTGGGGACCCCCGAACGAAATACTGAATGCATTAAGAAGCAGTTAGGAGAGAAACTCCATGGACCCCATAGACTATAGTGGGGTCTGTGTGCTTTCCGCGCAGTGTCCGCACAAATCAGGGGGGGTCCCCAAGCGGACGGAATACCAAACACAGATGTGAACCAGGCCTTACCCTAATTGTTTGTTCAATATTGTTTGCTGATATTATTTACTTGTAACAATAGTTTATGTAATATCTGCGTTGTTTGACCTCAACTGAAGTGACACATGAATAACCCTGATGTGTTTTTTTTTATGTGGTCCATTAAAGAGGTTACATTGCTTAGCATTTTATGACATCGTTCTGCCAAGACATGTGCAATACATACAGCTGGAGTAAGTCAATCATATTTGCTTGTGTAAAATCAATAAACAATGAAAATTTCATCCAAAAACTAAGCCGCTGTTTGCAGCCAGGACACGAATACAAGTAGATCTGTACTTTGGGGGTGAGAAAATAATATAATATCTTCAGAATGAATGTACAATAATGTTGTTGTTACTATTGATGTTACTGAATGGAAGATTATGTAGATAATCTGTTTTCCCTTAGCCCAAACAGCAGCACAAGATGGGGTATTCCTGCCCCTGTGTACTGTTAGGACAGGTGGAACTTTTAATAAACTAACAAGTTACCCTCCCATAAAAGGTCCCGGAGACCTCCCCCTCCCTGTGTTAGTCTCCAAGTACCATACAGACTCTAATTAACTTATCCATACTAAGAAAAAAGGGAGGGAGCTTTGTGCTGCTGTTTGGGCTAAGGGAAAACAGATTATCTACATAATCTTCCATTCCCCCTATGCCCAAACAGCAGCACAAGATGGGGATTTAACAAGTAATACCCCTTCTAGGGAGGGCGATCCTGACAAGCAGAGGTCAGGATAGAATAACCAAAAGACTTTGCCTTGGAAATATGCCAGTCCAATCTATAGTGCCTGGCGAAAGTCAAGTGGGAAGACCAAGATGCAGCCGCACAGATCTGGTCTACTGAGAGGGACTGCCTCTCTGCCCAGGATGCAGCCAACCTGGTAGCGTGGGCTCGCAAAAATTCTGGAACCTGCAGCCCCTGTGTCTGCAAGGCCACTGAGATGGCTTCTCTGATCCACCTTGACAGGGTAGGTTTGGACGCCTTAACACCTCTGTTGTGACCAAAAAAATTGATGAGCAGGTTTTCTGACTTGCGGAATGGGCCTGTTCGGTCCAGGTATATCTGCAGTGTACGTACAAGATCCAAACTGTGCATCTTCTCCTCCCACTCCGAGGAAGGAGAGGGGAAGAAGGTGGGCAAGGTTATAGTCTGGTTTATATTTTTCACTGACGGAACCTTGGGCAGAAAGCCTTGAACAAACCTGAGCTGGACTCTGTCTGGAAAAAAGATTGTGTATGGCTCTGATGCCGCCAAGGCCTGGAGCTCACCTACTCGCTTGGCAGATGTGATTGCCAGCAAAAAGGTCACTTTCCAAGAGAGGTACTTGAAGTCCACCTCAGTTAAGGGTTCAAATGGAGGGCCACATAGCCCTTGCAGGACCGCAGCTAAGTCCCATTGGGGGACCGGGGGCCGTACCGGGGGTCGGAGCCTAGAGGCCCCTTTCTGGAATTGCCTTATAAGAGGATTCTGAGACAGTCTGGTCCCCAATAGAGCGAATAAAGCCGAGACATGTACTCTCAAGGTGGCTGGGGACAATCCTTTGTCCAACCCTTCTTGTAAAAACTCCAGGACTGATTCAATGGCTGATGTATCACACTGCCTCCTGGCTCCCCAGTCATTAAATACTTGAGCGATCCTCTGGTAACTACGATTGGTTGAGTTCGCTCTAGAGTGGGCCAATGTTCTTAAGACGGCCTGGGACAATCCTCTGTCTCCACGTACGGTGCGGTCAACCTCCAGGCAGTGAGGTTGAACCTGTCCAGATCCTGGCAGAGCTGACTGTTTAGAGTTACCAGGTTTTGGACACACGGAAGCCTCCAGTAGGTCCCTCGACTCATTAACATGAGGTGGGTAAACCATGCCCTTTTCGGCCAGAACGGCATGATGACAATGGTCGATGTCTGGTCCTGCCTGAGTTTTGCCAACACCCTGGGAATCATTGGAATCGGAGGGAAAACATATGCTAGTTTGAAGCTCCAGGGTATCGACAGGGCATCGATCGCCAAGGGATTGCCGTCCCGGTACAGGGAGCAAAATCGTCCCACCTTGGCGTTGTGTTGGGTGGCCATCAGATCCACCTCAGGGAGACCCCATATCCTGGTGAGCTGTTGGAAAATTTCCGGGGACGGGGACCACTCGGCTGTTGTTACTAGTCCCCTGCTTAGTTGATCTGCCAGGACGTTGAGGTGGCCTTTGATATGTACCGCTGACAGCCGGGACAAATTCTTCTCCGCCCAGGAAAATATCAGGTCGGTCAACCGCATCAGGGAGGGGGACCTGGTGCCTCCTTGTTTGTTGATATATTGAACGGCCGTAGAATTGTCTGTCCTTACTCTGACAGCCTTCCCTTGGAGATGGGGAGTCAGAGTCCGTAGTGCCAGAAAAACTGCCGTAAGCTCTCGCCAATTGGAGGAGCGAGTTCTCTCCTGCTGGTTCCATCTTCCCCGTATTAGGGTCTCCCCCAGATGTGCTCCCCAGCCTGTAAGGGAGGCATCTGTGGTCAACAGGGTCCAGGAGGTCTGGACCGTGGACCTCCCGTCTTTGAGTTGGGACCACCATTGTAGTGATCGACGGGCACTGATGGATAGCTGGATAGGCTTCTGAAGTCCCAAGGGACTGTGGTTCCATACTCTCAGGATCTCGAGCTGTAAAGGGCGCATATGCCATAGAGCCCAGGGAACTGCCTCGATGGTCGCGGACATGAGACCTAGGACCTTCATCGCTGTCCTGATTGTAAGCTTTCTGGTTCGGGATAGGTGGTGAACCGCTCGACCAATCTTCTCCTTTCGAGGAGAGGGCAGGGAGATCATCATACTGAGAGAATCCAAGTTGAACCCTAGGAATTGAATCCGGGTAGATGGAACCACTACTGACTTTTGCCAGTTTACTAGCCAGCCCAGCTCGCTTATAAATGCCACTGTGATGCTCAACTGTGTGGCAAGGAGCTCTCTTGACTGAGCTTTTATCAGCCAATCGTCTAAATATGGGACAATAAATATCCCCTGGAGGCGCAGGGCGGCTATGACCGGGGCCACTACCTTTGTAAAGGTGTGGGGGGCTGAGGTTATACCGAACGGGAGAGCTGTAAACTGGAAGTGATGTAATCTTCCGTTTAGATATGTGGCAATCCTTAAATACTTTCTGTGTGGAGGATAGATGGGGATATGGAGGTATGTGTCCCTCAGATCCAAGGTGACGAATAGATCTCCTGGCTGCAGAAAGGGGAGAACCGACCTTATGGTCTCCATCCGGAACCGGACCTTGCGGATAAATTGATTTACATACCTTAGGTCGATAATCATGCGCACCCTCCGGTCGACTTTGGCACTAGGAACACGGGTGAGTAGACGCCTTGCCCTTGTTCGTCTAGAGGGACGGGTTCCAATGCAGCCTTGTCGATATACTCCAGCACAGATCTTTGCAGATGAAGTTGTTTGGTGCCCTGAAGAGGGCGGGTCCTCCTGCATCTGTCTGGGGGAAGAGAAAGGAAGCTTATCTTGTAGCCTTCCCGTATAAGCTGGAGAACCCAAGGATCCTGGATATGATGGTGCCAGGCGGTTAAATGTAAGGAAAGACGACCCCCCACCTTGGCCCTGCAGGCAAGGGGATCGTGACAGTCAGAAGGTGGCTCTCTTTTCACCACCATGGGAGGAACCTCGACCGCCTCTTGGGCCCGAGGGGCACCTACGAAATTGGCCTCTAGACATACCTCTGGAGGGGGCGTAGCCCCGAAAGGATCGTTGCCTGGATCCTGTAGACTGGGGCAGGTTCTTACCTTTTGAATCGGCCAGACCCTCCATTATCCGGTCGAGTTCACTCCCAAATAGTCTGCCTGGCTCAAAGGGTAAGGCGCATAGATTGAATTTGGAGGCGTTATCTGCCCTCCAGGGCTTAAGCCAAAGTGGGCGCCTTGCGGCGGTGGACAATGCCATGGTTCTTGCTGCCAGCTTGACCTGGTAGAAAGCCGCCTCTGAGAGATAGTCAGACATGAGGGTAATATTTGTCATGGCCGACAGCAAGTCGTCCCGATGGACCCCGGAGTCAATATCTCTCTCCAGTTTTGAGATGTCTGACCGCAGTTTAGCGACTACCTCGCTAGCCGCGATGCCCACTGAGGCTTGTGCTGAGGAAGAGGCGTATATACGCCTCAGGGACCCCTCCGATCCATCACATCCTGGAGGTTAGAGCCATCCTCCGCTGGTACTACCGTACGCTTTGACAATTTGGAGACGGCAATGTCAACTTTGGGCGGAGGGCCCCAGGAGCTAGATTGTGCCTCGGATAGGGGAAAGAGAGACCTAAAGCGTCTAGAAGCAATGAATGGGCGTTCAGGGAACAGCCATTCAGCCTCGAGCCTTTTGACCAAGTCTGGGTCCGCTGTGAAGGCTCTGAGAGAGGTAGACGGAGTCTCCTCAGTAGCCTCCCCTAACTCTTTAGCCCGAACCACTTTTAGCAGCTTGGGCATCCTATCCACCGAGAAGACCGGTTTAGTTGGGTCCAGGTTGTCCTCTTCTGAGGAAACCTCATCCAAGATTTGGAGACCCTCCATCGGTGGAAGAGAAGGAGGCGAATCCAAACGCGGTCTCTTAGATAACTGAGAGATCGAGACCTTCATCTCTCTCATCGACTCCTCGACAAATTCTCTCACCCAACCGACTACGTCACGGAACGAAGTGTCTTCTGAGGGGGGACCTCGACACCCGCGACAACATTGATATGCGTAGCCATCAGGTAAGGGCACCTCGCACTTAACACAGGCTAGGTGGCGACATTTACTGGAAGCCTTCCTTTTAGGGTTATCAGCCACAGAGGAGGAGGATGACATCTAAGGAAAAACATATTACTCATTATTTTCCTTACCTTTACAGCTTCTACCCTCAGAGCCCACCAGGGGGCATACATCACCTTTAAATGGGATTCAGAGCACTTGAAGTGTCTAGGAATTTTTCTACTTTCTGGTTGCCCAGGGAACAGTAGGAACCTGCAAGCTAAGCAGACAGGCAACCTACTCTGGGCAGACCAGGGCTAAATAGGGCGAAAGGGGGGGGCGGAGACCTGCTAGCTCCGCCCCTTCCACCCCCTCGGCCTGAGTCAAGGCTGAGGGGCACAAATTTCTTTTAGCCTAACCTGGCTAGAAGGCTGGAGAGGAGGGGGGACACTGCCCCCTTAAAATTTACCCAAAACGGGGGATGAGAACGCTGAAAAGTGCTCCCAATCCCTGGCTGCGCGGGGAAGCCGGACCGCGCATGCGCGAAAAGGATTCCCGCGCATGCGCGGGGAGAGCGGAAGTCCGCGGAGCACCCTAGCAGTGCCCGCGGCGGAAACAAAGAACTGCGGCACAAAGTTCCTCCCCCGGCCGCCGGAGAATCCCCTCAGGCGGTGGGGGAGAGCCGGGAGCGTGCGGCGCCGCAGCGCCGAAGACATAGAAGATGCCGCCTCTCACTCCCTCTCCCCCCCCCCCCGGACGCCGGAGCATGTCTACCCAGACCGGGGGAGGGGGGAGGCGCCGCACAGAAGACTAGAAAGAAGCCCCACACCCCCAGGTAAGACCAGAAACAGGGGGGGGGGCTAAAAAAGGAGATTTCCCAAGAAAAATATGTGGGAGAGGAGGAGACCTCTCCCTCCACCTGTGCTGGTAACAGGACAGAAAAAAACACAGGGAGGGGGAGGTCTCCGGGACCTTTTATGGGAGGGTAACTTGTTAGTTTATTAAAAGTTCCACCTGTCCTAACAGTACACAGGGGCAGGAATACCCCAGCTTGTGCTGCTGTTTGGGCGTAGGGGGAAAGTAAGATTTAACAATAAAAATTATTCTATGCACATGGCTAAAATCATAGCAAAATACAATGCATTTACCTTAAATAGAATTCCATGGTATAGATGGTAAAAGGGAAAGCTTAACTACTGCACATTCTAAAATGCTATGTATAAACCCTTGTTATGGTCGGGGCCCCAAGTGACATCACTGCAAAGGGAATCCCATCCACACACTGCAGAAAACTATGCGAAAAAGCTGTGATTTCCAAAACTGTGGCGGATTTGGAAATTGCAGTATGTCAATTATACCTACAGAAATGCTGGTGGTTTCCCTATAGGTTTAATGGAAGCAGAAAGCTCAGAGAGGTGTCCACTTTTTGTGAAAAGCGAAAAATCGTGATGAGTTACTAACGGTGGTTTCCCATATTGCTTTTTTTGCTGCGGCCTGCTATGTGGGGCCATAGCCTATAACAAAATCAGTCATTACCGTTAGTAATGGTTGTCATCTAAAGTAGAAGAGGCCAACTGAAAAATATCCTAAACTCACAGAAACTACTTGTTCTGTGAATGCTATTTATCCTGCAGACCACTGTTAATAGTGTGTGGTGTGCTCACAGAGCAGTATGGATACAGATTAGTAGTGGGTATTTCTCTTAAAGAGAACATTTCACCACCTCTGTCAAGTCTTTTTGCGTCATTTAATAGGTGCTGCTTCACTGATTCTGGCATAGTTGGAATTTTTTCTCTTGCCCCCATCATTGCTAAGCAATTGGTGCTGTTAATTTTGAAGCCTCATATACCATTCAGGCTCTGTACTATCAGGCGAGTGGTGTCAGGCAGGAGCAGTCAAGGGGTGTGATTCTGAGCTCTGACACTGGCTGCCTCCTATTGGAGCTATGAGCTATGTTTGGTTTGAGACTCCTTGCCTTCTCCTGCCTGACACCACCCACATCACGGTAGAGAGCCTAAGTGACACATCAGGCACCAAAACCAACTGCATTAATTGCTCAAGAGTGTTGGGGCTAAAGAAAAAATTCCAACTGCCCTGGAATCAGTGTGGTTGTACCTATGAACAGATGATAAGAGGTGGTAAAAGGTTTTTATACTGATGACCTCAGGAGGAGGGGCATGGCAATTCCCCAGAACCTGGGCTGCTGTAACAAATGATCTGTGTGGAGTCTTTATGCTGAATTACTGCAGCTCACATAGTGATCATCTATGTTGTGGATTGCTGGAAAACTCCTTTAAATTACAAAAGAAGAATTAAGAAGAATTAATAAGATTATATTATGGAATCATCATATAACAATTAAGTAATATTACTGTTAAAGGGGGTCTGTCACCAGAACCATTAATCCAGCCCCACAGATAAATAGGTTAGGGTCCCCTGAGTGCAGTTGGTACACTGCAAGAGCAGTGCTCCCAGGGTCGAAGGCCCACTCTCAGTGCACCAAATGCCTCATTTGCATAAGACTTCTAAGCTGTTTTTCTATCAGTCTACAATAGTATATATATGTATGTTGTTAGACATTGTGATTAGTTGAGTATCCCAGTGGTGACAACTGAATATGCTTGGGGGAGGTAGTAGACTACTTTAAAACCTAAAGAGCCACCAAGGATGAAATAAACAACTATAATTTCGATATTTACTACAAGCTTGAACAACATGATTTTTGAGTTTTGCACAATGTGTTAGCACAAACTAAGAGGAATGTGATAGATTAAACTCTACAACTGTGTTAAGTCATAGCATAAACTACAGAATGATCTGGAGAGAATCACAATCCAGAAAACGTTCTAATTTGGAGCTGGTCCCAGCGCCTGGAATTCACTTTCTCATCACCTTTACCGATCCAGAAAATCATCTGTTTCAGCACAGTTCATGTCCCAACACATAAAGTGCATTAGAATTGTAATGAGCTTCTCTGCATACATTACATTAGTTGCTAGATTGCTTTGGTTAGACATCATTGCTCATAATCTAAAATATGTCATTAGAACGTCATTTAATTATAACATAGTTATAGCGTCTAGCATCTGATACAGATCTGCTGATTTGGGTTACTTTACTCGTATGTACAAATGGGATTCCTGTAAAGGCTTAACAGCTTGTGTTATTTTCAATAGTTTTCCAAGATAGCACTTAGAAAATCATTGCCTTAAGAAATTACATTATAACAGATGTTACCTTTTCAGCACTGAAGTCAATACATCTGCGGCAGATAAGTATCTGTGTATCGTAGACTAATCACAAGTGTTTGGTTGTATCCAATACTATGAAAGAAATTTTCAAGACTTATCTTGCTGGAGCCATAAACCTTCTTTAAAGCACACACAACTTCAGACACAAGTGTATTTACAACATTGCACTCAGTGCTCACTTACAAGTTTCTTGATATCTGTCTTTTCCCTATTTTATCTATCCCAGCTGTACTCAGCTCATGGAAAGCGTGATAGACCGTTACTCGTCCCTCATTGCTTATAAAAGTTCTGTACGGTAAAGGTTGCCAGAACACTGTCATCAGCTCCGAATTAAGAAAACATTTTGTTTGGGCTTGGTTGTAATTCAAATGCAAGATCAACATATGTAATGTATCTTGACCCTGTCTCTGTGATAACCCCCCAGGCAAATCCCCTCATTACCTGAAAGTTCAGGGCACTCTCCGGGTGACCTATTAAACTATAAATACATCCATTTACCCCAAGCACTGTATCACATGATCATCACGTTATATAAAGTGTTGTAAGGTAAACCAGCACTTTTCATTTCCCAATATACTTCTATTACTGCCGTTTATGTCAGCTGTATGTTATTCCGGTAATATATGAGCTACCATAAATGGCAGCATGGGCTCTGATCAAGGTCTCAAAGGCAGAGGTGAAATCTAAAGCTCATGGCGTCCTTGCTCCATCACCTGGGACGCTTCCATTCAGCACTTCAGTGGCCATAAATATAAGAAGACAGTTGGACATTCTGACCACCAAAATATCTTTCTCCTTTAGAAATCCATAAACATTCATTTGTATTACTGCCAGATTGCAAATGTTTATGTCAGTGCAGCTGGGTGGGGGGATAAGCAGCCAAACAGCTTGTTGGGGTCGGCTTATCTGGGGGGAAATAATAGCAATTAGCCAAAACATCCAACTGTCAGCCGGTCACTACGTGTACTAAGATCAGTTGGCTGATATACTCTATACTGTCGATATGGAGGTTGCCAAATTAGTAGAATCAACATAAGTAAGCGCATTACTCAGACATGTTATAGGACATCAGAGAATCTGCAGTTTTATATCTAAATTGCTAACTTTTATTCATTTATAAATTTCTACATAGCATTCAAGAAAAATGTACACACAAGGAAAAACGTACATTTCAGACTGTAGAGATGTACTGTAAATAAGGAAGACTGGGCCCTATAGCAATATATACAAGGGAGCATCTTTCATAACATTACATGCCCACCATTTTATGCCAAGAGTTCCCAATGCTTTTTCACCTACCCTTTTATGATATTTATTTTGTATACTTTTTAAAAACTTTTTATTTATTTATTTTTTATTTATCTGGGATCACTTTATCCCCTATATCAGATACTGCAATACTTCTGAAATGCAGTATGTGGTAGATTATTTTCTATGTGTATTAGGCCAGGGCCTATAATATATCTATTCACGACAGCTATTAATTTGTCATGGTAACCCATTGGAACGCTGAAATTTAACCACAGGTGGGCTGAGAAGATGAAAGAGGGGGAACCCCCCAACTAACAAGATGCTGTGATTGCTAATGATTAGAGATGAGCGAACAGTAAAATGTTCGAGGTTTGATATTCGTTTCGAGTAGCCCCTCAATATTCGACTACTCAAATCGAATATCGAACCCTATTATAGTCTATGGGGGGGGAAATGCTCGTTTCAGGGGTAGGCAACATTCAATTAAATTATACTTACCAAGTCCATGAGTGAGGGTCGGGCTGGATCCGCCGAGAAGTCTTCTCCGTGCAGCTTCCCCGCGGCGTCTTCCGGCTCTGAATTCACTCTGCCAGGCATCGGGCCTGGGCAGAGCCGACTGCGCATGTCCGCACTACAAGTGGGCATGCGCAGTCGGCTCGGCTCTGCCCAGGCCCGATGCCTGGCAGAGTGAATTCAGAGCCGGAAGACGCTGCGGGGAAGCTGCACGGAGAAGACTTCTAAAGGTAGGAGAAGAACCAGCGTTGATTGGCCGACTGTATAGCATTCGCCCAATCAATGCTGGTTCTGAATTGAACTTTTCCATTCGAATAGCGAGTGGTACTCGATCGAGTACGAGTATTTCGAATACCTTAGTATTTGATCGAATACCTACTCGATCGAGTACTACTCGCTCATCTCTACTAATGATCATAGCATCTAATGGGTTAATTTGTCAATGCATTTTCCAGTTTTGGAAGCCATAAAGCAGGTACAGTTCCTGTACACGATAGAGATCTGCACTGTATTGTTATGGTGTCAAGTAATAACTATATGCTAAGAGAGACCTTAATGTTCTGCACCACGCTATTATGTTCTACTGATTGTATAGTTAATGTTCAGTGCTGTAATAGTATAGTGCAAATGTGTGGCATACTACAGCATCATCTCTGGCAGTAAATGCTTTGACTGTAGCAGATTTACCCCTTACATTCCACTACTATGTCATATGGATGAGAAGACAGTGGCAGCACCCCTTCCTTCACCACCTCCAACCCCCCACCCCCACCCCCAGAGGGATTGCATGTGGTAACCTAATCAAAGCCCTCTATTATACATAGGCATTTTATGTATGATATACTTCATACAGAATGATTGCAGTATACTGTACAGAGGATCAAGCAAACCCAGATTCAACTACCCTTGTGGGACGGCAAAACAACAAAAACAAAAAAAATAAACTTTTTTAAAGTATTAAAAATAAATGAGTAATACAATGTTTTTATTAAAAAAAATTATGTAAACAAAAAATAATACATATTAGGTATTGCCGTGTGCTTGTGTGGTATGTATTCTGCCTGTTGCAGGGCAGGTGGACTTGTGAGTTGTCTCCAGTGACTACTTATTAATGTTATACAGAATCTGAAAGACTTTTTTCGCACATGAGAGACACTAATTCTTATTATGCTGCTGAATCTGATGTGAACTTGCACTTTTCATTGCAATGAGTGCATGAAAGTCTATTTCCTGATTAATGACTGTCTGACTGCAGTGATGAGGTACCTTTGAGTCTGACCCACGACTAGATTGTGGTGCAAGCTTTAGGCTGAGGCCCTACATTGCAGAAACGCAGCTTTTTTTGTTGCAGATTTTGCGGCAGTTTTTTGAGCCAAAGTCAAAAATGGCTACAGAGGGAATGGAGAATGTATAGAAAGTTCTTATACTTCTCGCTTCTGCTCAATGCACTTCTGGCTTTGGCTCTAAAAACTACAACAAAATCTGCAACAAAATAAGCTGGGCTTCCGCATTGTGAGGCCTCAGTCTTAGAGGGCTGCCCCTAATGCAATTTCATACTGATAATCTTTGCACGGGATAGGTCATTAGTATGTGATCTGTGGGACGGACTCCCGGACTCCTGGACCTAAGCTCCCTGCATGTCCCGTTACCGTTTTCTCCCGATCATCCCAGCTCTTATAACAGCGATAACAGCAGGTAGTGACCGGGGAAAGCTTGTATTACTGTACTGAGAGGACCTGTGTGTGACGTCAGACGTCACGTGACTAGGGGGCATGTCTTAGTGCCGGCAGGACAATGCAAGAATATGGAGACGTGTGGTGTGTGTCCTAAAGTACTGAGAGGGGAGGGAGGGGGAATGTGAAATGCAGGGGGGGGGGGAGTGTGTGTGTGTGTCTGTGTGTGTCTGTGTCTCTCTCAGTAACCTAGGGGCAGAGATGGAAGGGGCATGTTGTACTGGGGCAGAGATGAGGGGGACATTAAACTGGGGACAGCTTTAGGGGGCATTAAACCATGGAGGAAGCTGGAGGTGGACCTGTCTGCCTCTAGTTGCCGCCAGTTTAATGTCACCCTCCAGCTACCCCTACGGTTTAATGTCTGCTTCTAGCTGCCCGAGTTTAATGTCCCCATCTAGTTGCCCCCAGTTTAATGTCCCACTTTATCTGCCATTCATTTATTTTTCCTCTCCAACTACCCCTACTGCTAACGTCTCCCTCCAGCTGCTCCAGTTTCATGTCCCCTCTAGTTTCCACCAGTTTAAACTGGGGCATCAGGAGAGGGACTTAATACTGTGGGGCAGTTGGAAGGGAACATTATAATGTGGGGACATATAATATACGGGTGACTGTAGGAGGATTATACCGTGTGGGGGCACATGGAGAGATGATTGCAAATGGGCAGAGTCAAAGTAGAAGTGGGTTGAACTAAATTTGCTCTCTAGAATAGTTTTAATTTCATATGCGGCCCCATGGGAAAATTAATTGCCCACCCCTGCCATAGACTATGATGGTGTGGTTTTAGCTCATTTTCCACAAAAAAAAAAAATGCAGAGAGAAAAGGGGTGGAATGGCACAAATGCAGATGTGAACTGGGCCATAGAAAAGGTCCATTCACATAGAGTTTTTTGGCAATTATTTTGGAGCTGAATCCATGTCAGAATCCACATGGAAAAAACGCCTCCCCATAGAGTTCTATGGGTTCTGCTAGAAAAAAAAAAGCTTCCTACCACCTGCAAAAATCAATGCAGTCAATGGGAGGTGGAAAATCCATGTGGAATTGGCTAAAATCCACATGGAATTAGCAAATTTCCTAATTCCTGATGCAGATTTTTTCCTCGCCAAAAAACTCAGTGTGAATGGACCCTAACAGACTGTACCATAGACTGTATGGAATGTACCAACGCAAGAAATATAAGTGGTAAACAAAAGCTAATTAAGCAAAAATAGTAATAGAAAATGATGTCTATTCCAGTTGTAAGCATTGTTCAGTAACCTCTGATTATGCCAAGCTATGAATCTGTGCCATCCCATCAAGAATGATACCCATCTGTGTACAATACAATTCCTGTCATTCAGCATTCATGGCTCCAAATATTCTGATAGTCTGGCTCTTGTTCCTGGCAGAGAACTTCAACATAATCTGGACTCACATAAAATCTACAGCTATGGAATAAGCACCACTAACTAAGGTTAAGCTTCTACTTACTTTTTATTTTTTACACGTTTGGGCTTTGTCCACATTGGACTGCTTTGTTTCCATACTTTAATGTTTGCTCATAGTTGTGGTCCATTAAATTTTCGGAAAATAAGCATGATGACACTAGTGTTTCTCTTATTCAAAAGGACTTAGACACACTGGAACAATGGGCTGAGGCGAACAAAATGGTATTTAACAGGGACAAATGCAAAGTTCTACATCTGGGTAACAGAAATGTAAAAAACATATATAGTATGGGAGGAATAGAACTAAGTGATAGCATAGGGGAAAAGGACTTGGGCATAATAGTAGATCACAAATTCAACATGAGCCAACAGTGCGGTGCTGCTGCAAAAAAGGCTAATAAAATTCTGGGATGTATTAAGACAAGCATTGAATCTAGATCAAGAGAGGTCATTATTCCGCTGTACTCTTCCCTGGTCAGACCACACCTGGAATACTGTGTACAGTTCTGGGCGCCTCAATTCAAGAAAGACATCGATATATTGGAGCAAGTCCAGAGAAGAGCAACCAAAATGGTGGAAGGTCTGCAAACCATGTCCTATGAGGAGCGGCTAAAAGAACTGGGATTGTTTAGTTTGCAGAAGAGAAGGCTGAGGGGAGATTTAATAGCAGTCTACAAATATCTGAAAGGTAGTCACAGTGCAGAGGGATCTACCCTATTCTCATTAGCACAAGGAAGTACAAGAAGCAATGGGATGAAACTAAAGGGAAAGAGATACAGATTAGACATTAGGAAAAACTTTCTGACAGTGAGGGTAGTGAGAGAGTGGAATAGGCTGCCACGGGAGGTGGTGGGCGCTCCATCAATGGAAATCTTCAAGCGGAATCTGGATAAACATATAGCTGGGATGATTTAGGAAAACCTGCACTCGCAGGGGGTTGGACCCGATGGCCCTTGAGGTCCCATCCAACTCTACCATAAGAATAAGAATAAATTTTTTGACAGATGTTTTGTCAAAAAAATGTGAAGAAAAGAATCCTGTGACAAAATACATTCATTTCTACAGGGATGAAAACTAATATAAAAATAGTTTGCTTAAAAATATACAAGTTGATGAAAATCTTTTTGTTCCTGTAATATAGCCTATAGATGTGTGTACTCTTACTTTTGCTCAAACTTGGTTGAATTCCATATTGCAACATAGGGAAACCCTTGTCAGGCTGCACTTCACAACACAACCACTAGGTGGCCAGAAATAAACATATTGAGAATTAAAAAAAAAAAAGTTGGCGGTTTCGCGCAAAACAACTTTGTACTTAATGAGCAAAGAGGAAAGATAAGGAAGTAAACATATTCATTTCTATCATTACTAATTTCTTAAACCAATAACTAAGTTCTTCTTCCTTTGTGAGTTCTGCCATTGTTTTCATTAGTTGTATATTATACACTATTTGCACTGTCAGGGGATAATCGTACACATCAGGGAGAGTGTTTGCCTACATAGGCAGTACAGAGACTTACAAGTCATTCCTGCTCCGCTAGGGAATCTGGGTAAAAAATATGCAAATCTATTCTCCAGGATGTAATTAGGAGAACAGTGCACTCTGTACGCCACAAATCTATGCAAATAGATTTGCATATTTTTTACCCAGAATCCCTAGCGGAGCAGGAGTGACTTGTTCATATCATCAATAGCCATACACCCAGTTTAATAAAATAGCAGAGATGGCTGAATCAGCTGAACAAAGTTGAACATTTCAGTCACGTGACGTATTTCAATGGTATAAACACCTAGCTGAAGTAAGAGAAGACCCAAGGATCCCAAAAATGTGATGTGTGTGCCTGAAACGTTCGGCTTTGCTACTTCAGCCGTCTCTCCTATTTCTTCATCTGCATGCCTAGTCATCTATGATGGGAATAAATTATGAATATGTTGCATGTCAAGAGAGCGCTGTGGGTTACTTATTCTAAGCTAGATGACTATTAGACATAAGCTTATTAGAGATGAGCGAACAGTGTTCTATCGAACTCATGTTCGATCGGATATTAGGCTGTTCGGCATGTTCGAATCGAATCGAACACCGCGTGGTAAAGTGCGCCATTACTCGATTCCCCTCCCACCTTCCCTGGCGCCTTTTTTGCTCCAATAACAGCACAGGGTAGGTGGGACAGGAACTACGACACCGGTGACGTTGAAAAAAGTAGGCAAAACCCATTGGCTGCCGAAAACATGTGACCTCTAATTTAAAAGAACAGCGCCGCCCAGCTTCGCGTCATTCTGAGCTTGCAATTCACCGAGGACGGAGGTTTCCGTCCAGTTAGCTAGGGGTTAGATTCTGGGTAGGCAGGGACAGGCTAGATAGGAAGGAGAAGACAACCAACAGCTCTTATAAGAGCTAAATTCCAGGGAGAAGCTTGTCAGTGTAACGTGGCACTGACGGGCTCAATCGCCGCAACCCAGCTTTCCCAGGATCCTGAATGGAATACACTGTCAGTGTATTCCCGTATACCCGATATATACCCCCGATACCCGTTCCAACGGTGTGCCCCCCCACCTTCACCCCAGAAATACCCTGCAAGTCCCCTAGCAATAGGATTGGGGCTATATACACCCACTATTTTTGCTACTGCCATATAGTGCCATTGTCTCACTGGGAATTCAAAGAATATATTGGGCTTACATATAACTTCAATTCCAGGGAGAAGCTTGTCAGTGTAACGTGGCACTGACGGGCTCAATCGCCGCAACCCAGCTTTCCCAGGATCCTGAATGGAACACACTGACAGTGTATTCCCGTATACCCCATATATACACCCCAAATCCCCGTTCCAACGGTGTGCCCCCCCACCTTCACCTCAGAAATACCCTGCAAGTCCCCTAGCAATAGAATTGGGGCTATATACACCCACAATTTTTGCTACTGGTATATAGTGCCATTGTCTGACTGGGAATTCAAAGAATATATGGGGGTTATGTGCACCCACAATTTTTAATACTGGTATACAGTGCCATTGTCTGACTGGGAATTCAAAGAATATATGGGGGTTATGTGCACCCACAATTTTTAATACTGGTATATAGTGCCATTGTCTGACTGGGAATTCAAAGAATATATGGGGGTTACGTGCACCCACAATTTTTACTACTGGTATACAGTGCCATTGTCTCACTGGGAATTCAAAGAATATATGGGGGTTATGTGCACCCACAATTTTTACTACTGGTATACAGTGCCATTGTCTGACTGGGAATTCAAAGAATATATGGGGGTTATGTGCACCCACAATTTTTAATACTGGTATATAGTGCCATTGTCTGACTGGGAATTCAAAGAATATATGGGGGTTACGTGCACCCACAATTTTTACTACTGGTATACAGTGCCATTGTCTGACTGGGAATTCAAAGAATATATGGGGGTTACGTGCACCCACAATTTTTAATACTGCTATACAGTTCCATTGTCTCACTGGGAATTCAAAGAATATATGGGGGTTATGTGCACCCACAATTTTTAATACTGGTATACAGTGCCATTGTCTGACTGGGAATTCAAAGAATATATGGGGGTTACGTGCACCCACAATTTTTAATACTGCTATACAGTTCCTTTGTCTCACTGGGAATTCAAAGAATATATGGGGGTTATGTGCACCCACAATTTTTAATACTGGTATACAGTGCCATTGTCTGACTGGGAATTCAAAGAATATATGGGGGTTATGTGCACCCACAATTTTTACTACTGGTATACAGTGCCATTGTCTGACTGGGAATTCAAAGAATATATGGGGGTTATGTGCACCCACAATTTTTAATACTGGTATATAGTGCCATTGTCTGACTGGGAATTCAAAGAATATATGGGGGTTACGTGCACCCACAATTTTTACTACTGGTATACAGTGCCATTGTCTCACTGGGAATTCAAAGAATATATGGGGGTTATGTGCACCCACAATTTTTACTACTGGTATACAGTGCCATTGTCTGACTGGGAATTCAAAGAATATATGGGGGTTATGTGCACCCACAATTTTTAATACTGGTATATAGTGCCATTGTCTGACTGGGAATTCAAAGAATATATGGGGGTTACGTGCACCCACAATTTTTACTACTGGTATACAGTGCCATTGTCTCACTGGGAATTCAAAGAATATATGGGGGTTATGTGCACCCACAATTTTTACTACTGGTATACAGTGCCATTGTCTGACTGGGAATTCAAAGAATATATGGGGGTTATGTGCACCCACAATTTTTAATACTGGTATATAGTGCCATTGTCTGACTGGGAATTCAAAGAATATATGGGGGTTACGTGCACCCACAATTTTTACTACTGGTATACAGTGCCATTGTCTGACTGGGAATTCAAAGAATATATGGGGGTTACGTGCACCCACAATTTTTAATACTGCTATACAGTTCCATTGTCTCACTGGGAATTCAAAGAATATATGGGGGTTATGTGCACCCACAATTTTTAATACTGGTATACAGTGCCATTGTCTGACTGGGAATTCAAAGAATATATGGGGGTTACGTGCACCCACAATTTTTAATACTGCTATACAGTTCCTTTGTCTCACTGGGAATTCAAAGAATATATGGGGGTTATGTGCACCCACAATTTTTAATACTGGTATACAGTGCCATTGTCTGACTGGGAATTCAAAGAATATATGGGGGTTATGTGCACCCACAATTTTTACTACTGGTATACAGTGCCATTGTCTGACTGGGAATTCAAAGAATATATGGGGGTTATGTGCACCCACAATTTTTAATACTGGTATATAGTGCCATTGTCTGACTGGGAATTCAAAGAATATATGGGGGTTACGTGCACCCACAATTTTTACTACTGGTATACAGTGCCATTGTCTCACTGGGAATTCAAAGAATATATGGGGGTTATGTGCACCCACAATTTTTACTACTGGTATACAGTGCCATTGTCTGACTGGGAATTCAAAGAATATATGGGGGTTATGTGCACCCACAATTTTTAATACTGGTATATAGTGCCATTGTCTGACTGGGAATTCAAAGAATATATGGGGGTTACGTGCACCCACAATTTTTACTACTGGTATACAGTGCCATTGTCTGACTGGGAATTCAAAGAATATATGGGGGTTACGTGCACCCACAATTTTTAATACTGCTATACAGTTCCATTGTCTCACTGGGAATTCAAAGAATATATGGGGGTTATGTGCACCCACAATTTTTAATACTGGTATACAGTGCCATTGTCTGACTGGGAATTCAAAGAATATATGGGGGTTACGTGCACCCACAATTTTTAATACTGCTATACAGTTCCATTGTCTCACTGGGAATTCAAAGAATATATGGGGGTTATGTGCACCCACAATTTTTAATACTGGTATATAGTGCCATTGTCTGACTGGGAATTCAAAGAATATATGGGGGTTACGTGCACCCACAATTTTTGCTACTGCTATACAGTTCCATTGTCTCACTGGGAATTCAAAGAATATATGGGGGTTATGTGCACCCACAATTTTTAATACTGGTATACAGTGCCATTGTCTGACTGGGAATTCAAAGAATATATGGGGGTTATGTGCACCCACAATTTTTAATACTGGTATACAGTGCCATTGTCTGACTGGGAATTCAAAGAATATATGGGGGTTATGTGCACCCACAATTTTTAATACTGGTATACAGTGCCATTGTCTGACTGGGAATTCAAAGAATATATGGGGGTTATGTGCACCCACAATTTTTAATACTGGTATACAGTGCCATTGTCTGACTGGGAATTCAAAGAATATATGGGGGTTATGTGCACCCACAATTTTTAATACTGGTATACAGTGCCATTGTCTGACTGGGAATTCAAAGAATATATGGGGGTTATGTGCACCCACAATTTTTACTACTGGTATACAGTGCCATTGTCTGACTGGGAATTCAAAGAATATATTGGGGTGACGTGCACCCACAATTTTTAATACTGGTATACAGTGCCATTGTCTGACTGGGAATTCAAAGAATATATGGGGGTTATGTGCACCCACAATTTTTAATACTGGTATACAGTGCCATTGTCTGACTGGGAATTCAAAGAATATATGGGGGTTATGTGCACCCACAATTTTTAATACTGGTATACAGTGCCATTGTCTGACTGGGAATTCAAAGAATATATGGGGGTTATGTGCACCCACAATTTTTAATACTGGTATACAGTGCCATTGTCTCACTGGGAATTCCACAAATAATTTGGGGATTCATTCACCCTACATCTCAGGCTCTTGCCATATTCACCCAGGTTGTCAGTGCTGCACCAGCTCGTTCCCAGACAGCTCGGCCCGAAAAACACGTTACCTATATAGAGGATTTGGACAATGAAGACAACATGTTCTAAATCTAATGTCTGCACCTTCTCCAGAATTAAAATAAAGGCAGCGTTTAACTTTCAAATAGCACTGCACAAAGGAAGAGCTTATCAGCTTGTCTCATGACATGCTACTGAAAAGTTTCATTTGTGTATCTTAATGTAAATATAGTTGTATAAGCTTTTTGGGTTTTAGGCACTGCCAAGTTATTTATTACCACCCGCTCCCTTATAATGATGATGACGCCAAAGTCACTGTGGGTGTTCAGAGCTCACAGCTTTGGGTGACATTTGTCTTGCTCTCTGTCGGTACCAGCTGTCTTTTTGGATACCGTAAAGTTATGTTGACTTTATTAACAGCTATAGAAGCTTTAGCCAGGTTGTGACGGTGTGTAACCCTAACAACACTAAGTGGGATACACATTAATAGTCAGTCTATGTATGCTAAACGTATCACTGAAGTAATTTTTTTTCCCTCTCCCCTAATATAAGAAAGGAACAGACATTAGACCTAGACCGGGGTTCGAGGCTTGAAAAAATCCAGTATTATTTGTTCTTCATGATGTGAAATATGTGTTGAAAAGCAACCCAAGATGAAGTCAGCCATGTGTGCCAGTGTGTTACTTGGCATGCCTTTGCTGGCCCCAACTGTAAGGGTCACTCTCCATTTCCTCCATTTTCCACTCCCCTTCACACCATTTGTGGTGAAGCAATGGGATGCACTGAAGTGCACCCTCTAGCCTCGTGTGGGATAGGGACATCAGATGCCACTCCAACCCCCTCGTCTTCCTCCGCCAGCCAACGGTGCGAAGATGAGAGGAGTGTGCTCTGAATGTTTTCTGCCTAGCAGAGGCTAGTTCTCACTTACGAAAATGGCCCCACTTTGACCTGTATATCAGGCACAATGGTGTAGGTTTCAAAGAAACATGGCACCAACAAGTTGGAAAACGTGGGCCATGCGTGGACCGTGTTTGAGTCTGGCAAGCTCCAGATCTGCTACCAGGTTCCAGCCATTATCACAGGCGCAAAAATGCCAGGCCCCAGGTGTAGCAGGGAAAAAAAAATGCCATCTCAGCCAGGATGGCATCCCTGACCTCGGAGGCACTATGCTGTCTGTCCCCCAAGCTGATCAGTTTCAGCACGGCCTACTGACATCTCCCCATGCCAGTGTTACAGTGTTTTCCGCTAGTAGCTGGGGTGGAGGTTGCAGCTTCGTAGGGTTTCAGTCTACTCCTGCCATGAATTTTGGCCTGGGAGAGGAGATAGGCCACCCCAGTTTGCACCCGGGGAACAGACTCCACCACATTCACCCTGCCTGTCATTAAAGATAAGCACTGCAGCATCCCTGACCACAGGCGCTTGTCCATGTGTCGGTGGTCAAGTGGACCTTGCAGCAAAGCGCAGAGCTCTGGGCCCGACTGATGTTATGGGACACATGCAGGCGCAAGGCAGAGACAGCACACCAAGAGAAGTAGTAACGGCTAGGCCCAGCATAGGGAGGTGCCCCAGCTGCCATCTGCTGACGGAAGGCCTGGGTCTCCAGAAGCATAAACAAACACCAACATCTCCAGGGCCAGCAGTTTATCGATGAGGCTGTTACAGGCTTGGGCATGGGGGTGGGTTGTATTGTACTTCTGCCTGCAATGAAAAGCTTGGGAAATGTGGAGTGGCTGGGAAGAGGCGCATGATGGTGCAGGCCAAAAGGGCGCATGAGGGTGAACTCCCCAATGTGTCAGAGATAGGTGTGTAGGTGTCCTTGCATCATATACTTGCACCATATTTGGCTTTGGAAGTTAATTTTGTGCCAAAAAGTGGTTAAGACAGCGATCCCTCAGCTACTCCCGTTACACTGTCTATTGAAGTTACCATCTGTGGAAGTGGACCACCATTTCTAAGATCCCAAAGGAAGCAGGCAAGAGATGTGCAGTTCAGAAAAAAAGATGAGAAAATAAGTTTAGGCTGTAGAGCACAGAGGGATCGGAGAGGACAGAGCTGGTGTCGGCCAGGTATTCCCACAACATGCGCCTATACTTGTCCCTCCTGGTGACACTAGGCCCCTGAGTGGCAGTAATTTGTCCAGGGGGGCCATTAACGTGTTCCAGACCTAGGAATAAGTCTTCCAACAGGGTAGAGTTTTGCATGCCTTTGCTTCTACCCACTGTTTTTGCTGCTTAGCTTCCCTCCACATCTACTCTGCTTTCACCCCTAAACATCACCCCAGTTTATGCCTTTGCTTCTACCCAGGTTTTTTGTTGATTTAGCTTCCCTCTACATCTACACTGCTTTAGCCCCTAGACATCACCCCTGTCCATGTGGGGTCGGTGGCCTCGTCATCCACCAACTCCTCTTCCAATTGCGCACTGCCCCCTTACTGCAAACCGCACATGACCACAGCTTGCCTTGATGGCAACTGTGTCTCATGATCCCCACTTAGGTCCAGACAAGTCGGTGGCGGGTCCAAAACCCCAAAATTGGAAGGAAATGGCAGATGCTGCAGTATTTCTAACACCTGTTCCTGGTGCTCGGGCCTGGTCTGTGTTGTACCCTGCACCCTGCTTAACGCATCTGCCATATCCGAAGTTGTGCTGAGCGCATGCTAATGTTTCGTGTCCAGTGCAATGGATGGGATGGGATTTCACATAAGTCTGCCACCCATGGCCACTCATGGTTGAGCAACTGAGGGAGTTGACTTTGACGAACCCGAGGGTTTTGGAGTTGGAACTACATCAAAGGTCTGTGCTGCTCACACACTCTGCTCAACACATGATATGTTTAGTGCCAGCAATGTGGAGACGTCGCACAACAGCCGTTGTTCCAGCAGGTACAGGCGTTGTAGGAGTGCATAGAGGCTAGCAGCGGCAACTATACACTTTAAAAACTATCCGCACAAGCGCCACACTTTCACCAGTAGCTCAGGAACATTGGGGTACCTTTTTCAAAAGATTAGCAGC
The DNA here is from genome assembly GCF_031893055.1 of Leptodactylus fuscus. Taxonomy (NCBI): domain Eukaryota; kingdom Metazoa; phylum Chordata; class Amphibia; order Anura; family Leptodactylidae; genus Leptodactylus; species Leptodactylus fuscus. Next base: position 84,327,873 of record NC_134265.1, on the reverse strand, counting down.
AATGAGTTAAAAACGTGGCCCAGGCATGGAATATGTTGCAGGCTGCCAAGCTACAGAGCCAATCCCAGGTTACGGCCATTATCACACATGACAACATGCCTGGGCCCAGGTGCAGTGGCAAAAACCACATTGCCGTCTCATCGAGGATGGCATGACTCACTTTGTAGGCAGTGTGCTGTCTGGCCCCCAAGCTGATGAGCTTCAGCACGGCCCGCTGACGTCTCCCCACACCAGTGTTGCAGCGTTTCCAGCTCGTAGCTGGGGTCAATTTAACAGCGGAGGAGGGTGGTGTTTCAGCCCTCCTCCCAGGAATGTTGTGTGGGGAGACAAGTCAGGCCACCACATTTTGCGACCCGGTCCACGCCTCAACTACATTCAACCACTGTGCCCAAATTGAAAGGTAGCGTCCCTGTCCGCATGCACTTGTCCATTCGTAACTGGTCACATGGAACTTTAGGGCTAAGCGCTGAATTTAGGGACCGCCTCATGTTTGGGGGAAAGTGCTGGTGTGGACGGCACAGTGCGGTGGCGCAGTAGACACTCTGCCCAAAAAGGGCAGAGTGTCCCCCAGCCGGGATTCCAACATCTCCTGGGCCAGATTTCTTGAGATGAGGCCGTTGAAGCCTTGGGCATGTGGGTGGGTTGCGCTGTACTTTAGCATGAAATGAAAGGCTTGGGAGATGGGGAGTTGCTGGGAAGAGGCGCATGATGGCGCGGGCAAAAGGAGAAATGGCAGGAAAAGGTGAGGATAAGGGTGAACTCCCCAAAGTGTCAGAGGCAGATGTGGAGGTGTCCTGGCTCCTGGTCTGGACTGCAGCGCCAGCCCTGTCAACAGTGGAAGAGGCAGTGGCAGCCAGGCCAAACGACGATTATCCTGCGCTTGCTCTCACCCACTGAGCCCAGGGCTTGCCTTCCAAATGATGGCACCCGCAAGAGGTGGTGAGATTCCTCTCCGCAGATCTCCAAACCATCTTGGACTTGCAAATTGCACTAAATTTGTCATGTAACTGACATGTATATGATGAGTCTATCCATTGTCTGTTCATTTTGGTGAAAGTCAGCCTGTCAGCTGACAGACAGCTGTGCTTGTCAGTGATGATGTCACCGGCTGCTTGTACCCCCAGTTTTTGCTGCTTAGCTTGCCTCCACATCCACACTGCTTTTGCCCCTACACATCACCCCTATCCATGCCTGTGCCTCTAGCCATAAGTCTGCCACCCATGGAAACTCATGGTGCAGAAAGTGAGGGAGCTGACTCTGAGGAACCCTTGGGTTTTGTAGCTGGTACTCCATCAAAGGTCTCTGCTGCTCACACACCCTGCTGAACATACGGTATCTAGGGTTAGAGCGTGTGGTGACCTCGCACAACAGTAGGTGCTTCAGGCAGATGTAGGCCTTGCTGGAGTGTATTGCGGCTAGCTCCAGGTACTGTAGACTTGGGAAAGTGGGTGTCCAAGTGCCGCACTTTCACCCTTAGCTCAGCTAATTTGGGGTATGTTTTTAAAAATCATTGCACCACTACATTGAACATGTGGGCCAGGCATGGAACGTGTTGGAGGCTGGCAAGCTCCAGAGCCCTCCAACAAGCTAAAAAACCTGGCCCCAGGGGCAGCGGGAATAAACAAATTGCCATCTCATCCAGGATGGCATCCCTGACCTCAGAGGCAGTGTGCTGTCCGTCTCCCAAGCTGATGAGCTTCAGCCCAGCCTGCTGACGTCTCCCCACACCAGTGTTGCAGCGTTTTCAGCTCGTAGCTGGGGTAAATCTAACAGCGGAGGAGGAGGAGGGTGGTGTTTCAGCCCTCCTCCCAGGAATGTTTTGTGGGGAAACAAGTCAGGAAAATTCTTGAAACGGGAGAGTTTTGCATCTTTGCCCTTGCTGCCTATGGACATCCCTTTGCCTCTAGCCACCATTTTCCCTGCTTTGCTTGCCTCCACATCCACACTGCTTTTGCCCCTAGACATCACCCCAGTCCATGCCTTAGCTTGTACCCCCAGTTTTTCCTGCTTAGCTTGCCTCCACATCCACACTGCTTTTGCCCCTAGACATCACCCCAGTCCATGCCTTAGCTTGTACCCCCAGTTTTTCCTGCTTAGCTTGCCTCCACATCCACACTGCTTTTGCCCCTAGACATCACCCCAGTCCATGCCTTAGCTTGTACCCCCAGTTTTTCCTGCTTAGCTTGCCTCCACATCCACACTGCTTTTGCCCCTAGACATCACCCCAGTCCATGCCTTAGCTTGTATCCCCAGTTTTTCCTGCTTAGCTTGCCTCCACATCCACACTGCTTTTGCCCCTAGACATCACCCCAGTCCATGCCTTAGCTTGTACCCCCAGTTTTTCCTGCTTAGCTTGCCTCCACATCCACACTGCTTTTGCCCCTAGACATCATCCCTATCCATGCCTCTTCCCCTAGCCATAACTCTGCCACCCCTGGAAACTCATGGTGCAGAAACTTTGGTTGCTGACTTTGAGGAACCCTTGGGTTTTGTAGATGGAACTCCATCAAAGGTCTGTGCAGCTCACACACCCTGCTCAAGATATGGTATTGTAGGGTTTCAGCGTGTGTGAATGACGGACAACAGCCTGTGTTTGGACAGATGTAGGCCTTGCTAGAGTGTTTTTAGGCTAGCAGCGACTCCTGTGCACTTGCAAAAGTGGGCGCACAAGCGCCGCATTTTCAACAGTAGCTTCGGTACATTTGGGTATGTTTTTAAAAAACTTTGCACCACTAGGTTAGACGTGGGCCAAACATGGAACGTGTTGGAGGCTGGCAAGCTCCAGAGCCGCTACCAGGTTCCAGCCATTATCACAGGCGTAAAAATGCCAGGCCCCAGGTGTAGCAGGGAAAAAAAAATGCCATCTCAGCCAGGATGGCATCCCTGACCTCGGAGGCACTGTGCTGTCTGTCCCCCAAGCTGATGAGCTTCAGCACCGCCTGCTGACGTCTCCCCACACCAGTGTTTTAGCGTTTGCCGCTAGTAGCTGTGGTGGAGGTTGCAGCGTCGTAGGGTTTCAGTCTACTCCTGCCATGAATTTTGGCCTGGGAGAGGAGATAGGCCACCCCAGTTTGCACCCGGGGAACAGACTCCACCACATTCACCCTGCCTGTCATTAAAGATAAGCACTGCAGCATCCCTGACCACAGGCGCTTGTCCAAGTGTCGGTGGTCAAGTGGACCTTGCAGCAAAGCGCGGAACTAAGGGCCCACCTGATGTTGAGTGACACGTGCTGGTGCAAGGCGGGGACGCCACACCGGGAGAAGTTGAGACGGCTAGGGACGGCATAGTGAGGTGCCACAGTTGCCATCAGGTCCGGGAAGGCGGGAGTTTCAACAAGCCGGAACGCCAACCTCTCCTGGGCCAGCAGTTTAGCGATGTTGGCGTTCTAGGCTTGCGTGGGTGGGTGGTTAGCGGTGTATTTCTGCCGGCGCTCCAATGTCTGAGAGATGGTGGGTTGTTGTAAAGAAGCGCCTGATGGTGCCTTTGATGGTGCAGGAGAAGGAGATAAGACAGAAACAGGGGAGGATGAGGGAGAAGTCAACAAAGTGGCGGAGGCAGATGAAGTGATGTCCTGGCTCGTCCTCTGGAGTGCATCGCCAGCACTGTGAGCAGAGGCAGTGGCATGAACGGCGGGCGACGTTTGTCCTGCTGTTGCTGCCTGCCACTGATTCCATTGCTTGGATTCCAAATGACGGTGCATTGAAGTGGTGGACAGGTTGCTCTTCTCAGGGCCCCTACTCGATTTCGAGAGGCAAATTGTGTAGACGACACTATATCTGTCCTCGGCGCATTCCTTGAAAAAACTCTACACCTTCAAGAAACGTGCCCTCGATGGGGGAGTTTTTCTGGGCTGGGTACAAAAGGGAACATCTTCGGACATTCCGGGTCTGGCCTGGCTTCGGCAAAGCAGCTGACCTCTGCCTCTGGACATGTCTCTGCCTCTAGCTACCCTTTTTGGTGCTGCACCTGCCTCAACATCCACACTACTTTCCCAGCTTGACATCTGCCTTGTCCAGGTGGGGTCGGTGTCCTCGTCGTCCACCACCTCCTCTTCCAACTCCTGTCTCGCCTCCTCCTCCTGCACAATGCGCATGTCAACTGGCTGCCCTGACAGCAACTGCGTCTCATCGTCGTCGATGAGGGTGGGTTGCTGGTCATCCGCCACCAAATCGACCGGAGATGGAATGGAGGAGACTCTAGTGTTTGAGCATCTGGACACAGATACTCGTCTGTTAGGTCCGTGGAATCGCGAAATGGAGGGGCAGGTTGCGGTACAGTCAAAGGAAGGGAGAACAGCTCTGGGGAGCAGGGACAGTTGGGGTTATTGTTCTGAGAAGATTGGGAATTTTGGGTGGAAGGAGGACAAGACTGTTGGGTAAGAGGAGGTAGAGGCTGACTGGCTGGTGGACAATGTGCTTTAAGCGTTATCCGACAGCCATTGCAAGACCTGTTCCTGGTTCTCGGGCCTACTAATCTTTGTACCATTCAGCCTAGTTAATGTGGAACTTTTGTGCAAAGCGCAGAACTTAGGGCCCGCCTGATGTTAAGGGACACACGCTGGTACAAGGCTCAACTCACCCTAAGTGCCAAAAACACTGCTGGTGCAAGGCTCTACTCATGCCAAGGGCCTCAATCTCTGCTGGTAGCTCAGCTTAAGGTCATGTAACTTTGTTTGGAAGGGCTCATGTTAAGGGCTAGAAAAGTGAATTTTGGAAGGTCTTACCACATCACTCACACACACACACACACACACACACACACACACACACACACACACACACACACACTCAAAATGACAGTTAAGGGTGAGGGCTTTTGGAATTCCCATTGCCTATTCCATTTGTGGTTGTCATGGGGAACGTGATTTAAAGGGGTGGTTGTTACTGTTTGTTGAGCTTAAATTGGGGTTTGTGTCCATCCATTTGGGGAGTAAAGAAGGTTTCCAGGTATTTTCCCACTTTGATAGAGGTTTTTTTGAATGTGGAAAGTGTGTAGTTGTTAGGCAGTGATGTTGGGGTAATAGAGGGTCTTTGGTGTGTTAGATGCCCCCAGGCATGCTTCCCCTGCTGTCCCAGTGTCATTCCAGAGGTGTTGGCATCATTTCCTGGGGTGTCATAGTGGACTTGGTGACCCTCCAGACACGGATTTGGGTTTCCCCCTTAACGAGTATCTGTTCCCCATAGACTATAATGGGGTTCGAAACCCGTTCGAACACACGAACATTGAGCGGCTGTTCGAATCGAATTTCGAACCTCGAACATTTTAGTGTTCGCTCATCTCTAAAGCTTATCATTACATCTTTTCAGATTAACAATGCGTCCTTGCATTTGGAGTCTGAGACATAGGACATGTGACTGATGAACATAACATCACATGACCGGGGAAGTGGAATCAACTTTCACGCGAACCCCACCAGTGCTTCAATGCTGTCTGACCCTCCCTCATTGATTTGTTATTGATGATATATACTAAGGATAGGTCATAATCAATTTTAAAGCAGTTTTCTCAACTCAGAGTTTAAGCCACCCTATTGTCTCCTTGCTCCTCCATTTCCTGTTTTTTTAGCTCAAGACAACCGGGTGCTTGTGCATGTTGTAAACTGCACAGCTATCCATAGATTTACATCCAGAAATAGCAAAAGCACTGATCAGCATTTATCAGGGCACAGCAACTGAACTCAATATGCAGAGAGAGGAAGAGAAGAGAATATAGGTGGCTGGGAACAGCAACTAAGTCCTCCACCCAACCAGAGAGGTAGTCTGTAACCTAGGCAACCAGCTGCAAATACTGAGGAGGTGTAATGAAGAGTATCTGGGAAATGAAGCAATATGTTTAGTAAAACACTACACTAATGTAACCCCTATGTGCAGTTCAAGGCAACGAGGGGTTAACAGTTTGCAGACATTATGGATGGGGGATGAAAGCAATTGTGTTTGCTTATCAAATCCTTGGAGCATGGGAGGGGCTGCTTTGCAAGGAAGACCATGTGCTCAGGCAGTCTGCAGGATAGAGGGATCACAGGTGGATGCAAGAGGAAGATCTTTTGAGCTTCCAGAAGCTGAAAGCAAAAGGAAAGAGGATTTCATTCCTTCAGAGACAAGGTTACTGGCTCCACAGGAGGATCTGCTGAAGAGACTGGGTGTTTATACCTTCCACAACGGACGGAAGCGACTCCCAGCTATACCTGAACGTTCTTCTAGACTTAGCCCTTTGGCAGCCTGTTGGACGGGACGGGGTTAATCCCTCTGGGACTGTAAGTGTACCACCAGCATTCTTATTTAGACTGAATCCTATGACCCAGGAGTAAATGGTTCTTGTTAGAGTAATCTTCCTCTAGGAGTAAGAGACTTGTTCCATGCAGATATATGCTGTGCTGCCATGTCATATTACAAGGGATAGAGCCTGATGCTGCTGATAAATGATTGTAGCCAGTATTGGATTTTCTGCAGTGTACCAAATCTTCTGCACTAAGGAATCGCACCCTGCTAGGATTTAAAGGAGCATTATTAACTTCTGACATATTTCATGTACACCAACGAACGAAGAGTTTCCCACAACCAGGGCAACAGGCTTTGTATTAAGACTGAGTTTTTGTGATTGTTATACATTGTCCTAGGGCTTTGCCACATAGACTTGCCATTTTCTAGATAGGTTTATCGCTTAACGTACAACCTCTTACTGATGCTGTGAATGTTATTGCATATTGTACTTCACCATTACTTTTATTAAGTTCCATATAAAAGTTTCTTTGTTTATACCACAATCCTCTATGGCGTGTTGGTGTGGGCGGGGCTTTACCTTGTCCATCCTCGGGCAGAGATCTGAAGAAAGGCACTGTCAACCCGGAAGCACCAGAATATCACTGACAAGGGTGGAGGCACTGCGCTAAGCAAGGTGGAACGGCAACTCATACTTACCCGAACGCCCCGCTACCCGGGGGTGTGGCCCAAGGGGGGCGTTACACTAAGCTTATGCTACACAATTAAATATGATCCTGCATATGGGCATACTCCTTAAAGGGATTCAATTATTGAAATGAAATTCTCTCCCTAACACGTAGGAATTGCGTTAAGAAAGGCTATTCTTCCTCTACGCATTGATGTATTCTCTGCGTTGGCGTTCGGTAGAAATCCCGGTTTTCTTCTTAATGCAAATGAGTTCTCTCGCAGAACTGGGAGCAGCCACAGGTAAATTACTGCGGGCATGCACAGTCGGCTCTGCCAGAGGTCCAACTGCGCATGCCTAGATGTTTGAAGCAAAGAAGACGCAGGAATAGGCCGTTCCAGGTGACGATAGAGCCGATGCTAGAGATTTCTCTCACAGCATTGGGATGCCCCCCAGTGCTGTTTGAGTGCTGGGGCCCACCCCCAGTGCTGCGAGATAATTAATTTGCATACAGAAGAAAACTGGGATTTCTACCAAACAGCGGCGCGGAGAAGACATCTAAAGGTAGGAGAAGAATTGACTTTCTTAAGGCTGTTCCTACGTGTTAGGGAGAAAAAAAATTGTATTTTAATGATTGAATCCTTTTAAAGTGGACCTTTCACCACCTTTAACAAGTCCAGTTTTTACGTCAATAAGTGCTGCTCCGCTGATTCTGAGATAATTGGATTTTTTTCTGTAGTGCCCACTATGCTGTTAGTTTTGGTGCCTGATACGCTATTTAGTCTCTGTACTACCACGAGGGCCGAGTCAGGCAGGAGCAGGCAAGGGGTGTGATTCTGATCTCTGACACTGGCTGCCTCTGATTGGAGCTCTGAATCACTCCACCTGTCTGACACCGCCCAAATAGCACATTGAACATCAAAGCTACCTGTGCTTATTACTCAGGAATGGTGGGGACTAGAGAAAAAATTCCAACTGAGCTGGATTTGGTGTAGCGGAGCCTATTAATAGATGTTAAGAACTTGAATTGGTGGAGGTGGTGAAAGGTCCATAATTCTTTATATTTTTGAGTGTTTTTGTAGTTGAGTTATTCATACACTACTAATGTGATAGAAACAAACTAAGGGTAAGGATTGCTACAATTTGAAAGAGTGTAAACAAAAATAGCAACTATTCTAAAAATTAACTTTTATTAGATTCCTTTCCTTTGAATATATTTTAACCAGAATACTCTCCTGATATTTTTAGCTATCACCAGTATTTTTTTTTTTTTTAACTAATGCTCAAATGTTGGTCTGTTTTTGCTTAAAACTAACCAACATGACATCAATACAATAAAAAAAACTCCATCTAATTTTAGAGTGACTTCATTATTTTTCTAGTAAATGAATATTAGGCATATGTTTATAGAACAATCTTTATATGGATTGTATTGTACTGTACCTGCATTTCTTGACAAAAAGAAGCAGAGGGTCCAAACAAAATCTGACATTGTTCATCTGCTGTATACGTCATGCCTGGCAGTTTGGAGGGAATAATCACAGAGCTGATGCTTTGGGGATTTGTCTGCAGCAAACAGTTACTGGCTTTTGACCTGGCAACATACGCAGAGTTTTAAAATGTGGAACAGAAAGAGAAGTGCTTATGACTAAACTGCTATAAACATTCATTTTACAGTAAAAGAAAAAAAAAAGATAGCACACCATTACAATTTTATTCAGGCTTTACACATGAGACCTCAGCACTGTTTACTGTCCGCTCTCTGTTTACGTTTACACATCCAAAATTTTGGAGTAACCTTTTCCTCAATGATTGCGACTTTACACAATTCTTAGAAAGATTCATTAGTCTCTAGATATTCGACAACTGATACAACTTCCCAGGGTTAGTTCCAGGCATTGAAGATTGGGAGGGGAAGAAGGGGGGGGGGGGGGGGGGTTGACCAGGGTTTTAAAAAGAAAAAAGAAAAAAAAAAAAAAGAAGAAGAAGAAGAAAATAAGCTAAAATAAAGAATAATGAAAAATAAAAACAATTTAAATTATTTACCATGTAACGCTGTCTTTCCTCCAGTGGATGAACCCTATTGGTTGGTTGCTGCAGTCACGTCCATGTATTGCATATTGTTGCAGCATTCCAATGCATACTACAAAATGTGTATATTGTATTTGTGTTGTATATAGATTATACATAACATGAGCCAGGGAAGAACAGGTTGGTGTTGGGGTAGAGTTTTGGTACATCACTGGCAGAGAATACAAGGAAGTTGGAGAAGACTGTGAGTCTTCCTGGAGCATTTGTAGATAGAAGTAATGCATTAAGGTAGAGGACAGCCTGAGCAAGGTCCTTGTCTGGTGTGAAGATCCCCCACCCAGAATAGCATCCCCCCCATCAGTATGTCTTTGGAGTGTGGGAGGAAATCCACACAAACACAGGGAGAACATACAGGCTCCTTGCAGATGTTGTCCTTGGTAGGATTTAAACTCAGAACTCCAGCACTCCAAGGCTACAGTGCTAACCACTGAGCTACCATTCTGCACATAGCACATTGTTTTAGCCTAAGTCAATAAAGTGTGCCAGGATTGTATTCCGAGTATGAGATGTACCAAGGCCTGAGAGCAACAGACCTGTCTGAGAAACAGGATGGATAGGGCAAAATGTTGAGACCCTGCTGTGGACTTTACATGAGAGATGACAGAAGCAGAATAGCAAATATTCAAAGTGGAAGATTTCTTATATGGATAAATGATAGAAACATGTTGTGCAAATAACGTTTGTTGATTTACCCGGGTGAGCGCAGTTCTTCTGTTCTCCCCTCGAGTGAGAAGGTCCACCCCCAATATTGTTTTCTTGGAATCTCCGGATTCCTGAGTCTTATTCCTACATTAATATCATGGGCACTCCAACTAGCATCAGGCTTAGGTGGGCTGAAGATTAGTAGTGTGCCCCAGGGGAAAGACTGCCAACACTATCAGATACACAGCAGACCCCCTTAGCTCTGCTCCAGCCCAGGAGGAGAACTGGAGGAAATTTGTTAAGTATTATAGTTACCATAACAAGTTCAAGTACTACTACTCTCACCCTTCAGGCTTCCTCCAATGGGTTGCATCATCACCATAGGATAAGTAAGACAGCACAAGCAGGGACCGCCAAGGGTGCTGCTTTGATTCACCTTTACCAGTGGAGTAAACCTTTTAATTCAACATTACATCAGATTTCACTTAACTTTTTGGAAATCCTCACCAACCATTCTAATGTTACTTCATGTAAATTATTGCTTCGAATAATTAGCTTTCACTTAAACTCTGAGTCATTGTTTAAAAGAAAAAGAGATACCATCTATTCATGTACGTATTTCCCATCAAATACGATACTAATGATTGTACAGAAATAAATACACATATATTGTTAGAAAATCTTTCTAAGAACTGACATGTAAAATAGAAATGGAAATTCTTGGGTCATTGCTGAAATTAGGAGGCAGGCAGCAATATTTGGAGAACTTCCATAACGTTCATTTTTGAGCAACTCATAGTGTTGGCAATAGCACAGATGCCTGGCAAATGACAGAATATTGTCAATGATGGCAATGTCCTGCAGATGAGTTCATAAGTCCCTGATATAAAAGTAAAGTATCATTTTAGTTGAATTAATAAGAGCTAATTATGTAGCAGGACCTTTAGTAACTGTTTTTAATTGAAAAAAAAACATAACTGGGAGTAGCCATACAGGACATATATCCTTCCTTTTATAGAAAGTGCAGGAGGATATGTTTGTTTTGTGGTGCCACTGGGGAGCATGGCATTGTGTGGTGCCACTGGGGAGCATGACATTGTGTGGTGCCACTGGGGAGGATTACATTGTGTGGTGCCACTGGGGAGCATTACATTATGTGGTGCCAATGGGGAATATTATAATTCTCCCCAGTGACTCCACACAATATAATGTTCCCCATTGGCACCACACAATGTAATGCTCCCCATTGGCACCACACAATGTAATCTTGCCCAGTGGCACCACACAATGTAATCCTCCCCAGTGGCACCACACAATGTAATCCTCCCCAGTGGCACCACACAATGTAATCCTCCCCAGTGGCACCACAGAATATATTGTGTGGTGCCACTGGGGAGGATTTTACACAATATAAAACTAGTAACAGGAAAACCATATTAATATAAGATACGTCCAGGAATATTACACTTTATAAAGGTTCCACCAGGAGTATTACACAAGTAAGGCTACAACCAGGGTTATTACACAAATTTAATGGTAGAACCAGGAGTATTATCAAATATATAGGTATGACCAGGATTATTATACAAATATAAAAGGTACTATCAGGAGTACTGTATCATACAAATAAAATTTATAGATACGCCCAGGATCATTACACAATATAAAATTACCTGCAGGAGCATTATACAATATAAAACTACAACAAGGAGTAGGTCATAAATATAAAGGTATGACCAAGAGTATTACAAAATATAAAGCTGGGACCGGTGGCATTACACAAGTATAAAGATACAACTAGGAGTATTAAACTGCATAGTGCAAACTTGTATAGTACGTAGACACCATTCATTCTCCCCTACTCAAACACACCAGCCTAATTTGCTTTTCCATACAGGACAATCTCCCCCACTTACAATTGTCTATCTCATGGGCATCATGGAGGCTCAGTGGTTAGCACTGGAGTCCTGAGTTCAAATGCAACCAAGCACAATATCTGCAAGTAGTTTGTATGTTCTCCCCGTGTTAGTATGGGGTTACTACGGTTTCCTACCATACTCCAAAGACATACTAATAGGGAAATGTAGATTGTGAGCCTTATATGGGACAGTGACTGACAAGGTCTGAATATGTTGGCGCTAGACAAGTAAGCTCAACAAATAAAATATATTTGACTCAAGACAGATTGGCCTGTATAAAAGTCTATGGAGAGTGGACAGGGGAGTGAGATAACACAAGAAAGACAGATTTTAATCTGACTCTGGAGCTTTCCATCATCTAGTCAAAGCAATTTGCATCAATTCATGTCAAGAATCTCTATATACTGTATGTCCTGCATGATTCTGTGAGAGACACAGCTAGAGCAGATTCCTCCTCTACTCAAAGTCTACAGTGAATGGCGGTTAGTTTCCAGTCAACCCACCAGCTCAGACATGGCTGACTATTCCAAATACAGTATCTACAGGTAGTAGGAAAAACTGCAGAATAGATATGTTAGTCTTCATGTACATACACATGGTAGGCTATGCGTAAAGATCAAATGAAGCTACATGTACTCTTTAAAGAGGAGGACTCCCTAATAGACCATTACAAAATTCCGGTTTGAAATTAATTTTTATTCTGATCTTTTCCTTGTTTCCACATATGGCACATAAAGTTTATAAAGCAATGTAATAGCACAATAAAAAGACAATAAGCAAAATAATACTAGCATATAATTGAATAATATGGACTCTGTTTGCTGCTATTGAAGTAGTTGTTAGTATAATAATAAGTGGAATTAGCACAATGTTTTTACGAGTAATTTGTGCTGCGGTGACTCAATAATTTGCCATCTGCTTTGGATTGTGCAGTGTAAAACAATCTTATAATGCTTGAAGGACTTGTCAGGTGAAAGTCATATAATCCGTAATGTTACATTTCATTTGCACTGTGGGTATCCCAAAGTTGACATAATTAATTGTAAGTGTTTTTCTAACACAGTCAGTAACATTACTCATTACTTTACTTCTACAATAACATTACTCAGGGAATGAGACAGTATACCGCACAGTGTTTCGTAATAAGTTAATGAGAAATTAAAGCAATTACCTAAGGAATTTTTCAAGGTCTTCTCGACTACATCTGGACCATGAAACATCGCCAAGATTCTGCCCCTTGATCCATTCTCCTGACATAATATGAAGACCATCTGCACAGGATGGGTGGTCATTGTCATGGTTTATACCCATGCTGATTTCATAACATGTAAGAAAAAAAGCAAACGCAAAAATTTCAAAAGAAATATCTCCAAATAAAACCAGAACTTGACATAAAAAGAAAAATTGTTTTAGCCCTCCATAGAGAGTTTTATACAAGACAAGCATTAGAAATGTAAATGAAATTCTCTTGGACATAGCAAACGTACTAATTGTATAACATAATGTATTGTAGTCAGTAAATTCACATTTTCTCAGCATAATATAAAATATATATTTTAAAATAATATTTTAGTGATTGAAAAACTTTTTTTCTGCCTTATTATAACAAAGCCTAAAGGGGTTGTCTACTTTTTGATGAAATTTTAGAAATGGCCTAATGCCTCCAGCATGTGAAGCTATAAAATGGTTCATTCCTCTGAAGCACTCTTTGTTTAAATCCTCTTTCTTGTAGATGGTGGTGGTCACATGATTCACCCGTATAACAACTTTCTTGACTACATTATGCTCTATACCTGTGATGGTGAACCTATGGCAAGTCCTGATCTTTGCCTAACGGGAAATCTAGTACAGAATTCCCCATTAGTGAGTGATCACTGCTTTCAACTGTACAGTATGTGTTCAAAGTTGTCAGTGTGGGCCGTGTGTCTGCGCGACCGCAGACTACACTGACTGCAGAGTGTGACCTCTGCTCCGACACAGGCGCAGTGATGTAAGTCATTGGTGCTGCAGTGAGAAGAAGGAGGAGGAGGAGGACACTCTTCGTGGGACTGCATACTGAGTAAGTAGCCTATACTACTGTGTGTGGGGTCTACTATGGAGCATATATGACTATGTTTAGGGGGGCTACTGAAGAGCAGGGAATACTGTGTGGGGGGCCTGTTGTGGATTATATACTACTGTGTAGGGGCCTACTGTAGAGCATACAATACTGTTTGGGGGCCACTGTGGAGTACATTATAAAGTGCAGGGGCCACTGTGGAGCAGATTGTACTGTCTTGCAGCTACTGTGGGGCAGATTGCACTGGGTGGAGTCCCTTCACTATTTATATCACACAGCATCTGTTTTATAGCAGATGTGATATTAGTACAGACTGTAATAACATTGCAAGTTCACTAAAAAACAGATCATGTGCCATGTAAATAGTGAACATTAATTGTTCAAAAGTACCAAACGCAGAAACCTTTACCTTTCAGTTCAAAGATGTCCGTATAATTGAAATCTCTGTAAAGTCCTATTTACACAACTGTGTTTTGCGGGTCCATAACAGTCCACAATTGTGGAGCTGCACAGTATTGAGTTTAAGTTGATGTGTTGGTACTTTATGATAATTTAGTGGGTTTTGGGTTGCAGTTTGGACACAGTCTTTAAAAGATTCACCATCACGGCTTTATACCATATTAAAAGGATTGTGTAGAAAGAATAAATTAGGATCCACCTCTCATCTGAGAGCAAGTCTATAATGGGATTTAGGCTACTCAAGCAAACAAGAAAATTTCCATCCACATGCAGCAAACAGGCAAGGAATCAATCAGAAAGCAAAACTTATCGAAAAGTTGACTAATTATATTACATATTTAAGAATTAATTAAAAAAAAAAAAAAAAGAAGTTACAGTTTATCCGTGTGAGTTCTGAATCTACTACGAATCAGATGTTAAAGAGCAAATCGTGCTTTGTAAAAATTTGGAATTGTCAAAGTAACATGACAAAAAACAGGTACAGATGTGCTCAACAGGGTGCTATGCTCCTATAGCTTTCATATTTTTCGTGTCCCTGTTGAGAGAGGTGTAGCTAAGCTCAAGACAGACTCATAGGGTAAGTTCACAGGGGGATTTTTGGACTGGATTTTGACGCGGGGGCCGCCTCAGAATCCAGTCCAAAAAACAGCTAGTCGCAACTGGATGCCAGTGCAGTGCATCGGCATCCAGTCGTGGCATTCCACTCTGAATTAGGCCCAAATGAATGGCCTAGTCGGGAGGGAGTGTTGTGCTACAGGCGCTGTGGCGGATTCTGCCGCGGAATCCGCGGCAAGAAAGGGCAGCTCGCTTCTTTTTTCCACGAGTGGCAAAAAACTGCTAGCAGAAAAAAGAAGTGAACGGCTCCCAGTGAAGTCAATGGGAGGCACTTTTTGGAGCTGGATTCTGAATCAAAATCCATTCCAAAAATCCCAGTATGAATTTACCCATAGACTTTTATACAGAGCTACCACTATCTACTTGAGGAAAGCAAAGCCCCTAACAGCTGAAGGAGCACATAACGGAGTTCCTCTGTCCATTAATTTCAGTGATCAGTGGGGGTCTCAGTACTTGGATGGCCACTATTTTACAGTTATAACTTGCTATGTCAAGTCTAAAATTTAAGAAACAGGCATTTCCTTTTTAACAGCTGATTCTCTAGGGATTTGAAGTGAGCTGCTTTAGCTTCTTTTCTTTCAGTCATTCAATAAAACTTTTCTTATATTTCAACTTTCTAATACACTTTGCATTCTGATAAGCTAATAGACAGTTTTATGAAACGTTGCAACCACATATGCATAAATGAAGTACAGTAGTGTACAGCAGCTATATAAATCCATCAGAAAAGCAGGTGCAGATATTTAGAGACTATTGCCTGTGGTTTGGAGAAGATGGTAATTCCCCTCTGCTATATGGAAAGGGGTTTTAGTGAAACAACCAGATTAATATTTATGTGAAAGCCCCTTAGAGTCTGGTTTTGGGAGAAAAACTTTCACTAAGATTTTTTTTTTTTTTTTTTTACTGTAGAAGAAATCCATTTTAATTATACAAGAAACATAAACTGTTAAGAAGTATTCTTAGTATTAAGAACTGGCATGGCATTCCTTATTCATGGAGAAGAATGGTGCTGTAATGTGAAATCTGTAATGTTGTATGATTTATATTACGAACATTTCTTAATATAAATAGCTGATGAGAACTAGTTTTTGATTTACACGTGAACGGTAATCTGGAATATATTATATCGCTAGTATACTATATTTAATATGGAGTAATGCCGAGTATTTTTTGTAATGTGTTGTATTATTACATACAGTTTTTCCCATTGATCTGTATACTGTCAGGCTGCCCAGTGTGTGCATAACTATAATGTGAATGTCCACAATAAACTAAGCCCAGAAAACGTGTAGAATAAAGAATTAGTAAAGTCTGTAATCTCAGAGAACTGCTGATTTACATAATGAAATGACACAAACGCGCCACGTCTGGAACCTGCAGCCCATCACATACTATAGGACCATCCTGCCATCTTTTGAGCTGAGAAACAATGTATAAGTGTCCATCTATGTACATGATTCTCTGATTAGGTCTCTAGAAGTTGTGGAACCATCCATTTTTGAGATGAAAATACCTTGTTAACTCCTGTTCTGCAGCTTAGAAATCTCAATTATTGTAAAATTGACATCTGAAAACCGTTTCAAATTTGAGATAAGATTGCAATACCAAAAACCACGTCAAACAGCTGACCATCGGTGGTGCTGAGATTCACATTGCCACTGATCTTACATTGAAAGTTTATCCTAAGGGTTGGTTATCTATCTTAAAAACATGAATAATCACTTTAAATTCTAATCTACTAGTTTCCTGCAGCTGCCACTAGAAAAAGGGTAGGAACTTACTGAATTTTTAATTTATTGTATGGGTGTAGTTAGCTTATAGTTACCCCAAAGGGTAATTGCAAGTAGGCATTAAGCTATTTTTAAGAGGTTTTTGAGGCCTAATCATTGATGACCTTTCCTTAGGAAGGGGTAGCGCTTGAGGATCAGCACAGGTTCAACACTTGGGACCTTCAGTGATCAACTGTTTCAAGAGGCCTACTACTATGCACAGCGCTCTACATTTGTATAGTGGCTATGTTTGGTATTACAGCTCAGTCTATGAATTTGAGTGAGACTAAAACTGTGAGCAGGCCATGTGACAAATGAATATGATGCCACATGGCCTGTGAAGCAGAAGAAGTGTTGCTTCAAAAACTGATCCTCAGGGCTCCTGGGCGTCAATTATTTACTGATCTTCAATTGATAACCTTTCCTAAGGATAGATCATCAATTAATAAGTCCTGGAAACCTCCTTTAGGCTAAGGCCCCACGGACCAGAAACGCCGCGCTAAAGCGCTGTGGGAACAACCACAGCGTGAATGCATTGCGGTTCTTCCTGCAGTGCTTTGAACAGAAAGTTCACGTGGTTTCCTCTGCAGATTTTCTGTTACCATTGTATCTACGGGAAAGCTGCCGGCATTTCTGTAGATATAATTGACACGCTGCGATTTCCAAAACTGTGCTGGTTTTGGTAATCGCAGTGTGTCCGCGATGCGGTTTTTACCGCAAAGGGGGTATGGGATTCACATGAATTCCATCCACTTTGCAAGTACTGTATAGTACTGTACTGTATGGCTAAAAAAAAAAATCAGAATGTGAAATATATAGGAAGTCCTTATACTTCTGCCTTCTGCTAATTCCACTCCTGGCTTTGACTAAAAAAAAACCCTGCAAACCCCTGCAGGTTTCCAGTCCAAAAAATGGTTGCTGCACTGCATCGGCATCCAGTCATGTACTCTGCTCTGAATTAGGCCCAATGAATGGGCCTAGTCGGGAAGAGGGAATGTCTTCAGGCCGAATCACAGGGCGAATCCGCCTGAAAGAATGAGCATTTCACTTCTTTTTCCGGGAGCCGGAACAAACCAGCTCCCGGAAAAAACACCTGACCTTCAATGGGAGCCGTCTCTTTGGTCAGGATTTTGATGCAGATATGGCCTCAAAATCTTGACCAAAAAACTCTGTGTGAACTTAGCCTTAAAGGGGTTGGCCACTTTCAGACCAATATTGACAAACAAATGTTCAATAAAGATATACAGTTTTCCAACATACTATCTGTATCAATTCCTCACGGTTTTCTAGATTTTGGCTTGCTGTCATTTATTCTGTTACTTCGAGGATAAAACTCTGACCACAGTCATGTGATTTACGGTCCATGGTCATGTGATGAGCACACAGGTGCACAGCTGATTACCAGGTAGATGTCTGAATATTGTGTTGTGACTATAGCGAGCAGCACCTGTGTACTCATCACATGACCATGGACCGTGTTGTGGTCAGCAGGGTTTATTAAAAAAAAAAAAAAAAAAAAACTAAACCCTACGGAGCCCTCTGGGCTACTGACTGCTAAACAACCTGGTGTGAACACTGTCTAACAGTTACTGTCACTGCCAGCTAAATAAAAGGACCAGGTGTGCTCTGTTACCTGTGCAGTCAGAGCAGCCACACAAATAAACTAACTGGCTAGCCAGCACTCCTGGACTAGCCAGAGACCAACAAACCCTGTGTGCTTCCAGCCACCCAACCCCCAATGCAGCTACAGCATAGCAACTGGTCAGTGTGAATATTGACTGACAACTCACACACACCAGGCAGCATTCTGTCCAACTACAAATGGCATTGCTGACTCAGGGGATATTGTAACTAGGGCCACTAAGTGTTGACAGGCTGGAACCCAAGACACAGACACAGAGACACACACACAAAGACACACACACACACACACAAAGACACACACACACACACACAAAGACACACACACACACACACAAAGACACACACACACACACACAAAGACACACACACACACACACAAAGACACACACACACACACACACACACACACACACACACACACACACACACACACACACACACACACACACACACACACACACACACACACACACACACACACACACACACACACACACACACACACACACACACACACACACACGTTAGACTTTGAATTCAGATTTGGATTTGATCTTAGAGCACCAGGCGTCCAGACCAGCCCCCTTATATAGGCAAGGGGCGGTCTCCAGCAAATAGCCCAGCTGCCCAATCTGAGCATCCATTGGTCGGCACACATGTCGATCAACCAGTCGATCACTCCCGGCTGTTGCAAGGCAGATTAACCCCTGCAACCCTGGATTGTGCAGAGGAACAGACAGCGACGCCCATATCATGACCGCAGTTACTGCACAATCCTAACAGAACGTAAATCACATGATCATGGCCAGAGTTTTATTCTCTAAAAGTAACAGAATGAATGACTGCAAACAGAGATCTAGAAAACCATGAGGAATTGATACAGAAAGTATATTGCAAAATTGTATAACTTTCTATTGTACATTTGTTTGTCAATATTGGTCTGAAAGCGGCCAACCCCTTTAAGGTTCAGTCCCCACATTGCGGAATAACTACTTGTTTGCAGATTTTGCTGTTTTGGGGTTTGGTTGTTATTTACCAAATGGTTTCACTAGGAATGGGAACTATACACTCACCGGCCACTTTATTAGGTACACCATGCTAGTAACGGGTTGGACCCCCTTTTGCCTTCAGAACTGCCTCAATTCTTCGTGGCATAGATTCAACAAGGTGCTGGAAGCATTCCTCAGAGATTTTGGTCCATATTGACATGATGGCATCACACAGTTGCCGCAGATTTGTCGGCTGCACATCCATGATGCGAATCTCCCGTTCCACCACATCCCAAAGATGCTCTATTGGATTGAGATCTGGAGTACAGTGAACTCATTGTCATGTTCAAGAAACCAGTCTGAGATGATTCCAGCTTTATGACATGGCACATTATCCTGCTGAAAGTAGCCATCAGATGTTGGGTACATTGTGGTCATAAAGGGATGGACATGGTCAGCAACAATACTCAGGTAGGCTTTGGCGTTGCAACAATGCTCAATTGGTACCAAGGGGCCCAAAGAGTGCCAAGAAAATATTCCCCACACCATGACACCACCACCACCAGCCTGAACCGTTACCGATACAAGGCAGGATGGATCCATGCTTTCATGTTGTTGACGCCAAATTCTGACCCTACCATCCGAATGTCGCAGCAGAAATCGAGACTCATCAGACCAGGCAACGTTTTTCCAATCTTCAATTGTCCAATTTTGATGAGCTTGTGCAAATTGTAGCCTCAGTTTCCTGTTCTTAGATGAAAGGAGTGGCACCCGGTGTGGTCTTCTGCTGCTGTAGCCCATCTGCCTCAAAGTTCGACGTACTGTGCGGCGTTCAGAGATGCTCTTCTGGCTACCTTGGTTGTAACGGGTGGCTATTTGAGTCACTGTTGCCTTTCTATCAGCTCGAACCAGTCTGGCCATTCTCCTCTGACCTCTGGCATCAACAACGCATTTCCGCCCACAGAACTGCCGCTCACTGGATGTTTTTTCTTTTTCGGACCATTCTCTGTAAACCCTAGAGATGGTTGTGCGTGAAAATCCCAGTAGATCAGCAGTTTCTGAAATACTCAGACCAGCCCTTCTGGCACCAACAACCATGCCACGTTCAAAGGCACTCAAATCACCTTTCTTCCCCATACTGATGCTCGGTTTGAACTGCAGGAGATTGTCTTGACCATGTCTACATGCCTAAATGCACTGAGTTGCCGCCATGTGATTGGCTGATTAGAAATTAAGTGTTAACGAGCAGTTGGACAGGTGTACCTAATAAAGTGGCCGGTGAGTGTATATGAAGCATTTATGCTTATCCCTCCCGCCATATCCACTCCAGACTTTGGCTCAAAAAACTGCAGCAAAATCTGCAACAAAAAAGCAGCTTTTCTGCAATGTGGAACCTCAGCATAAATTTATATCTGTAAAGAGAATTCAGAGCACTGCACCAGAAAAGTTACATAAAAAAGACATAATGGTGTGTAAGAGTGGACATTCACTTTGAGGGGACAGATCTGCTGACTTTCTATCTTAACTACAGCTAACTCCCCACCCCAGGACGGACCTGACAAATTGCCCAACCTCACATCATTTTGCATCACTGACTTGGACCTTAAAAATAAATGCACAATTTCATTACTCAGTTTTTTTTTCCTACAAAGGGCCACGGGCAAATAAACTCATTGCAAGTTGAGAGCATGGTTGTCAAGTCAACAAAAAATATTTTTATCTTATAAAACCTTCGTAAGAAACCTGCTGCCAGAAAATGTTGTGATCATCCTGAAAAACAAGTTGGTGCCAATTGTAATGGAGTTTTAAAGATGAATTCTTCACAATGTGTCTAGCACAAGTCTGCCAAAAGGGCTTTCAGCTTTACGTCTTACAATACTAGACACTACGCTGAGTTATTTATCGCCTCATATCAACGAAACACATAGGAATTGATCAGGTGAAAATAAACAGCAGTGTAAAGCTAGGCAGACAGCTCTTCAAGACAATGCAATATTGGTACACTTAGATGTAGTATATGATGGCAACTGTATGTACAGTATTTTTATTTTGTATGGGAAGACTGATATCTTTCCACTGGTGTCAGCACGTTTCCTGTAAAGACCTTTGGTGGAATAAGGAATAACTTCTGTATCACTAGCCTCAACATTAAAGCAACCTTCCTGCTTACAATAAAAATGTCACAATAAATGTATAATGTATAGTTAAAATACACCTTCTACCAATAAGTATTTGGACACCTGTGGTAGAATAGAAAAACAACATTTATTTATATACAGTAGTTGGTAGAAACCAGCAGATGCCTCCTTACTGATGGTATTGAGCGACACAATACTCCCGGATGTCTGTGAGCCATCGGTTGGGTGCGGTTTCTCACTCGTCGGTCCCCAGTTTCATGGGGTCTGCCAACTCGGGGTACATTCCAACAATCACCTTCCACTTCGTAATCACATAGGCCATTGTCGATTTTGGGTAATTCAGTTCGCTTGCTATGTCCCTTAAGAATTGACCATTTCTGTGGTACTCCAAATTACCCCTTTCTCGAAATCGGACAACTCTGCACTTTGTGGCATCTTGCATGTGACTAGTGCCAATTCTGTTTCCTATTTAACGGTGGAAGACGTGACGTATATCACGACCACAGATGTCTTCATTTGCATGGGTGTCCAAATACTTATTGGTAGACAGTGTACAAGGTGCACCCTGTTTAATCTACCTGATGTGGTTCCTAGAATTTCCAGTTCACTCTTTGTGTTTGTAAAATGTTCATAAGCTTCTCATACAATTCTGTACACCCTCCTTATGTATTATGAGCCACTCTCCTTGCTCTCAGCTGGTTGATCTAAGAGTAGGGGGAAGTTTCTCAGACTACTGTAAGGTGGTGTATTTCGACCCCAGTGGCGGATCCAGGCTTTGCGGGGCCCTGGGCAATTGACTTTTGGCAAAGGGGGGGTCTGGGGGTCCTCCCCCAGGATTTTTTGAAAAAATTAGCCCTAAAAATGCGTTTTTGAGGCTTTTTTTACCCCCACCCCACTGTATTATATGCACCTCAGTACCCTCCCCACTGTATTATATACTCCTCAGTACCCCCCACTGTATTATATACTCCTCAGTACCCCTTTACTTTATTATATGCTCCTCAGTACCCCCCACTGTATTATATACTCCTCAGTACGGTACCCCCACCCCACTGTATTATATGCACCTCAGTACCCCCCCACTGTATTATATACGCCTCAGTACCCCCTCACTGTATTATATACTCCTCAGTACCCCCCACTGTATTATATACTCCAGTCCTCAGTACAACAAACACATCATACTGTCATACAATGACTTACCCATGTGAAGAGCCACAGGCCACAGCCGAGCGTCCTCCTCCTTCAGACTGCACTGCAGGACTGGAGCGATGACGTCATTGCGCCTGCGTCCGCCTGGCTACACTGACATGCACAGACATAGAACTGAAAGCACAGCAGCGATCCGCTCACTATCAGGGAATCGAATCGGATTCCCTGTTATTTAGTGAGCGATCCACACAGTGGCGTAACTAGGAATGGCGGGGCCCCGTGGCGAACTTTTGACATGGGGGCCCCCCGACACCGAAGATCTCGCCGAGTCTCTCCTACGCATTCCTGCGCGCTCTATTATGTCCCATAGTGGCCCCTGCACACAGTATTATGTCCCATAGTGGCCCCTGCACACAGTATTATGTCCCACAGTGACCCCTGCACACCATATTATACCCCATAGTGGCCCCTGCACACAGTATTATGCCCCATAGTGGCCCCTGCACACAGTATTATGTCCCTTAGAGGCCCCTGCACACACTATTATACCCCATAGTGGCCCCTGCACACAGTATTATACCCCATAGTGGCCCCTGCACACAGTATTATGTCCCATAGTGGCCCCTGCACACACTATTATACCCAATAGTGACCCCTGCACACAGTATTATGTCCCTTAGTGGCCCCTACAGGACTAAATACTGTCACGTCACCGCTGACCGCTATACCAGGACAATTGTAGATAAAAAATCTGGTCATGTGCATTACAATTTAGTAACTCCATGTGCCTCATATTAATAGCAGTTAACCCCATCATGTCCCTCACATTAAGCCTTGTGTACCTCACATAAGAGTTACTGATATGTGAGAGACATGGAGGTAATAATAAAGTATCTTCATTACTATTACCCCCATATGTCTCACATATCAGTAACTCTTATGGTGAGGCAAACAGGGGTTAATGTGAGGGACATGATAGGGTTAACTGCTATTAATATGAGGCACATGGAGTTACTAAAACAAAAGTAATCACCCCAAATGCCTGATATTAATAAGTAACCCCAGTATGTACCTGTGGACCTGTTTTCTTTCTTCAGTTTCATTTTCCTGGATCAGCTTCTTCCTTTCTTCTTCCTCTCTTCTGGTGTGCAGGAGCCCGGCAGGGATAAGCCCCGCCTCCTGGGCTCTCCTCAGCCCTCTCATTGGTGGGCAGAGGACAGGCAGAGAAAGGGAGGGAGGAGAGAGGGGGAGCGTCCTGAAGCGCTGACAGGAGCCAGAGCTGCAGCTCCTGTGTGTCAGCCATTGCTGCAGCTTCGGGGCCCCCTGTTGGTGGAAAGTATTCCACCAACAGGGGGCCCCGATCATTGTACTCCCCCTGTACCACCTCCCCCCTCTCTAAGTATCGCTGCGCATCAGATACTTGGAGCGGGCGGAGGTGGGCATCTGCAGGCAGCGCTGATGAGCTGACTGTCTGTCACTGTCAGTGTCTGATTCCGCGGGGCCTCGGGCTGCGGAGGTGCAGGGCACTTCAGGGCCGGCTCGGGCCCGGATCTCATGAAGGCCGGCTCCAGCCTGTGCTTGACTGAGGCCTGTCCGGCCTGTGTCGTGCCTCGTATGGCGCGGGGCCCCGCTAGGCGTGGGGCCCCGGGCGGTTGCCCGGCTCGCCCGGCCCTGGATCCGCCCCTGTTCGCCCCACTCCACAAAATAGCCATAGATAGGAATTTAAGATTTTGACTGCACTGTGTATATTCTATATATTTCTTTGTGCATCCTCTGGTGCACTGTATGACATGTAACACATTGTTAATGCTTATACACTGATACCTTATTGCACCGTGTGACACTGTCACTTTAACAGTATCTGCTCCTGAGTCATTGCACCATCTTCAGTCTGATACTTTCTGGAAAGAGATTGTTGCGATGATTCTTACCAAATGGGCAGAACCAGTTGCCTATTGATCACCTTATGCATGCTATGGCTTGATGCTTTGTAGTCACACTGGTTGGGAAAGTTCAAATATATGTAAAGTTTTTCTGAACCTTGGGATCTTCTGTCCAGGGCTTTGTTACAACCACTGAGTCAAGGAAAAGAGCAAGAGTGTATTCACAAGCAAGAATAGCAAACATAGAATGTGCCTTTAAGAAAGGTTGCTGAGTGTTAGAGTGCTCACTGTTGAATGAATTGTCTCCTTGCAGCAATTGAGCAACTTACATACTAAAAATTTTAACTATGTATTATACTTTTTTCCAAAATTGTATTGTGAGAGATCACTGTAATGGTTTGTAGGAGCAAGCACAGAATATCGTCACGTTCCGTTTATTTGAAACTATTATACTTTAAAGTACATGAAACCTGGAGCCACCTGCTGGCCTCATGAAAAAAAGCAATGAGCTTAGCATAGCTATTTTACATAGCAAAGTATCGCATAACTTTACAACACTAAAAATTATATATAGCTGTAACCTTCATAAAAAGCCGAAAATCCTTATCCATGAATAAATGAGGCTTTTTTTTACTGGTCAATGAGTTTTGAGATAATGCAGGGTTTTTTTGGATATATTCTTCTGTGAAAAGTTATTCAACTTCTATCAAATTGCATAGCGACAGCAATGGGTTATTCTAGGGCATAACTAAAGAATCATGGACCCTCATGCTCCTCAAGTGACATCCCATCCTTCGGACTTGTTCACTTAAACAGTGAAAAACGAATAAGCAATGGTTTTTCAACATCCGTCACAAATTCTTTCTGAGAATATATTGAATTCAATTTGTCTATTGACATATCCATGTTTTTGATGGTCCATTTTTCATGCCCATTTCTTTTTTTCAAAAAAACTGACATGAATGATCTATGTCCGTCAAGACAAACAGATGTTAATAGATCGATTAAAAAATCCTGGGTTCTATAATGGCCATGTGACAGTCTTTTCAAAAATGAATGACGTGAAGACCTTTTCACAATGTGTCTGTGCATACAAGCTTTCCTACACAACAGTCATGCCCCCTTTTATGCTACAGCCTCAAAGAATCTAACCCATTGGTACTTTCTGCCAAAAGCTTGTATATCATAAGTCTTCTTCTCCTCTCTCTCCATTGGATCGGGGGACAAAGACAATAAAATTATGATGTACAGTCTGCTGGTCACCAAAGGAAATCACAAATGATATCAAAGAACTTTATTTAGTCTTATTGTGGTGAGGGTACCCACACTGTGCATGTAACTTCAGTGGGCTCCTTTCACTTGAATTCCCTATTATTCTACCTGTCAGTGCAAAACTGACAGGCACTAAACGCTGCAATATACAAGCATGGTAGTGTAATATAGAAGTGATCAATCGATGAAAGTCCAAGTCCCCAATTAAAATCTATGCATACAGTATTGGTAATGCTGTAAAAAAAAAAACAAAAAAAAAAAACAGGCCACAAAAAAGTAGTTAAAAACTTCAATCAATAAGTCCTATATTTTCCAAAATGGACTCAAAAAGAAAAAAAAGGAGACAGCACCGAGCTGCTTAGTGAAGTACGTCGGGGTGAAGAATACTGGGATAGCAATAAATCAAGACTCTCACCTTGTCAAGTTGTAAGTAATTCACAATTACTTGAAAACACAATTTAACCAATTTACAGAGGGTTCCTCTCTGGTATCGGGGAGCAGTCAAGTCCAGACACCCAAGGGTGTTGAAGATCAGTAATAGGTCAATGGAAGAATCCAACAGGAATCACCAAGGAGCATGCTCTCACGGGGTTGTAGCATAAATCCAAATTCTTTATTCAGGTCACAAACCCATGTACGTTTTGGGGTTGACACCTCTTTGTCAAGTGTTCAAGGACAGGCGCTTCAGTCCTTGAACACTTGACAAAGGGGTGTCAACCCCGAAACGTACATTGTGTTTGTGACCTGAATAAAGAATTTGGATTTATGCTACAACCTTGTGAAAGCGCGGTCCTTGGTGATTCCTGTTGGATTCTTCCATTGTCCTGTTACTGATATTTTTCAAAATGGTCCCAATAATACAATTTGTCCCAGAATGGAGAAGACCTCAAATAACAAAGTAGACATAAAACATATAGCTTTTGGAATATGGTGAAACAATTATTTTAAAAAACCATTGCGTACTTAGAGGGGACCTTTCATCACCTCTGCCGAGTCTAGATCTTTGCATCATTCAATAGGTGCTGCTCCAATGATTTTGCCACAGATGGAATTTTTCCTCCGACCATCACTGTTCACTAGTAGAGATGAGCGAACACTAAAATGTCCGAGGTTCGAAATTCGATTCGAACAGCCGCACACTGTTCGACTGTTCTAACGGATTTCGAACCCCATTATAGTCTATGGGGGGAAATGCTCATTTCAGGGGTATGCAAAATTCGATAACATTATACTTACCAAGTACACGAGTGACGGTCGGGCTGGATTCTCCTTGAAGTCTTCTCCCGGCGCAGCGCCCCCGCGTCTTCTTTCGGCTGGAATTCACTCTGCCTAGGCATCGGAGCCTAGGCAGAGCCGACTGCGCATATGCGGTCATGCGCAGTCGGCTCTGCCCGGCCTGATGCCTGAGCAGAGCCGACTGCGCATGCGAGGGCATGCCTGTGCATGCGCAGTCGGCTCTGCCTAGGCCGGATGTCTAGGCAGAGTGAATTCCAGCCGGAAGACGCCGCGGGGACGCTGCACGGAGAAGACTTCTAAAGGTAAGAGAAGAACCAGTGTTGATTGACAGAATGTATAGCATTCTGCTAATTAACGCTGGTTCTGCATCGAACCTTAAACTTCAAACATCGATCGAGTACGAGTATTTTGAATACCGTAGTATTCGATCGAACACCTACTCAATCATCTCTATTCACTAGCAATAAGTGTTGTTACTTTTGGTACTGGAATCATTGAACCAGCACCTATTAAGTAATACTAAGAACTGGAGTTGATGGAGGTGGTGAAAGATCCTCTTTAATGCCCCTAATAGCTACATTCTTATGGGGTTAAAGGGCATCCCAAATAATAATAGATATCCTTGGCATCCTTTGGCTACCCTACAGCTGAGAATGAGCTGGAAACCTAGTGTTTCAATAGCCGACCCTACCCTATATGCTCAATATGCCATCTAAACATGACTTGATAGTGAAATATATTGCCAAAGAAGTAAAAATAAAAAATATATATATATTTGACAATTATTCAAATAATCATACATATTTCTATTCATTATTCAAATTATTTAAAGAAAATTAGTATGTTAAACAATAAATAACTTACTTGTGACCCATCTCATGAGCAATGGTAAAGGCAAGATTTAGTCCGTTATCTTCAGCAATGATGCATTTTCTTTTGTCGCTGCACATTCCGTTGAGATATGCAATGCCTGAAATTACATGTTTCTGATTAGAACTTCTATATTTCCAATTAGGAATCCTCCACAGTAGTTACAAATACATTCAGTTCAGTTGCAATAGACAGTAATGGTGGCTTACTAACATAGAATTAGAAGTCTGAAAACGGTTGTAATTTTTTATGGGGTAACAAGAAATATAAATGGTCCAGCACTGGCAGTCTTCATTATTACTAGAGATGAGCGAACAGTGTTCTATCGAACACATGTTCGATCGGATATCAGGGTGTTCGCCATGTTCGAATCGAATCGAACACCACGTGGTAAAGTGCGCCAAAATTCGATTCCCCTCCCACCTTCCCTGGCGCCTTTTTTGCACCAATAACAGCGCAGGGGAGGTGGGACAGGAACTACGACACTGGGGGCATTGAAAAAAATTGGAAAAAGTCATTGGCTGCCGAAATCAGGTGACCTCCATTTTAGACGAATAGTGGATTTCAAATCCGGGTCATATGAGAATGTGAACTTTGTGACTATGAGACAGGGATAGCTGTACAGGCAGGGATAGCTAGGGATAACCTTTATTTAGGGGGGAATGTTATTAAAAATAACTTTTTGGGGCTCTATCGGGTGTGTAATTGTGATTTTTGTGAGATAAACTTTTTCCCATAGGGATGCATTGGCCAGCGCTGATTGGCCGAATTCCGTACTCTGGCCAATCAGTGCTGGCCAATGCATTCTATTAGCTTGATGAAGCAGAGTGTGCACAAGGGTTCAAGCGCACCCTCGGCTCTGATGTAGCAGAGCCGAGGCTGCACAAGGGTTCAAGCGCACCCTCGGCTCTGATGTAGGAGAGCCGAGGGTGCACTTGAACCCTTGTGCACCCTCAGCTCTGCTACATCAGAGCCGAGGGTGCGCTTGAACCCTTGTGCACACTCTGCTTCATCAAGCTAATAGAATGCATTGGCCAGCGCTGATTGGCCAATGTATTCTATTAGCCTGATGAAGTAGAGCTGAATGTGTGTGCTAAGCACACACATTCAGCTCTACTTCATCGGGCTAATAGAATGCATTGGCCAGCGCTGATTGGCCAGAGTACGGAACTCGACCAATCAGCGCTGGCTCTGCTGGAGGAGGCGGAGTCTAAGATCGCTCCACACCAGTCTCCATTCAGGTCCGACCTTAGACTCCGCCTCCTCCGGCAGAGCCAGCGCTGATTGGCCGAAGGCTGGCCAATGCATTCCTATGCGAATGCAGAGACTTAGCAGTGCTGAGTCAGTTTTGCTCAACTACACATCTGATGCACACTCGGCACTGCTACATCAGATGTAGCAATCTGATGTAGCAGAGCCGAGGGTGCACTAGAACCCCTGTGCAAACTCAGTTCACGCTAATAGAATGCATTGGCCAGCGCTGATTGGCCAATGCATTCTATTAGCCCGATGAAGTAGAGCTGAATGTGTGTGCTAAGCACACACATTCAGCACTGCTTCATCACGCCAATACAATGCATTAGCCAGTGCTGATTGGCCAGAGTACGGAATTCGGCCAATCAGCGCTGGCTCTGCTGGAGGAGGCGGAGTCTAAGGTCGGACCTGAATGGAGACTGGTGTGGAGCGATCTTAGACTCCGCCTCCTCCAGCAGAGCCAGCGCTGATTGGTCGAGTTCCGTACTCTGGCCAATCAGCGCTGGCCAATGCATTCTATTAGCCCGATGAAGTAGAGCTGAATGTGTGTGCTTAGCACACACATTCAGCTCTACTTCATCAGGCTAATAGAATACATTGGCCAATCAGCGCTGGCCAATGCATTCTATTAGCTTGATGAAGCAGAGTGTGCACAAGGGTTCAAGCGCACCCTCGGCTCTGATGTAGCAGAGCTGAGGGTGCACAAGGGTTCAAGTGCACCCTCGGCTCTCCTACATCAGAGCCGAGGGTGCGCTTGAACCCTTGTGCAGCCTCGGCTCTGCTACATCAGAGCCGAGGGTGCGCTTGAACCCTTGTGCACACTCTGCTTCATCAAGCTAATAGAATGCATTGGCCAGCACTGATTGGCCAGAGTACGGAATTCGGCCAATCAGCGCTGGCCAATGCATTCTATTAGCCCGATGAAGTAGAGCTGAATGTGTGTGCTAAGCACACACATTCAGCACTGCTTCATCACGCCAATACAATGCATTAGCCAGTGCTGATTGGCCAGAGTACGGAATTCGGCCAATCAGCGCTGGCTCTGCTGGAGGAGGCGGAGTCTAAGATCGCTCCACACCAGTCTCCATTCAGGTCCGACCTTAGACTCCGCCTCCTCCAGCAGAGCCAGCGCTGATTGGCCGAATTCCGTACTCTGGCCAATCAGCACTGGCTAATGCATTGTATTGGCTTGATGAAGCAGTGCTGAATGTGTGTGCTTAGCACACACATTCAGCTCTACTTCATCGGGCTAATAGAATGCATTGGCCAGCGCTGATTGGCCGAATTCCGTACTCTGGCCAATCAGCACTGGCTAATGCATTGTATTGGCTTGATGAAGCAGTGCTGAATGTGTGTGCTTAGCACACACATTCAGCTCTACTTCATCGGGCTAATAGAATGCATTGGCCAATCAGCGCTGGCCAATGCATTCTATTAGCGTGAACTGAGTTTGCACAGGGGTTCTAGTGCACCCTCGGCTCTGCTACATCAGATTGCTACATCTGATGTAGCAGTGCCGAGTGTGCATCAGATGTGTAGTTGAGCAAAACTGACTCAGCACTGCTAAGTCTGCATTCGCATAGGAATGCATTGGCCAGCCTTCGGCCAATCAGCGCTGGCTCTGCCAGAGGAGGCGGAGTCTAAGGTCGGACCTGAATGGAGACTGGTGTGGAGCGATCTTAGACTCCGCCTCCTCCAGCAGAGCCAGCGCTGATTGGCCGAATTCCGTACTCTGGCCAATCAGCACTGGCTAATGCATTGTATTGGCTTGATGAAGCAGTGCTGAATGTGTGTGCTTAGCACACACATTCAGCTCTACTTCATCGGGCTAATAGAATGCATTGGCCAGCGCTGATTGGCCGAATTCCGTACTCTGGCCAATCAGCACTGGCTAATGCATTGTATTGGCTTGATGAAGCAGTGCTGAATGTGTGTGCTTAGCACACACATTCAGCTCTACTTCATCGGGCTAATAGAATGCATTGGCCAATCAGCGCTGGCCAATGCATTCTATTAGCGTGAACTGAGTTTGCACAGGGGTTCTAGTGCACCCTCGGCTCTGCTACATCAGATTGCTACATCTGATGTAGCAGTGCCGAGTGTGCATCAGATGTGTAGTTGAGCAAAACTGACTCAGCACTGCTAAGTCTGCATTCGCATAGGAATGCATTGGCCAGCCTTCGGCCAATCAGCGCTGGCTCTGCCGGAGGAGGCGGAGTCTAAGGTCGGACCTGAATGGAGACTGGTGTGGAGCGATCTTAGACTCCGCCTCCTCCAGCAGAGCCAGCGCTGATTGGTCGAGTTCCGTACTCTGGCCAATCAGCACTGGCCAATGCATTTCTATGGGGAAAAGTTAGCTTGCGAAAATCGCAAACTGACAGGGATTTCCATGAAATAAAGTGACTTTTATGCCCCCAGACATGCTTCCCCTGCTGTCCCAGTGTCATTCCAGGGTGTTGGTATCATTTCCTGGGGTGTCATAGTGGACTTGGTGACCCTCCAGACACGAATTTGGGTTTCCCCCTTAACGAGTTTATGTTCCCCATAGACTATAATGGGGTTCGAAACCCATTCGAACACACGAACAGTGAGCGGCTGTTCGAATCGAATTTCGAACCTCGAACATTTTAGTGTTCGCTCATCTCTAGTTTCTAAGGATAAGACATTTATGACCTATTCATAGGATGGGATAGGTCATCAATATCAGATCAGAGGGGCTCCAATACCTGCACATGGTATGGTTTATGATATGGCTTCAGCTCCATACATTGTCCTAAGGATAAGTCATTAATATCATATCTCTGGAAAACTTATTTAAAGTGGTTTTTCCCATCTCCTGTTTCAGCTGTCTGACTACATTCTCCTCTTCTTGCTTCCTGTACCTACCCCCCCCCCCCCGCTCAATTGGACACTGCAGTATCACAATACTTAGGCAGATCAGATAATATGCAGATGCTTGTACAGTATGGACTCAGTGTTATCTGTGTGTTTACATAGCAAGATAACACATCCAGCTTTATCAACAAACTGTAATTAGCTGAACAATTGTCCTGCCAGCTCTGAGTAAGTGATGTCACTTGTCCTATTTTACAGGTCCATGGTTATAGCAATACTGTGTAAACAATGCAAGGAATAAGTTCACATTGCAGGCAAACAAAGCAATATATTTAGGAAAAGTCTTCAGTTTACATAATCAACGAGTATAGATAGGATCCCTGATATGGGACAACCCCTTTAAGTGTTCCTACCCTTTGCAATCCATGCAGACCAGTTTGGACTGTATGTAATACTGAATGCTCTGTGAGACAGAAAACTGTTTAGTAAAGTTTACTTACTAGTTTTTACTTTCTATAATGCAGATCGTAGCGTATACAAAAGTACTGCATAACCCTACAGCAATCACTTTAAAGCCCTTTTCCTGTCACTATTTACAATCCCTTTTATTATAAGCCATACAGTACTGTAGTATAATGATGGGTGAGGTCGCTCACTTGGTACATTCACTTTCTAAGCTTCTGAATGGGTCCCCTGGCTGGTCATATGATTGACAGACTGACCTTCCAAATCACACACCTTCCAGAAGTCACTTTTAGTACATAAGTCTATGAGAGCCTGGAACGTATGCACTCACAGACATGCACAAAAAACCAGGGACTTCCGGATGGTGTGTGAATTGGCAGGTCAGTCGGCTCTTCACATGACCAGACGGAGGACCCAGTCACAAACTAAAGAATGTAAAGGACATGTCAAGAGAGTGATCTCACAAATCAAATCAAATCAAATCATTATTGGCACGTCCGAATAGGTATTTGGCATTGCCAAAGCTAGTAAAGTGGGCGGGGGGGGGGAGTTGGGTTGGGTGGGTGGTGGGTATGGGGGGTGGTTTGGGTTATAACAGTCCATGGAGTCTCATCTTCCTCTTCGTTGGCGACTGCTATATGGGGGGGTTGGAGGTGGGGGTGGGGTGTGGTGGGGCGGGTGTATTGGGATAAATATAACAGTCCGTGGAGTCTCATCTTCCTCTTGTTTGGTGACAGCTTGCCACGTATTGGGCAGCGATCTCCACAGTGGCCTCTTCTTCTCCCAGTAGGATGTAGAGTTTCCTCTTCTCGTCTGCAGATATGAAGTCTGGGATGTGGGCAGAGATGGTAAATAAAAAACCTTCCAGCGCCAAAAATATTTAAATAAAACTTGACTTTTACTTCATGCAATTAAAATTGTAAATACAATGGATCCATATGAGATACAAATAAGAGTAGCTTACGCGTTTCGGGGCTACGAAACATGCCCCTTACTCATAGCCTGGCTCTTCAGTCGGGGATTTATCCGGAGCAGCCAACTCAAGTTTTTTTCCATTCCTTTTCTATATATTTGTTTGGGGTTTGAGCGGCTTTTGAAAAAATATTTATATGTGGGCAGAGAGTCTTTGGTAGTAGACGGCCCTCACAGCTGAGTATTTGGTGCAGTGTAGCAGGAAGTGGGTCTCGTCTTCTAGGGCCCCCTGTTCACAGTTCTGGCACAGTCTGTTCTCCCGTGGCTTGTACGTCTGCCTGTATCGCCCCGTCTCTATCTCTAGGTTGTGGGCGCTCAGTCTGTACCGGCTCAGGGTCTGTCTGTGCTTGGGCTGGCGTATTCTCTCCAGGTAGGTGGCCATGGTGTAGTCCCTTTGTAGGGATTGGTACACGGTGAGTTTCTTGGAGTTATTTATTTCGTTTCTCCATTCTTCAATGTACCGCTCTCTGTTTGCCTCTGTGGTCGCCTTTATTTCGGCCTTGGTTATCATCTGTTGGTGTTTTTGGTTTGGTGGTTGGCTGTTGTTTGGTTGGTGAATGTCTGGTTTGCTCGGGTGGCTTAGCCAGGTTTGGTAGTGGTAGGAGTCGGGCTTGCTCCCCTGGATGTGTGCCTGGAAAGCTAGCGCCCTCTTCTGTATGGTGAGCCATAGGGGGAGTCTGCCTAGCTCTGCCCTGCAGGCTATGTTGGTGGTGTTGCAATGGACATGGAGCAGGTATTTGCAGAACTCCAGGTGGAAGTTCTCTGTTGGGCTGGAATCCCACCTTGACTGGTCTGGGTAGGTGGCTGGGCCCCAAACCTCGCTGCCATAGAGAAGGATCGGGGAGATGACAGCGTCAAATATCTTCATCCAGACCCTCACCGGTGGTTTGAGGTGGTACAGTTGTCTTCTGATGGCGTAGAAGGTTCTGCAGGCTTTTGCTTTCAGGGTTTCTATTGCTGTTTTGAAGCTTCCTGATTGGCTGAGCTCCAGCCCCAGGTAGGTGTAGCTGTTGGTTTTCTCCAGTGTGGAGCCGTTCAGTGTGAATTGTGGGGTGGTGGAGGCTTTATTGTGGCCCTTCTTCTGGAATACCATGACTTTGGTCTTCTTCTGGTTGATGGGTAGGGCCCATGTGGTGCTGAATTTTTCCAGCACGGACAGGCTTTCTTGGAGGTCTTTCTCAGTGGGGGCCAGGAGAAGGAGGTCATCGGCATACAGCAGGAACTTCACTTCCCGGTCGTTCAGGGTGAGGCCTGGGGCTGGTGAGGCCTCCAGGGCTGTAGCCAGTTCATTGATGTAGATGTTGAAGAGCGTTGGGCTCAGGCTACAGCCTTGTCTGACCCCTCGGGCCTGTTGGAAGTATGCTGTCCTTTTCCCATTCACCTTCACACTGCACTGGTTTCCGGTGTAGGAGCTCTTGATGACGTCGTACGTTCTTCCTCCTATTCTACTCTCTAGGAGTTTTAGGAGTAGGCCTGGGTGCCATACTGAGTCGAACGCCTTCTTAAAGTCCACGAAGCAGGCGAATATCTTGCCTCTTCTGGTGTTGTGGACGTGCGTCTTGATGAGGCTGTGCAGAGTGTAGATATGGTCTGTGGTGCGGTGGTTTGGCATGAACCCTGCTTGGCTCTTGCTGAGGACCCCGTGTTGTGTGAGGAAGGTGAGGATTCTGTTATTGATGATGCTGTTGAACAGTTTCCCCAGCGTGCTGCTGACGCAGATCCCTCTATAGTTGTTGGGGTCATATTGGTCCCCATTCTTGTAGATGGGGGTTATGAGCCCTTTGTTCCAGTCTTCGGGGAAGTGTCCAGCATTGAGCACGAGGGTGAATAGCTTTGCCAGTGCCGCGTGTATTGCTGGAGGGCTGTATTTGATCATCTCTGGTAGGATACCATCAGGGCCACTGGCCTTTTTGCCTTTCAGCAGGGCAATTCTTTCCTGTATATCTTTTATGGTGATTGGTGAGTCCAGAGGGTTCTGGAAGTCTTTGATGACTTTCTCCATGTCCCTCAGTTTGGTGATTATCTGTTGCTGTTCTGGAGTTAGTTCTTCTTCTGGGATGTTTTTGTAGAGACCTCTGAAGTAGTTGAGCCAGATATTGCCATTTTGGATGTGGAGAGAGTTTTTCTTGGGCTTTGTGCCCATGTGGTGCCAGGTCTCCCAGAATGAGCTGTCCTGGAGGGAGTCCTCTAGTTGCTGTATTTTGTGGGAGAGGTACCTCTGTTTCTTCTCTCTGAGGGTGCCCTTGTATTGCTTGCATAGATTGCTGTAGGCTTCCCTCACCTCCTTGTTGTTGGGGTCCCTGTGTTTTTGGTTGGAGGCTCTTCTTAGTGTATGGCGTAGTGCTCTGCAGTCGCTGTCGAACCATTTGTGGGACTGTTTGTTGGTTTGTCTTATTGGTTTGGTTCGTTTCAGGCCTGCTAGTTCTGCTGTGGTCTGTAGGATGTACTTGAGATCCTTCACAGCTCTGGTGACTCCCTGTTGGTCTGGCTGATAGGTGTGTGTATGGAAGTTTGTGAGCAGTGTCTTGATTTCGGGTCGGTTGATTGCGTTGGTATATTCTATTGCCTGGTGGTTGGCCCATTTGAAATGTCTTGGTAGGTTGTAGAGGCCGGACTGTTGGGGCTCATGTGTGGGTGTTTTGTTCATGGTTCTCATGTATAGTAGGATCTGGTTGTGGTCTGATAGATGGGAGTCAGGTGCAATTGTGAAGTCTTCAATGTCTGACAGGTCTGCGTCTGTAATGGCATAGTCCACCACGCTGTTGCCCACTTGAGAGTTTAGTGTGAAGCGTCCTCTGGGATCGCCTGTGGTACGTCTGTTTATTATGTACAGTCCTAGGCTTCGGCACATGTTCAGCAGTTGTCTCCCACTCTTGTTGACAATTTTGTCTTGGCTGTTTCTTCTTGTCTGTGTGGGTTCTGGGTGGTGGATCTCACTACCGTGCGTATGTGGGTTGTCGTCAGGAGGCAGGTAGTCTATCTCTGTGCCTGTCCTTGCGTTCAGGTCTCCGTATATTAGTACTCTGCCTTTGGGTTGGAAATGGACGGCTTCCCTTTGTAGGACCTCGTAAGTGTCGGGGTCGTGGTAGGGGGACCCTGGTGGGGGCATATATACTGCACAGAGATAGATGTCCTGCTGGCCACTGAGGATGGAGCTGCTTATTTTTATCCATATGTGATTAGTTCCACGTTTGGTAGCTTTTACGTGTTCTTTGAGCTCCTCCTTGTACCATATTAGTATGCCTCCTGAGTGGCGGCCATGTTTGGTGGTCTTATTTTTCTGGGCGGGCACTGAGAATTCCTTGTAGCCCATGGGTGTTAGGGACTCATCATCTGCCCGGGTCCATGTCTCTAGGAGGATTTGAATGTCTATGTTTTTTAGTCTGTCTATGAAGTCTGGATCTTTTGGTTTAGATCCAAAGGCTGAGGCGTTCAGCCCTTGTATGTTCCAACTACTAATAGTTAGTGATTTCATCTTCAGTGTGTAAACCTTGTAATGAGCTGTCCTGCAGAGGACGGGCTGGGTTCTTGGTTGGTTGCAGTGTGGCCAGGTATTGGTTTATGTGCATTGCTGTTGTGGCCATTGTAGTGACCGCATGCTCTATTCTCTTTATTGTCTCTATGTCGGTGCTCTGGGTTGCTCTGGTTGGCTTTTTCTTGATAGGTGGCATCTTTGGGGGGTTTTGTCTTGGATATTGGCGGTTGTCGGGTATTATTTCCATGGTTCTTTGTCTTGTTTGGAGTCTAGGCCCGGGGGCTCTGTTGAGCACTAAGTCTTTGAATTCCTTCGCTAGGAGGCTGACGCCATGTTTATTGAGGTGTTTGTCATCATATAGGTGACGCTTATCTATGGAGGGGTGTTGTGCCAGGGTGATGCCTGGTGTTTGTCTGATTCTGGTCGCCAGCTCTTTGTTGATCCCCATGATGGTAGCTTCAGAGATGCCTTCTCGTGGGAGCAGAGATGACAGGATGATACTACTGTCTGGGAACTGTTGCTTTGCTTTCTCTGCTAGTTGGACCAGTTGGCCCGCTGTCTGTTGGGGCTGGTCAGTGAGATCTTCTATGCCTGTGTGTATGACAATGTGTTTCGGGGTAGTGAAGAAAGGCTTGCAAATGACAGTGTTGGCTTTTTCAATGGTTGGGCTGTGGATTTTCTTGACTCTTTGTCGTGGGAAGAGCTTTCACCCTTCAATAAACAGGACTGTAGTATGCCATGTACTAAAGGCCTGGGGATTAAAATATGACTGTAGTGGGGATATAAGCTTACAGTTATAGCACATTAATAGCATTGGAATAAGAGTAAAACAATTCAACAGATAGAGTTAAAATTCTAAACTTTTTTCTTGCTACTTAGAGAATAA